>NC_091989.1:173794161-174112208 GCF_044704955.1 Pristiophorus japonicus
GATGGTATGTTGCCTCCCTGGTGCAAGGGTCAAGGATGTCTCAGAGCGGGTGCAGCACATTCTAAAAAGGGAAGGAGATCAGCCAGTTGTCGTGGTGCACATTGGTACCAACGACATAGGTAAAAAAAGGGATGAGGTCCTACGAAACGAATTTAAGGAGCTAGGAGCTAGGAGCTAAATTTAAAAAAATAGGACCTCAAAAGTAGTAATCTCGGGATTGCTACCAGTGCCACGTGCTAGTCAGAGTAGGAATCGCAGGATAGCGCAGATGAATACGTGGCTTGAGCAGTGGTGCAGCAGGGAGGGATTCAAATTCCTGGGGCATTGGAACCGGTTCTGGAGGAGGTGGGACCAGTACAAACCGGATGGTCTGCACCTGGGCAGGACTGGAACCAATGTCCTAGGGGGAGTGTTTGCTAGTGCTGTTGGGGAGGAGTTAAACTAATATGGCAGGGGGATGGGAACCAATGCAGGGAGACAGAGGGAAACAAAAAGGAGGCAAAAGCAAAAGACAGAAAGGAGATGAGGAAAAGTGGAGGGCAGAGAAACCTAAGGCAAAGAACAAAAAGGGCCATTGTATAGCAAAATTCTAAAAGGGCAAAGGGTGTTAAAAAAAACAAGCCTGAAGGCTTTGTGTCTTAATGCAAGGAGTATCCGCAATAAGGTGGATGAATTAACTGTGCAAATAGATGTTAACAAATATGATGTGATTGGGATTACGGAGACGTGGCTCCAGGATGATCAGGGCTGGGAACTCAACATCCAGGGGTATTCAACATTCAGGAAAGATAGAATAAAAGGAAAAGGAGGTGGGGTAGCATTGCTGGTTAAGGAGAAAATTAAGGCAATAGTTCGGAAGGACATTAGCTTGGATGATGTGGAATCTATATGGGTAGAGCTGCAGAACACCAAAGGGCAAAAAACGTTAGTGGGAGTTGTGTACAGACCTCCAAACAGTAGTAGTGATGTTGGGGAGGGCATCAAACATGAAATTAGGAGTGCATGCAATAAAGGTGCAGCAGTTATAATGGGTGACTTTAATATGCACATAGATTGGGTTAACCAAACTGGAAGCAATACGGTGGAGGAGGATTTCCTGGAGTGCATAAGGGATGGTTTTTTAGACCAATATGTCGAGGAACCAACTAGGGGGGAGGCCATCTTAGACTAGGTGTTGTGTAATGAGAGAGGATTAATTAGCAATCTCGTTGTGCGAGGCCCCTTGGGGAAGAGTGACCATAATATGGTGGAATTCTGCATTAGGATGGAGAATGAAACAGTTAATTCAGAGACCATGGTCCAGAACTTAAAGAAGGCTAACTTTGAAGGTATGTGGCGTGAATTGGCTAGGATAGATTGGCGAATGATACTTAAGGGGTTGATTGTGGATGGGCAATGGCAGACATTTAGAGACCGCATGGATGAATTACAACAATTGTACATTCCTGTCTGGCGTAAAAATAAAAAAGGGAAGGTGGCTCAACCGTGGCTATCAAGGGAAATCAGGGATAGTATTAAAGCCAAGGAAGTGGCATACAAATTGGCCAGAAATAGCGGCGAACCCGGGGACTGGGAGAAATTTAGAACTCAGCAGAGGAGGACAAAGGGTTTGATTAGGGCAGGGAAAATGGAGTACGAGAAGAAGCTTGCAGGGAACATTAAGACGGATTGCAAAACTTTCTATAGATATGTAAAGAGAAAAAGGTTAGTGAAGACAAACGTAGGTCCCCTGCAGTCAGAATCAGGGGAAGTCATAACGGGGAACAAAGAAATGGCGGACCAATTGAACAAGTACTTTGGTTCGGTATTCACTAAGGAGGACACAAACAACCTTCCGGATATAAAAGGGGTCAGAGGGTCTAGTAAGGAGGAGGAAATGAGGGAAATCCTTATTAATCGGGAAATTGTGTTGGGGAAATTGATGGGATTGAAGGCCGATAAATCCCCAGGGCCTGATGGACTGCATCCCAGAGTACTTAAGGAGGTGGCCTTGGAAATAGTGGATGCATTGACAGTCATTTTCCAACATTCCATTAACTCTGGATCAGTTCCTATGGAGTGGAGGGTAGCCAATGTAACCCCACTTTTTAAAAAAGGAGGGAGAGAGATAACAGGAAATTATAGACCGATCAGCCTGACATCGGTAGTGGGTAAAATGATGGAATCAATTATTAAGGATGTCATAGCAGTGCATTTGGAAAGAGGTGACATGATAGGTCCAAGTCAGCATGGATTTGTGAAAGGGAAATCATGCTTGACAAATCTTCTGGAATTTTTTGAGGATGTTTCCAGTAGAGTGGACAAGGGAGAACCAGTTGATGTGGTATATTTGGACTTTCAGAAGGCTTTCGACAAGGTCCCACACAAGAGATTAATGTGCAAAGTTAAAGCACATGGGATTGGGGGTAGTGTGCTGACATGGATTGAGAACTAACTGGTTGTCAGACAGGAAGCAAAGAGTAGGAGTAAATGGGGACTTTTCAGAATGGCAGGCAGTGACTCGTGGGGTACCGCAAGGTTCTGTGCTGGGGCCCCAGCTGTTTACACTGTACATTAATGATTTACACGAGGGGATTAAATGTAGTATCTCCAAATTTGCGGATGACACTAAGTTGGGTGGCAGTGTGAGCTGCGAGGAGGATGCTATGAGGCTGCAGAGCGATTTGGATAGGTTAGGTGAGTGGGCAAATGCATGGCAGATGAAGTATAATGTGGATAAATGTGAGGTTATCCACTTTGGTGATAAAAACAGAGAGACAGGCTATTATCTGAATGGTGACAGATTCGGAAAAGGGGAGGTGCAAAGAGACCTGGGTGTCATGGTACATCAGTCATTGAAGGTTGGCATGCAGGTACAGCAGGCGGTTAAGAAAGCAAATGGCATGTTGGCCTTCATAGCGAGGGGATTTGAGTACAGGGGCAGGGAGGTGTTGCTACAGTTGTACAGGGCCTTGGTGAGGCCACACCTGGAGTATTGTGTACAGTTTTGGTCTCCTAACCTGAGGAAGGACATTCTTGCTATTGAGGGAGTGCAGCGAAGGTTCACCAGACTGATTCCCGGGATGGCGGGACTGACCTATCAAGAAAGACTGGATCAACTGGGCTTGTATTCACTGGAGTTCAGAAGAATGAGAGGGGACCTCATAGAAACGTTTAAAATTCTGACGGGGTTAGACAGGTTAGATGCAGGAAGAATGTTCCCAATGTTGGGAAAGTCCAGAACCAGGGGACACAGTCTAAGGATAAGGGGTAAGCCATTTAGGACCGAGATGAGGAGCAATTTCTTCACCCAGAGAGTGGTGAACCTGTGGAATTCTCTATCACAGAAAGTTGTTGAGGCCAATTCACTAAGTATATTCAAAAAGGAGTTAGATGAAGTCCTTACTACTAGGGGGATCAAGGGGTATGGTGAGAAAGCAGGAATGGGGTACTGAGGTTGCATGTTCAGCCATGAACTCATTGAATGGCGGTGCAGGCTAGAAGGGCCGAATGGCCTACTCCTGCACCTACTTTCTATGTTTCTCTGTCTCTGCCGTAGAAGCAGAATTTACCATCCTGATCAACAGATTAAAGGTCTTGTGCATTATACACATTTACTGTTCAGATTCACCTTATTTCTTGCTGTCATATGATTTTTCAGTCCTTTTTTATGTCGCCGTCAACATTTTTACCAGTAACATTTCATCATCACATTTTTCCAGTTGGTTCAAAGTAAAACAACAGCAATTCAGTAGTGAACAGATCAAAAGTGAGCAGAACTGCCAGTGAAAAATGAATAAGGACTTATGAAAATAACTGCTCCTGGAACATCAATCAAAAGAAACAACCAATTATAAATGATTCTTTTTTTTAAAAAGAAAGGTGAACCAATTAAATAATTAAAAATAATTGTTTTGAGCACTTAAGGAAGGATATACTGGCTTTGGAGGGGATACAGAGACGATTCACTTGGCTGATTCTGGAGATGAGGGGGTTACCTTATGATGATAGATTGAGTAGACTGGGTCTTTACTCGTTGGAGTTCAGAAGGATGAGGGGGGATCTTATAGAAACATTTAAAATAATGAAAGGGATAGACAAGATAGAGGCAGAGAGGTTGTTTCCACTGGTCGGGGAGACTAGAACTAGGGGGCACAGCCTCAAAATACGGGGGAACCAATTTAACACCGAGTTCAGAAGGAATTTCTTCTCCCAGAGGGTTGTGAATCTGTGGAATTCTCTGCCCAGGGAAGCAGTTGAGGCTAGCTCATTGAATGTATTCAAATCACAGATAGATAGATTTTTAACCAATAAGGGAATTAAGGGTTATGGGGAGCGGGCGGGTAAGTGGAGCTGAATCCACGGCCAGATCAGCCATGATCTTGTTGAATGGCAGAGCAGGCTCGAGGGGCTAGATGGCCTACTCCTGTTCCTAATTCTTATGTTCTTATGAATCACTCAGGATAAACTCCCAGTGCTCCCAAACCCCTGCAGTAATGCCAACTCTCGCGATGTAATCACATGACACGCGATTGTTAATAAAATCGCCCTTCTCCCAGTTTTGTGATGAGGTAACAGAGAGGGTTGAGGAGGGCAATGAGGTTGATGTGGAATACATATACTTCCAAAAGATGTTTGATGAAGTGCCACATAATAGGCTTGCCAGCAAAGTTGAAGCCCGTGGAATAAAAGGGACAGTGACAGCCTGGATACAAAATTGGCTGAGTGACAGGAAACAGAGAGTAGTGGTGAACGGTTGTTTTTCCTTAGAGAGGGTGCAGAAAAGATTCGCGAGAATGATTCCAAGGATGACGGACTTCAGTTACGTGGAGAAACTGGGGTTGTTCTCCTTGGGGCAGAGAAGGTTGAGAAGAGATCTGATAGAGGTGTTCAAAATCATGAGAGGTCTACACAGAGCAGATAGAGAGAAACTGTTCCCATTGGCAGAAGGGTCGAGAACCAGAGGCCACAGATTTAAGGTGATTGGCAAAAGAACCAAAAGCAACATGAGGAGAAACTTTTTTTTAACGCAGCGAGTGGTTAGGATTTAGAATGCACGGCCTGAAAGGGTGGTGGAGGCAGATTCAATCGTGGCTTTCAAAAGGGAATTGGATAAGTACCTGAGCAAAAAAATTTGCAAGGCTATGGGGAAAGGGCGGAGGGTGTGGGACTAGCTGAAGTGTTCTTGAGCCGGTACTGGCTCGACAGGCTGAATGGCCTCCTTCTGTGCCATAACCTGGCTATGATTCCAACTCACGATTCACCTCAGAAAACTCATGATTTTTAAAATTTCAGTATTAAACTTCGTCATGATTGGCTGCTGGGCACACCTGGGCAGGGGTTTTCGACTTGGGGGGGGGGGGGGGGGGGGGGGGGGTGTGTGTGTCCATGAATTGGTCTGTCCAATACTACACTGTCTCCCATGGGTTTTTCTCCCCTCCCTGCTCCCATTGGAATAGTGCAGATACTGTGCACGCGCACTCATGCTGGACACGCACAACATCATTGCAGCGTGGTTCATTGGGCGGGTTGATTTAATACCAAACCACAACATTTCTACAGGCCCCATGTCTCTATATATAATGTTCCAGTTCCCAAAGAGGACAGGCTCTCATTACTTGGACACTGACTGATTGATTGATTGACAGGTATGTTTCGATAGAAGCTTCACACAGCAAAAGGAGGCGTGGCCGTGCCAGTAACGCACAACAGATTTCTGCGGGGTCAGTCAGTCAGCAAGAGGCGAGACGGGGTAGGGGCCTTTCTATCTAAGCAGTGACTGATCCGGGGGGTGGTGGCGGTGGGGCTAACTGCTTGTCCGCAGGTTGATTGATAGGACTGTACTCATTGATGGACAGGACCATACCTGCCCTGCCTCAGGAGGATGGATTTCGCTGACAGACTGATAATTATCTGCACTGATACTACACAGATAATTGTGAGCCACCAGCGTGCCTTTGCCTGCAGGCATCAACAACGAAACATAGTTTACACACACGTATCTCTGGAGAGATGCACGGAACACACCACAGGGAGCTATAATTATGCCAGGAGTGAGAGTAATGACATGACCTGCGAGTTATGAAAGTTATCTCTCACCAGCGAGATCTGTTTGCTGCCTACTTTTTTAAAGTTCCAAATGCACAACTTGAACACATAATGCTGCAAAGAATAGTAGTAAGCCTGAGGATTGGGAGAGTTTTAGAAACCAGCAAAGGATGACCAAAAATTGATAAAAAGGGAGAAAATAGAATCCGAGAATAAACTAGCAAGAAATATAAAAGCAGATTGTAAGAGCTCCTACAAGTATGTAAAAAGGAAGAGAGTAGCAAAAGTAAGTATTGGTCCCTTCGAGGCTGAGACAAGTGAAATTATAATGGGGAATAAGGAAATGGCAGAGACTGTAAACAATATTTTGTACCCGTCTTCACAGTGGAAGACACAAAAAGCAGACCAAAAATAGTGGGGAACCAAGGGGCTAATAAGAGTTAGGAACTTGAAGTAATTAATATCAGTAGAGAAAAAGTACTTGAGAAACTAATGAGACTAAAAGCTGACAAATCCCCTGGACCTAATCCTACATCCTTGGGTTTTGAAAGAGGTGGCTGCAGAGAAAGTGGATGCATTGGTTGTGATCTTCCAAAATTCCATAGATTCTAGAGTGGTCCCAGCGAATTGGAAGGCAGCAAATGTAACCCGGCTATTCAAGAAAGGAGGGAGATAGAAAACCAGGAACCAAAGGCCAGTTAGCCTGATATCAATCGTCAGGAAAATGCTGGAATCCATTACTAAGGAAGTGGTAACGGGACACTTAAATATGATTAGACAGAGTCAACATGGTTTTATGAAAGGGAAATCGTGTTCAACAAATTTAGTACAGTTTTTTGAGGATGTAACTAGCAGGGTAAATAAAGGGGAACCACTGGATGTAGTATATTTGGATTTCCAAAAGGCATTCGATAAAGTGCCACATAAAAGGGTGCTATGCAAGATAAGGGCTCATGGGGTTGGGGGTAATATATTAGCATGGATAGAGGATTGGTTAATGGACAGAAAACAGAGGGTCGGGATAAACAGGTCATTTTCTGGTTGGCAGGTTGTAACTAGTGGGGTGCCGCAAGGATTAGTGCTTGAGCCTCAGCTATTACAATCTACATTAATGACCTAGATGAAGGGACCGAGTGCTGATAATACAAAGCTAGGTGGAAAATAAGCTGTAAGGAGGGCACAAAGAGCCTGCAAAGGGATAAAGAGAAGTTAAGTGAGTGGGCAATAAAGTGGCAGATGGAGCATAATGTGGGGAAATGTGAGGTTATTCACATTGGTAGGAAGAATAGAAAAACACAATATTTTTTTTAGAAGTTGAGAAACCATTAAACATTGATGTCCAGAGAGATTTAGGTGTCCTTGTACCAGAAACACAGAGAGTTAGCATGCAGATACCGCAAGAAATTAGGAAGGCAAAGTGTATGTTGGCCTTTATTGCAAGGGGGTTGGAGTACAAGAGTAAGGAAGTTTTACTACAATTGTACAGGGCTTTGGCAAGACCACATCTGGAGTACTGAGCACACTTTTGGTATCGTTATCTGAGAAAGGACATACATGCTTTAGGTTCATCAGATTGATCCCTAGGATGAAAGAATTGTCCGGAGGAGAAAATAGTAGATTGGGCCTATACTCTCTGGAGTTTAGAAGAATGATTTCATTGAAACTTATAAAATTATGAGGGGGATTGTCAGGGTAGATGTTGTTACCACTGGCTGGAGAGTCTAAAACTAGGGGGCATAATCTCAGGATAATGGGTAGGCCAGTTAAGACTGGAATTCAGAAGAATGAGAGGTGATCTTATCGAAACATATAAGATTATGAAGGGGCTTGACAAGGTGGATGCAGAGAGGATGTTTCTACTGATGGGGGGAGACTAGAACTAGAGGGCATGATCTTAGAATAAGGGGCCGCCCATTTAAAACAGATGAGGAGAAATTTCTTCTCTGAGGGTTGTCAATCTGTGGAATTCGCTGCCTCAGAGAGCTGTGGAAGCTGGGACATTGAATAAATTTAAGACAGAGATAGACAGTTTTTTAAACGATAAGGAGATAAGGGGTTATGGGGAGGGGACGGGGAAGTGGAGCTGAGTCCATGATCAGATCAGCCATGATATTGAATGGCGGAGCAGGCTCAAGGGGCCATAAGCCTACTACTGTTCCTATTTCTTATGTTCTTATGAGTAGGAACTTCTTCAACTCAGAGGGTTATAAATCTTTGGAATTCTCTACCCCAGAGGGCTGTGGATGCTCAGTCATTGAGTATATTCAAGGTCAAGATAGATAGATTTTTGGAGTCTAGGGGAATCAAGGGATATGGAGATTGGGAGGGAAAGCAAAACTGAGGTTGATGATCAGCCCTGATCTTATTGATGTCGGAGCAGGCTCAAGGGGCCGTATGGCCTACTCCTGCTCCTAATTCTTATGTTATGAACAATGAACGAACCTGTGGGATTTGGGAATGAATGACCACAAGTGCAGTTTTGTAGCTTTTCATAGTTCAACAGGGGATCTTGTTAGTTTGGAACAAAAAAGCTAGAAGGGGCGTCTCTGTAAATTGTTTATTAAGGTCCGCACTTGTGGGACCTGGTGGATACCGATTTTAGCTTAGATTGAGATATTCAGGGACTGCACTGAAAAGGGGGCAAAAGGAGTTTTGATCTCTCTCAGGTGATAGCAAATTTTCAATGTGGGTTAAGTATGTGACATACAAGATGGGAGTCAAAACAGTCCTTCATGGTTCAAAACTACGATGTGTGCAACAGAAGGCTTCCTTTAATCCATGGGTGAAATCCAGAAACTGAGCTGTGAGGGGACTTGTAGCAAAAAGGGGAAATGAAGGTAGCTGTGGGAAATATGAACACTAAATCCTGCATGAAGGCCACAGAATACAAGGAATATCGTACAGAAAACTAACGTGGAATCTCTCAGTTCAAAGGCATCAGACTACACTCCCACTCTGACCTCTCACACTGTTCCAACGAAGCTCAACGTAAACTCAAGAAACAGCACCTCATCTTTCAATTAGGCACTTTACAGACTTCCGATCTCAACATCGAGTTCAACAATTTCAGACCATAACCTCTGCCCCTATTCTTTCACATGGCAACTGTTGATGATTCTGCCATCTCCATTTACACCCTATCTAGACCCATCTTTTGTTTCTTAACTTGTCCCATTTCCATCTCCTTTTGCCTCGCACCATCGGCCCTTTTGTCATTTAATCTCTCCTGCCTTCCGCCCTGTCACAGACCTTCCCCTTTGTTCTTTCCTCCCCTCCCCCTTTCTCTGCCTCTGCCCTTGCTTAAAACCTGTCACATCTCGAACTTTTCCAGTTCTGACGAAGAGTCATCGACCCGAATCGTTAACTCTGTTTTCTCTCCACAGATGCTGCCTGACCTGCTGAGTATTTGCAGCATTTTCTGTCTTTATTTCAGATTTCCAGCATCCGCAGTATCTTGCTTTTGGATTATTATTCTTAAATTGTCTTTATTTTGGCTAAAATTGCACAGAGTGTATCGAGCTGTTTTGTCAAGGTGGGGAGAGAAACAAGAGGTGGAGAGGTTTAGCGAGGCAGTTCCAGAGAAAGAAACAAGGCAGCTAAAAGGTTCTGCCACCAATAGTGAGGCAAAGGGACTGGGAACGCACTAAAGCCCAGAGCCCAAAGGCTAAAGGATGCAGGCGGGGGTTTAAAACTGGAGGAGGTTGCAGAAAGTTGAGTTGAAGTTAATATTTCCTTACTATAAATGCACACGAGGCCCATACTTGAGAGAAGGTCACTCTGTGACAAGTTACCTTTATTAGCCAGCACTGAAGTGATGAAGGTGGGTGGAGCTTCCCCTTTTATACCTGAAAGTCCCGGTTAGGAGTGTCTCCCACAAGTTCACCACCTAGTGGTCAATGTTCTCAGTGTACAACTTAGGTCAGTTTATACACGGGTTACAATGACAGTTAAATACATGACAGAAGTCGTGAAGGAATTTGAAGACACCAACAAAGATTCAAAGTGTTGGAGGACACACAGCCAAAGTTAGTTTGTGAAAATGGAGATAATGGGTGAACAGGTCAGAGTGCCGAAAAGAAAAAAAAAAAGAGTGACTAAGTTTTGGACAAGTCAGAAATTATGCAGGTTTGAGAATCAAGAGCCAGAAAGAGGGCATGGGAAAAAAAATATTCTGTTGGTGACAAAAGCATGGATAAAGGGTCCAGGCCCACGTGATCCCAGGATGTGCTTACGTTCTTGGGATGCGTGGACCTCTGCGCTGGACTGCGCATCTAGGCCTCGGAGCGCAAGTGTTCGTTCCTCCGGAACCACCAGGTACTTTCGTAAAATAAATTACGGCCGGAGGCACTCGCCCGCGGAAAACCTCCGACCGCAATTTCTGGCCCATTGGAGTTGTGGTAGGAACAGGAACAGGAACAGGCAGTGCTGTGGAGATGGAAACAAGAAGTTGAGGTGATGAGTAGGATGTGGTGTTTGGAGCTCAGCTCCGGGTCAGACAGAGGTCAAGATCTCGCATTGTCTGGTTCAGAATGAACGAGTGGCTGGGGAGGAACAGGATGGAGTCATGTGACCCAGAGCAAAGTTCATGGTAGTGGCCAAGAACAACGATAATACGCAATGGGCCAGAAATTGCGGTCGGAGGTTTTCCGCGGGCGAGTGCCTCCGGCCGGAATTTATTTTACGAAAGTACCTGGTGGTTCCGGAGGAACGAACACTTGCGCTCCGAGGCCTAGATGCGCAGCCCAGCGCAGAGGTCCACGCATCCCAAGAACGTAAGCACATCCTGGGATCACGTGGGCCTGGACCACCAATGAACATGGAGTACAAAAGTAAAAATACTGCGGATGCTGGAATTTGAAATAAAAACAAAAAATGCTGGAAATCTCGGCAGGTCAGGCAGCATCTGTGGAGAGAGAAACAAAGTTAACGTTTCAGGTCGATGGCCTTTCGTTAAAACTGGAGAGTGTTTGAAAAGAACAGATTCTTAACAGGCACTGAAAGGGGGAGGGGAAGAAAGATCAAAAGGGAAGGTCTGTGATAGGTTGGAAGACAGGAGGGATTAGAGAGACAAAAAGGGATGAGGGGCCACATTCAAAAGGGAATGCCAGGAGTTAGAAAAACATTAGTCAAGATAGGGTGTGAATGGTGGGATAATGACCAACCATTCGAGACAAGGAGAAAAAAAGAAAGAAACAGGCTGAGAGGGGCGGGGTAAGGGAGGGAGGGGGGTGAAGGGAGCCAAAGATTGGCAGCGGTTAGGCTCTGAAATTTTTGAACTTGATGTTGAGTCCAGAAGGCTGTAAAGTGCCTAAATGAAAGATGAGATGCTGTTCCTCGAGCTTGCATTGAGCTTCATTCGAACAGTGTAGGATACTGAGGACAGAGAGGTCAGAGTGGGAGTGGAGTGGAGAATTAAAGTGACAGGCGACCGGAAGCTCAGGGTCACACTTGTGGACTGAACGGAGGTGCTCCGCAAAGCAGTCACCCAATCTACGCTTGGTCTCCCCAATGTCGAGAAGACCACAACGTGAGCAGTGAATGCTGTATACTAAATTGAAAGAAGTACAAGTAAATCACTGTTTCACCTGGAAGGAATATTTGGGGCCCTGGATAGTGGGGCCATGGAGTATTCTCCGTGATAATAATGGTGAGTTCCGTTTGTATGGAGCTCCCACTACGATCAATGAGAATACCCTCAAAAACACAACATACAAATTTTTAAAATCTCATTTAAAATTAATTGAATTAAATGATTAAAAAAAAAATGACATTTTTTTAGTGTGTTTTAATAAGGTTAAAAATAAACAAGGTATTTGATATAAAAATTAGTGATAACATTTAATTTTTCTATCTTTTAAAACTCTTTTACCAGACGTAAGAATTTGAAGGCCATTCGCTGGGCAGGAGTTGAGCAAATAGCCCAAATCTCTGCCTGCGAATACCCTTCTCCCGGGGATGCGTGCGATCTGTCCAAAGAAATTTTAATGATCACAAGAGCCGGGTTTAGGCACATGCGCTTTGCGCGTCTAAACCCAGAATTTGCGGGGCCTCTTCGGGCACGTGCACCCATTGTACGCCCCCAGAGAGGCCGCAATTTACGGCCCACTGTTACTTCTGGACTATCTCAGACACAGCAGGTATAATAGCCTGGGTTTTGGTTCACTGGAGAGTTGAAGCTTGATTTTAACATCAGGCGTCAAACAGATGGGCAGTTAGCGGAATGCTCACCTCTTCCTGCTGGCAGGTGGACCAAGCCATAAATATATAAGCTTCATTGTAGAACTAATTTATACTAGTCATCGTAACCTTAAACTGAGGTGAATGGCAGCGCAGTAACAACAGGTAGGATTGATAGAGTATTCAAACAGGCTCATTTAGACAGACTGTGAAAATTCACAGACCCCCAAGTCAAGGCTGCTACATGCAGTTCGGCATGTTGCATTAACTCATCAATCAACTTGACATTTTCGGACCTTGGGTAGCGAGCCAATTAAAACGTTAAAAGAATATTGATTGAGCCAATAAGGTCAAAGAAGGTGAGTTCTTTTCTGTAAATTGAACCCGGTATAAAATACAGCCATTTTGACCATGTGTCTCAGTAAGACAAAGAAACTGGCAATTAGCCAGCAGCTTGTTACTCTGCCAAGATTAAAAAGTTAAAACTACCATCGGAGTTTGTATTTCATTGGAAATTAAGAGATCTAACAATTTTGGCGCTACGAGCAGGGTCGCTGAGGAAAGAAACTGAATTTTGGACATCGGACCTACATATTGAGGTAAGGACTCCTCTTTTTAAAAAAAAGTCCTCGGTCAAAAGTCTAAATTCGCCTCTCCTTCTACGCGATTCCGAAAGCCTCCGGTTTGCGAACCCTCCGGTTGGTAGTCGGCTCGAGGTCCCATAGACGTCTAAACTTCGGCGGTGTGTTAGTTAATTAATCACCGACCTATTGATCGGCTAGCAGGCCTACGACTCGAGACCCCAGTAAAGAAATGGCAGCAGGAGACAAGAACAAAGAATTGCCTACAACTGTTAAAGGTGGGCAGGCACCACCTGAAGTTTCGCTAGATTTAATTCTCGAACAGTTGAAAGAATACATAAAGCAACAATTCAACTTATCTAAAACCTGTATTAAGATCGAACAAAAGTACGGAACCTCCAAAGGACAATGGTCCTTGGACGAGATTAAAAGGGTCTGGGGAAAAACGACCCGTATGAAAAATAAAGAGCGAACTAGATGGTCCCTAGCGGTTATGGGCCAGATTCGAAACCAGAATGAAATTATAATGCGTTCCCAACATGATCAAGAACTGACCAGTACAAAGGATCAATTGCAAGCTGTTTGTGCACAGCTGCGACAGAGAAACTGGCAATCAGCCAGCAGCTTGTTACTCTCTGCCAAGATTAAAAAGTTAAAACTACCATCGGAGTTCGTATTTCTTTGGAAATTAAGAGATCTAACAAGGGGTTTTAAAATATTTTTTGTAAACCATTTTCAGAAGCAGCAATATAGTTTTTGTAAAGAGCTGTGACCTGTTCGAGATTAAATAGATGAGGTTTATAAACAAACTGTTAATCGCTTGTGATTTATGTTTGACAAAAAGAGCAATTCATGATTTCTTACCAAATCTCATGATTATTAAGAACTTGTCGCATGATTTATGAGACAGTGGGGTTGGTATTACTGCACTCCCTATGCTCCCAGGCCCCAGACTCCCCTCTCCCAGCAATCTCAGAGTCCAGGCTGCACCCATCCTCCCAAACAACAAGAACCTGCATTTCTATAGTGCCTTGAACGTAGTAAAATGTCCCGAGGTGCATCACAGGAGCGATTATCAAACAACATTTGACACCGAGCCACATAAGGAGATATTAGGACAGATGACCAAAAGCTTGGTCAAAGAGGGAGGCTTTAAAGAGTGTCGTAAAGGAAGAAAGAGAGGTAGAGAGGCGGAGTTCCAAAGTTTAGAGCCCAGGCAGTTTAAAGCACGGCCATCAATGGTGGAGCGATTCAAATCCCAGACCCCAAAACCTCCCTGTCCATCGCTCCCAGATCCCAGGACCTGCCCTGTTGTTCACTGATTCCCTTTCTGCAGTGCTCCCAGACCCTGGGTATCCCTCAAAATACATCTAGACCCGGAGACCGCACCCCAGTACTATCAGACCCCCAGGTTCCCCCCTTCCTCGGGCTCTCCGATCCGCAGTCCTGATAGATCAATGTCCCTGACAACACTATGTTGGTTCTTATTAAATCCCCAACTCCCCATGAGCAACGTCACCCGAGTTCTGCTGGTTTGAAGAAAAAAAACTGGAAACCAATTACAACTCTCAGCTGAAAAAGTTATTACATATCCAGCAAATGTTTTACACAAGTTACAGGAAGAAATAATACCACGGAATGGAAAGTAAATGATTATATAGGCCGAGAGGTGCTAAAGCTTTCATGTTCTAATCGTTCTTCAATAAGGTTAATGGATGGATTAAGTAAAAATGTGCTGCGGAGTGGGTTTTTCCTCACTACTTACATCGGTGTCTCTCTTGTGTGCGGAGTGCTTCATTTCATAGCGCACAGCAAATGTCACCTAGAGGGGAAAGCGATAAATAACCGGTGAGTGACTCTTTCACAGGGTGCTGGTCAGCTCCGACAGGCACACTGGGTAACCAAGGCAACGCACATTACAGAAGCAATTCTCTCTCAATGCCAATTCTCAAGAACAAGCTGAAGAGATATTTTACCTCGAGTGTTTTCCACGAGCATTTCTGATTTATTAAAAGCTTATTCAGCCCTTTTCACATCAGTTTATTATGACCAAGAGGCGAAGATGCGATCAGAGCCAAATCAGATTCCCACCGTAAATACAGCTCAACTCTCTTCCCATTTCTCTTGGCAAAATTCTGTGCACAGAGAGTGGTGAGAATGTGGAACTCGCTACCACAAGGTGTAGTTGAGGCGAATAGTATAGATGCATTTAAGGGGAAGCTAGATAAACACATGCGGGAGAAAGGAATAGAAGGATATGCTGATGGGGCGAGATAAAGAGGGATGGGAGGAGCCTTGTGTGGAGCATAAACACCGGCATGGATCAGATGGGCCGAATGGCCTGTTTCTGTGCTGTACATTCTATATAATTCGATGTAAAAGTCCCTGCTTCTGTCCATGTTTCTCAGCAGTTGTTCTTTATCTCTCCCAGGAACATTGAAGATATGAACTTCGTAATTTAGGATCAACATGACTGAACCAGATTGCGAACCATAATTAACTTTTTTTCACAGAATGAGATACAATGAAAGTGGCTATAGTTTATTTTTTAAATGTCCTTCCTTTGGAATGCACTACCCGACAGGGCAGGGATAGCACCAACAGAAGCCTTCAAAATGGAATTGGATAAATTCTTAAAGGAGAATAAAATTACAGGGATGTGGGGAAAAAGCGGGACGAACTAGATTGCTCTATGAACGAGCTGGAAGGGAAGGTTTGTATTTATATAGTGTCTTTCACAACCTCAGGTGTCCCAAAGCACTTTACAGCCAATGAAGTAATTTTGGAGTGTAGTCACTGTAGGAATGTAGGAAACACGGCAGCCAATTTGTGCACAGCAAGCTCCCACAAACAGAAAATGTGATAATGACCAGATAATCAGGTTTAGTGATGTTGGTTGAAGGATAAATATTGGCCAGGACACCAGAGAGAATGTCCCTTGCTCTTCTTTAAAATGGCATCTTTTACCCAAGAGAGTAGACGGGGCCTCGGTTTGACGCCTCATCTGAAAGATGGCCCCTCCAGCAGTGCAGCACTCCCTCAGCACTGACACTCGAGAAGACTGGTCACGCTGACCACTACTCCAACTCAATATTTCCCAAGACCTCAGAACCATGGAACTCCTCATCTCCTCCCCACCACCATCCCTCAGTCTTTCCTTCCTCTTACACTCCTCAGCCTTTATAAAACCCAAGCTTCAGCTAAAACGGCAAATCAGAGCAATGTCAGACATTTAGTGTTTGACCATTCTGTTGGACTAATTATGGGGCTGAAGCTGGAGGCACTCTGCATTGTAATGACCTTCCCATTGAACAGCGAAACCTGGATGTACCTGTGTTTGTGCACGGAGATCTTCTGCCTGTGCATATTGTACAGTCAGTAGAAAAGGCGGCTCACTGATTGGGTTGCTGGTTGGCAGGTAGGTCCTGTGCAAAGACAGATCAAGGATTAAAGGCAGCAGACAGAACCACACAGGGCCTCATGATTTGTCAAAATACGATTCCGACCACAACAAGATAACTGAAACATCCACAGGTGCATCGACAAAGCGCTCAACCATTTACCACTGACTAAAATAGTAAAGATTAACCTGCCTGCCTTCAAAGTTCTGGTCACCATATTATAAAAAGGATATAGAAGCACTGGAGAGGGTGCAAAAATAATCTACAAGGATAGCAGAAATGCAAGGTTATACCTATCAGGAAAGGATGGATAGGCTGGGTCTCTTTGCTCCATAAAAGAGAAAGCCCAGTGGTGACCTAATAGATGTCTTTAAAATGATGACAGGTTTTGACAGAGTCGACACAGGGAGTGTTTCCACTTGTGGGGAAGGGCGTAACTAGAAGCCATCAATATAAGATAGTCACCAAGAAAGTGGAGTTGAAGAAGAAGATCAGCCTTGATCTCATTGAATGGCGGAGCAGGCTCGAGGGGCCGAATGGCCTACTCCTGCCCCTATTTCTTATGTTCTTATGTAAATCCAAAAGGGAATGGAGAAAAAACTTCTTTACACAGAGTGGTGAGAATGTGGAACTCGCTACTGCAGGGAGTGGTTAAAGCGAATAGTATAGATGTTTAAGGGGAGGCTCGACAAGCATATGAGGGAGAAGGTAGAATAGAGGGTTACGCTGATAGAGTTGGATGAGGAAAGACGGGAGGAGGCTCAAGTGGAGCATAAACGCCAGAATGGACTGGTTGGGCCAAATGGTCTGTTTCTGTGCCGTATATCCTATGTAATCAGATGTATAAAGTTCAACTTCTAGCAAAGCTATCTCTCTTTAGAAATGGGAACATTTTTTTCCCAAAAGTTAGCAAACGCTCTCATACGTTAATGCGTTCAAGTGCGGGTCAGTCCAACTGATTAAGATAACGGGTTAGATTTTATCTCAGCACGTGAAATTGCCCAAGGATCATGTCAGCTGGTCTTTGGCAATCTTTCAGCGCAGCAAATTTTGTTTTTTTAAGTTTGGTGCTGCTAAAACAACAGAAAAAAGGTTAGTATACAGAAAGGTTTCTGTTGCAAGCTATTTTGTTTTAAGTGGTTTGCACTGCGTTTTTGTTGATACAGACTAAGGTTTTCAGATAAGACTTTCCCCTATTTCAGTCATTTACAGAATTATAAATAAAGCTGACAGGCAGAGCCCCCTGTAGGAAAAGGCAGCAAATGTCAACGTTATACATATATTTTAATTTTCTAATGCATTCTTGGGATATGGGGATCGCTGGCAAGGCTGGCATTTATTGCCCATCCCTAATTGCCCTTGAGAAGGTGGTGGTGAGCCGTCGCCTTGAACCGCTGCAGTCCGTGTGGTGAAGGTACTCCCACAGTGCTGTTAGGGAGGGAGTTCCAGGATTTTGACCCAGCGGTGATGAAGGAACGCCGATATATTTCCAAGTCAGGATGGTGTGTGACTTGGAGGGGAACTTGGAGATGATGTTACTCCCATGCGTCTGCTGCCCTCGTCCTTCTAGGTGGTAGAGGTCGCGGGTTTAGGAGGTGCTATTGAAGAACCCTTGGCGATTTGCTACATTAAATATCCTTGTGTCGATGTATTATTTTGATTTACCGAGTACTATGACATGCTCCGGAAATACATCATCACATCAGCGACCAGATTACGCGAGTCTTTGATGGTGTCATGAGAGTGCCTCCAAATCGATCCGGTGCCAACTGATGCTATAGCAGGCAGACTTCCCAACTGCGCCGTTCTACTGCACCTTCAGCCGTGGCTCAATGGGTAGCACACTCGCCTCTAACTAGACGGACCCTCCAGTGCAGTACTGAGGGAGCGCTGCACTGTTGGAGGTGCCGTCTTTCGGATGAGGCGTTAAACCGAGGCCCCGTCTGCTCTCTCGGGTGGACGTAAAAGATCCCATGGCACTATTTCGAAGAAGAGCGGGGGGGGGCGTTATTCATCAACCAACATCATTACCACATTGCTGTTTGTGGAAGCTTGCTGTGCGCAAATTCACTGCCGCGTTGCCTACATTACAACACTTCAAAAAGTACTTCATTGGTGGTAAAGTGCTTTGAGGACGTCCGGTGGTCATGAAAGGCGCTATATAAATGCAAGTCTTTCCTCTTTGTTCAGCAGTCGTGCATGTGGACGGTGTGGCCCTCCTCCATACAGCATGCCCTCCCTTACTCCCACAGAAGGCCCTCACACACAGCATGCCCTCGCGCATAGAGGGCAGCTATTTGAAAAATTGTGGGTACATTACTCACCGAGTTTAAAAGCATTCGATAGGGTAGATTCGGATAAACTATTTCCTCTGGTGGGGGAATCAAGAACAAGGGGACATAATCTTATTAGAGCTCGCCCATTTAGGAGGAAAATCAGGAAGCACTTTTTCCACACAAAAAGAGTAGAGGAAATCTAGAATTCTCTCCCCGAAAGGCTGTGAATGCTGGGACAATTGGGGCCTTCAAAACTGAGATCGATGGATTTTTATTGGGTCAGGGTACCAAGGGATATGGAGGGATAAGGGCAGGTAAATGGAGTTGAGATAGAAAGTTAGCCATGATCTAACTGAATGGCGGAGCAGGCCCGAGGGGCTGAATGGCCTACTCCTGCTCATATCTAGCTATTATTTTCCGATAAATCACGGGCTACCGGGTTCTGTCAGTGGCGTGAGTGTAATGTATGTAGCTCCATACTGTGAACGTACTGTGTTACTACAGTTAGTGCTGTTTAAGAAACAGTCAGGTCACCTGACAGGAAGGAGGCTTCCACAGGAAGTTCCGGACCTGCAGCCATCGTACAGGCTGTGTGTTAAGTGTGCTCTTGAAGATATCACAGTGAGGTGTCAGGAAATGATTCCCTTGGTCTCAGCAGTGGTTCAGAGCTGAATAGTAGTGGCCAAGGAACAAATGGACCTACTGTGTTTCCACTGGAAATGTATTTCCAGTGGAACCCTGATCATATGTGGAGCTGACTTCTTGTAACTTTTAGTAGTACGCTATTGCATAAAAAGTAAAAATGTTTACTTTGTTGGGAGTTGCACAAGTATACAGAGGGCAGTGGGATAGCATAATCCAGGGATTTAGTAATAGCAGTCGCTTATGTTCTGCATTAGATATGTATGTTGTAATGTATGCACCTGTGAGTATGCTCACAGGTTTGCAGAGCTGTTGCAGCCCCTCTTCCACTATTTAAAGGGGCTGCTCCTCAATTTCTGGCTGCACTTCAGTCCCACACTCCTGATCTTTGGGCACCCTGTGCGGAGGGGAGTGGGTAGGTCCAAGGGCCTCCTCCTAGGACTGCTCCTGGGCACGGCCAAGGGTGCCATCAGCCGGTCCAGGCAGCGGGCGGTCGAGGGGGCCGTTCAGCCCGACTGCCTGCCTCTCTTCCGCGCTTACATCCGCGCCAGGGTGTCCTTGGAGATGGAGCACGTGGTGTCCACCGGTACGCTCACGGCCTTCCGCGAGAGGTGGGCGTCGGAGGGACTGGAGTGCATCATCACCCCCGGTAACCAAATTTTAATTTTATCTGTTAGTGACTAAAGTTTAATTTGTTTATTTGTCGGTTTTAGTGCCCCCCTCCCTCCCCTTTATAAGGGGGTATTTGATTTGCATTTGATTTACAGGTTTTACAAAATAGTTGTAGAGCTGTTGAGTTGTGAGTGGCTTAGCCAGTCATGTGATGTTCACAAGACTCAATAAAACCCCAGCCAGTTGGGTTCAGGGGAGCCACGATGAGGCAGGTGGTTGTGAACCTGGTGGATAAATTGGTAATGTGTAGTGTGATTGTTAAACCTTTTTGCTAATAAACCAACTAGTTCTTAATAGCGATGTGTTGCTATGAATTCTTAAGCAAAGAACCCATGAAGCAAATACATTGCATATGTCTTTCTCATGTGTACTTCTTTAATCTCTCCAAGGACCCGAGTTAACACTTCGTGAGGCAAGACTTGATACAAGTCATTTAGCTTCTTTACTTCACGTCGAGTGAACACACAGAGTGACAGTTTATGGTCAGATTTACTGAGTCCAATCGGTTAGATTTTGCCTCTCTCCCTGTAGGGAATCTACGCTATTCCATTCATTGCTGCTCCATACCAGCACAATCGAGATCAAAGAACGGACCCTGTGGGGAGTCACCGGTGCAAATCCCTTACAGCCCAAAATATCACTATTTCTCCCGCCAATTTCTACTGCCACCTGTCATCCACTTTGGACCTAAAAAGGATAGAACATGTCTAAATGATGAAAAGCTACAAACAGTGGAGGTCCAAAGAGACTTGGAGGTTCATGTACATAGATCATTAAAATGGCATAGAAACATAGAAATTTACAGCGCACAAGGCGGCCATTTCGGCCCATCGTGTCCACACCGGCCAACAAAGAGCCACACGGCCCTCGGTCAGCAGCCATGAAGGTTACATATAAACCTATGAACAATGAACAATGGAGGAAAGGTAAAGAGCACCCAGCCCAACCAGTCCGCCCCAAACAACTGCGACACCCCTTGCACCGAACCATTTTACACACAAAGGTACAGAAAATATATATTTTTAAAGACTAATGAAATGCTGGCCTTTATATCTAGAAGACTAGAATACAAGGGGGTAGAAGTTAGGCTGTAGTTATACAAAACCCTGGTTAGACCACACCTGGAGCACTGTGAGCAGTTCCGGGCACCACACCTTAGGAAGGATATACTGGCCTTGGAGGGAGTAGAGTGTAGATTTACCAGAATGATACCTGGGCTTCAAGGGTTAAATAATGAGGAGAGATTACACAAACTAGGGTTGTATTCCCTGGAATTTAGACGGTTAAGGGGTGATTTGATCAAAGTTTTAAAGATATATGGGGAACTGATAAGGTAGACAGAGATAAACTAATTCCCCTGGTAGGGGGTTCTATGGCTAGAGCACATCGCCTAAAAATCAGAGCCTGCCCTTTCAGGACTGAAGTTAGGAAAGGCTTCTACACGCAAAGGGTGGTAGAAGTTTGAAACTCTCTTCCACAAACGACAATTGATGCCGGGTCAATTGTTAATTTTAATTTGTAGATGGAAAGTTTTCTGTTAACCAAAGGTATGGTCCAAAGGTGGGTACATGGAGGTAGATCACAGATCAGCCACGATTTCACTGAATGGCGGAACAGGTTCGAGAGGCTAAATGGCTTACTCCTGTTCCTATATTCTTAACAAATTAAAAATTAGATATATCTTTTCGATCCAATAGAATAGAAAAGAAAAAAGAAACAAAGACTTACATTTATATAGCAGTTTTTCACGACCTCAGGATGTCGTAAAGCGCTTTACAGCCAATGAAATAATTTTGAAGTGCAGTCACCATTGTAATGTAGGAAACATGGCAACCAATTGGCGCACAGCAAGCTCCCCTAAACAGCAATTAAATAAATGACCAGATCATCTGAGTCGGGAGTTGGTTGAGGAGCTAATATTGGGCAGGACACCGAGGATAACTCCCCTGCTCTTCTTTGAAATCGTGTCACAGGATCTTTTGCGTCCACCCGAGAGCAGACAGATCCTGGGTTTACGGTTGCATCCAAAAGACGGTACTCTTTCACTACCTCAAAAACGGTTTCCGTGGGACCCGGCTGAGCACACTGCAGCAGCTGGTGCATGGTCTTCATCTCCCAGGCACAGTGTGTGCACCAATAGGCATGGACCGGTTCACTGATCACAGCTCGTCACACCAACACGTCCAGAGATTGGACCGAGGCAGGTAGTACGGTGCGGATTCAGAGAACTGATTCCCGAATTATGTGAAATATAAAGCACCTGGCAAAAAACATCATTTTGGGACAAACTAAAGCCTCAGACACAATAAGATACACGGAGTTAAAAGTAAAGCATGCACTGTAATATCTGAGGAATCCTGCATTAGAATCTTTAGCAGCCATTTTCTCACCGTAGCACGAGGTCTTTAGCATACGTGACGGAGCTTGGTGGGTTACTGAGACTTCCCCTCCTTCCTGTCAACCCGTCAACCAAAAAGAATCTGCGTAATGCTCCAGCTCCTGCGAACAAACAGAAATGAAGGAGTTGCGTTCACACAGCGCCTTTCACGACCTCGGGACCAAGCGGGGATTGTACCCGGGACCTCCGTGGTACCACCACACCAGTCAGCCAGTTTAGCCCACGTGCGGTAGCAACCTTCGCACACAGTTATTGAATGCAGCGTCTTACCCAAGCCATTCCTGTCGAGGTTTAGGTTGCGTACGGGGATGGGCCAAACCATGGCCTGACCCTGACCATCGTCGTACTGGAGAAAGAGCTCGTAGAGGACAGGCTCTGGGAACCGGCCGAGAAGGTCCGAGATCCGCATCGTGCACTGAAACAAAACAACAAGTTTCACTCGCCTCTGGGCGCAGTCTCCAAATTCGGCTCCGATTGTGCGAGAAATCGTTTCAGCGGATTGTCGGTTAGGCTAAGTTCGTCCTAAAATAACTGGCATTTTCCCGCTGTTTATTCACTTAGATTAAACAGCTGCAAACACTATGCAGCCAGATCGCTAACAAATAAATATTTAATTATCCAAGCTTGGCTTGGCACCAACGACTGATGGTTTGATCACACGGAGGGACATTCAAAGTTCAGACACACTTGTGAATTCAACTCCAAAATAGATCAATATCATTTCAAAGGCCTAAAAGTTTGATACTGCATTTGCTGATATATTCTGAGATTGGCCATGTCATGTGCATGAACTGGAATGTAAATTGACGGTCGTGCCTGCCGCTGTTTAGGCCCCAAGCTCTGGAATTCCCTCCCGAAACAGGCACCAGGACAGATCACAGTAAAGGTGTACCGGGGGGGGAGGGCGCTCATCGTAGGAAATCTGCCTCGTACATAAAAACGTAAGAAATAGGAGCAGGAGTAGGCCATACGGCCCCTCGAGCCTGCTCCGCCATTTAATACGATCATGGCTGATCCGATCATGGTCCACTTCCATGCCCGCTCCCCATAACCCCTTATTGGTTAAGAAACTGTAGTTATTTGTTTATTTTAAATAGCTTATAGATTAAACTTGTGAAGAAAAGAAATGCACCAATGCCCCACGTGAAGGCAGGCCTCCCAGTTGGTCGGAGGATCTCGCTGCCTTTCTGAGGTTGATCTGCCTTCGCTTACCTTTGGCTCCCAGCAACCCCTTGGAGTTCACCACTGTCGGTTGGAGGAAGGAGGAGTGCAGGGAGCCCAAACTAAGCAAAGCACCATCATGTTTTAGTGCCTGGCCTCTGACACATTAAGGCAGAAGCCCCCGATTGAGATTTTTCCAACCAGATAAGACATAAATTAATGTATCCATGCATTGAATCCCTGGGCGCAGCGAATACGGGAAATTCAGACAAGACAGAGGCACGCCCGCATGGGACTCCTCCCTATTTCCATGCATTCACAGCGCTCATGGCAATCCAATCTACCCAGGTCCAGGAAATCCTACCCCGGTTTGTGTGCTGTTCGGTCGGTTACATCCATTGAATAAATATAGCCAATGTGTTTCCTCCATCCAATTACTATTCTAGCCAACGGCTGTATCTCTGATTCACTGAGCGTGGTTGCTGGCCTGCTCAGATATTGGGCGGTTCCCTTTCTTTACCATGTGAGGGGATATTGTAAACATGTTAGGCCGTAATTTGCGGCCCCCCCAAGGATGCGCACACGCCCGTAGGGTCCGCGCAAATTCCAGGTTTAGGCGAAGCGCATGCGCTGAAACACGAAACTTGCGATCGGTCAAGCAATCCTCCGAATCCCCGGGAAAAGGGCCTCCGCGAGCAGAGAGTTGGGCTATTTGTCCAACTTCCGCATAGCGTGAAGCCTGCTTTTACCAGCGTAAGACTTTTAAAGAACAGAAAAATAATTTGTTTCCATAATTTATACATTGAAAAACCTGTAAAATAAGGTATGTTTATTTTAGCCCCTTTAAAATATGTAAATTTATTTTTCAAAAAATTGCATTTTTGTTTTAAATATTTAATTAAATGCCATTTTGATTTATTTTCGATGTTTTTTTAAAAATTTATTTGACGTGTACATGTATTTTGGGGATATTCCCATTCATACTTATGGGGAGTCTGTGCATACGGAATCCCATATGTATGAATGGGGATCTCTCGTCTTTCATTGGTTGGGCCGGCCCATGTGATCCCAGGGAACGGCCTGCGCCTCGGGAATACGTGAGCCTCTACGCAGGCCTACACAGAGAGACCCAGGAGCGCATGTGTCCGAACCTCCTGGACCATCAGCTAAGCTCATAGATTTTTTTGCTGGTCGGAGGCATCCGCTCGCGGGAAACATTCAACCGCAAAATCCGCTCTTTATATATTGCAGTCATGATTTCACCACGAACATTAAAGGGAGGACATTTTCCCCAATGCTTTTAGATTTGGTACAAACAGTTGGCCAAGGAAGTCAGCCCCCATTGCTCTTTAGCAATACTCACGGATTGGTCATAGGAGGAGCCAAATCTGTACGCTGCATCCAGCAATGTTTGGGTGTCGAGGCATAGCTGTTAAATGATGCAAATACATGTATTAGATAGATTGAAGTAATTGCAGACTTATACAAAAGCAAAATACTGCGGATGCCGGAATGTGAAATAAAAACAGAGAATGCTGGAAATCTCAGCGGGTCAGGCATCGGGTCGACGAAACGTTCTGAAGAGTCGTCGTCAACCCAAAACATTAACTCTGTTTCTCTCTCGACAGATGCTGCCTGACCCGCTGAGATTTCCAGCATTCTCTGTATGTTGAAGTAATTACAGCGCTGATTGAAAATCTTTGTATTTTATCATTTCTCAACAAAAGCAGTTTATCCAGATTAACCCCTTGGAATGTCTCGAGTCATTTCTTTACACAGGATCAATAATGAAATGAACAGTAACACTTGGCTTCAATGGGACATGAACAACAGCAACTTGCATTTATATAGCGCCTATAGCATAGTAAAATGCACCAAGGCTCTTCACAGGAGTGTAAATCATACAACATTTGATACCGAGCCACATAAGGAGATATTAGGACCAAAAGCTTGGTCAAAGAGGTAGATCTTAAGGAGCGTCTTAAAGGGAGACTTGAAGCGTCGTAACCTACAAGACTATGGACCAAGAGCTGGAAAGTGGGATTAGGCCGGAGAGCTTTTGGCCGGCATGGCCATGATGGGCCGAATGGCCTCATTCTGTGCCGTAAATTTCTATGATATAAATGTAAGTTGCAGCTGTTGCTCTGGTTTTCAATGAGTCTTCACTGGGCAGGTTGGCATATTAGAGACACTTTCTTCTGTCCCTTTGCATTATGGGAAATGGGGTCCTCCATTATCAGCCAGTACATGCCTTCAGGTCAGTAGATCACAATCTTACATATGCGATTCCCATTGAAGGAGGGATTTTTGCTCGGCCCGACAGCGCGGTACAGCCACAGATAACTGCTGCAAGGTCAGCTGTTTCAAAGATCAGCTATTGGTGAGGGGACTGCAGAAAGATTGGAGAAATTGGGGCGGAGGTTCCAACTGTTCAAAGGTTAATCTTTGCTCTTCCCCTTTTCCTGACACCAGAAACCTACTTGTAGCCATTTTCCGTGCTGTAACCAGCATTCGATGTGTGAGGGGACACTATGGGGTGGAAATTTGGTCATGCCTCTGTTGCGGCGTTAATCCGGGCGGAGCGGTAAATTTTGCGCCGGGAAATGTTTTGCGTCTCCAGCTGCAAAATTCATCAACTGGGCGCTAAGGGAGGCATTCCGAACCTCTTTTAGGGCGCTAGGCCGGCTGAGCAACTGAAAATCCCAAGCTAAACAGCCAGGCTCGGAGATCCTAACAGAGGTATCCGTGAGAAAAAAAAATCTGCAAAAAAAAAAACCACCAAAAACATTCCCAATACCTTACTGATGCCTCATCAACATAAATCACAAAAATCAAAAATAAAGTCATACTTACCTCAGGTCGACATTCCTTCCCTCACTGCGGCCGCTACAGTTCGGACCGCCCGCTTTCCCAGGCGGTCCCACTAGGGGGCGCTACGGACTGAAACGATGTTGCACACCGGCTCGCCTCTCCCAGGCGGTACTGCTCCGCGCCCCCGCAAAACCGGCACCGAATGTCCTGGCGGGACTCTGGGAGCTGGCCGCCTGCCCCGAAATGAGTTCCGTCGCCATTCCCGCCCCTCCGGGGCGCAACAGAGGCATCGACAAACCGAAAATCCAGCCCTATGAATTTACACTCGCTTCCTGAAATAAGGCGAGCCAACTCTGGGCAGTGCTGCCTTCATCCCTCAGCCACTGTCAAAAGATCAGGAAACATAGAAATTTACAGCGCGGAAGGAGGCCATGTCGGCCCATCGTCTCTGCGTCGGCCGACAAAGAGCCACATGGCCCTTTGTCAGCAGCCCTAAAGGTTACAAACCCATGAACAATGGTGGAAAGGTAAAGAGCACCCAGCCCAACCAGTCTGCCTCACACCACTGCAACACCCCTTATACTAAAAACATCTACACTTCATCCCAACCGGAGCCATGTGAAGACATTGCAGGTGATGCACCCACCCCACCTCAAGTCATTCCCATCACCCCTCTCCGTAGTGGCTTGTCCTTTCATTTTCTCCCACCTTCTCTCGTTATGTGCCCTACATGGCAGAGTTGGGATCAGGAGCTGAGTTAGGAGGTTCGCCCGGAGCAACCCACACCCTATCATCGGCACACTGGGGCCTTTGACACCCTGCAGTATTCCAGCTTTAACCGCTTTTAAACTGTTTACGTAACAGAAGAACGAGAGAGTGACATCATGCATTGCCTCACCTGTAAAGTACCTCCGCTTACATCTTCCCAGCCCAGAAAATTCCCACCAGCGTCATATTTCACGATTTTTAAGGAGATCTGTAGGCAAACAAAAGGGACAGTGTTGGGGCGGGGCATGAATAGTGTGGCACAAGCAATTCAGCAAAGTTGCTGTATCGGCTTTTCAATCCCAGACACATTGAGAATTTCCATTCTGACCCATCGGAGTTCATGTCCAGTGAATCCAGGGGTGAAAAGGTGCAGGTGAACTTTGCACAGCAGCTCAATAATACGACAATCCTTCAATTTGCCAGGTTAAGATCACCCCCAAAAAGGTGTTAGTGTTGTGTATAGAAGAACTCCACGAGGCTGAGTACTGTGAGCTAAACTTAGTGTGACCGTAGTCTTTTCATTACAACTCCAGAGTGCCTAAACAGCATGGCAGCCAATCTTTTATACTGGCCCTGCACATGTGTGCAGGTGACCATTAGGTCTCCAACAGTCACGCCCTCTGGACGCAAGTATTACATAGTTACATACATAAGAGTTAGCATGTGGCATTAGCAAAGTAATTAGTCGGAGGTTTAGAGAGGATTTGGGAAATTTCTTCACCCAGAGGGTTAGGGGAGGTTGGGTGGAGGGGGCGTCTGGAACTCATGGCCTGAAAAGGTGGTAGAGGCAGACACCCTCACCAGATTTTAAAGGTACTTGGCTGTGCACTTGGAAGTGCCGTAACCTACAGGGCTATAGACCAAGAGCTCGAAAGTGGGATTAGGCTGAATAGTTCTTTGTTGGCCTGCATGGGCATGATGGGCTGAAATGACCTCCTTCCATGCTGTTAATGTCTATGATACTATGTGCTGAGCACCCTTGCATGAAATGGTCAACAGCCCATTTTCAGCTCACCAGACTCCCGGCTGTGGCTTGAGCTATATCTTCATGTGTAAGAACATAAGAATTAGGAGCAGGAGTAGACCACACAGCCCCTCGAACCTGCTCCGCCATTCAGTAAGATCACGGTTGTTCTTCAATTACAACTCCATTTTCCGCTGATCTCCCTATCCCTTGATTCCCCTAAAGTCCAAAAATCTATCGATCTCAGCCTTGAATATACTCAACGACTGATCCTACACAGCCCTCTGGGGTAGAGAATTCCAAAGATTCACAACCCTCTGAGTGAAAAACTTTCTCCTCATCTCTGTCCCAAATGGTCAACCCCTTATCCTGAGACTATACCCCTAGTTCTACACTCTCCAGCCAGGGGTACCAACCTCTCAGCATTGACCCTGTCAAGCCGTCTCCGAATCTTATGTTTCAATGTGATCGCCTCTCATTCTTCTAAACTCCAGAGACTATAGGCTCAATCTACTCAATGGCTCCTCATAGGGCAGCCCTCTCATCCCAGGAATCAATCTAGTCAATAGGGACTTCACTCATGGCTTGCAACACTGCCAAAGCAGGCATTCAGCACTCTCCCCTCTCCAGTGACGGAAAGCCATGCTTTGAGGAGTTGGAGCTATCCAGGCCAGCACAGGGCAAGAGAGAGACGTTTCTATGGTGAAGTGCCTGTCTGGACTCTGCTCGGCAACTGCCTAGAGTGCCATGCATAAACCAGGAGCTGTAGGCACAACCCAACACATTCATCGGAGTGATTCTTGAGCAGGATGCGCCCTGGGATTGTGGCCCTCAATAAAAAAAAAACAATTCGTGAACAACGCTGCAGGAGCGATGACTCTGAATGATTGGAGCAAGCAGAAGACATGAAAATGTTAGATGCATTGGGGTTGACGTTCCTTCTCATTTTTTGGGGGGTGGGGGGTGCACAGCCCATACAAAATTCCGTGCATGTGCGGCTTTTCCATTTAAAAGCCGGTGAGCAGTCTGCCCGGGACCTCCAGAGCGCTATGCAGCCGCGCAGCTTAACGGGAACACTGATTGGGGTAGATGTTGATTTTGTGTGACAGTGTGAAACGGGTGATAGAGAGTCATAGAAACATAGAAAGTAGGTGCAGGAGTACGCCATTCGGCCCTTCGAGCCTGCACCACCATTCAACATGATCATGGCTGATTAAGCAACTTCAGTACCCCACTCCTGCCTTCTCTCCATACCCCTTGATCCCTTTAGCAGTAAGGGCCACATCTAACTCCCTTTTGAATATATCCAACGAACTGGACTCAACAACTTTCTGTGGTAGAGAATTCCACAGGTTCACAATTCGCTGGGTGAAAAAGTTTCTCCTCATCTCGGTCCTAGATGGCTTACCCTCCTTATCCTTAGACTGTGACCCCTGGTTCTGGACGTCCCCAACATCGGGAACATTCTTCCTGCATCTAACCTGTCCAATCCCGTCAGAATTTTACATGCTTCTATGAGATCCCCTGTCATTCTTCTAAATTCCAGTGAATTTAAGCCTAGTCGATCCAGTCTTTCTTCATATGTCAGTCCTGCCATCCCGGGAATCAATCTGGTGAACCCGTTCACCAGTCTGGTGAATGAGTCGGCAACCCGTTTTACCTTTCTCCCCATTTTTACTTTCATCGACTTCAACAGCAATAAAAATGGGCAGAGATGTAAAACAGGCTGCTGATTCACCATTACCCGCTTCACACAGAGGCACAAAGTCAACATCTACCGCATTATGACCAACGCCAGGGAGCTGGAGGCCGATACGTTTCACAGATGTATGGCTCGGTGAGCTGTTAAATGGATTGGGCAACCGGGTGATTACAAAGCAGTAATCGAACCTCAGAAGACAGGTAACATCGCAACCCATGAGACTGAAGAGCAAGAGAGAGCTTCATAATGTTTATCTAAATCCTGTGGTTACATTACACTTTCGAAATCACTCCAGGACATCTGCTGTTTTACACAAGTTAATTTTATAGCTTAATCTAATTAGGTATCTGTTTTTAGGCTGATGGCAGCTGTTGGTACAGAAACGGAGTGTCAGCATGACCTCCTGGCATTGATTCAAACAGAAAGACTAATACCTGTGACATTGTTACTGCAGGACTATTGTAAAATAAGTTGCAGCTAACTACTGGAGAATTGGACAGTCAGTAAATCTGATCAGGGAGTTATTTCTGCTCTCATATCCCAGCCAGTCGTTTGACTTCCTTTTGATGATCATTAAGAACTTGCATTTATATAGCGCCTTTCACGACCTCAGGACGTCCCAAAGCGCTTTCCAGCCAATGAAGTACTTTTGAAATGTAGTTACTGTTGTAATGTGGGGAAACGCGGCAGGCAATTTGTGCACAGCAAGCTCCCACAAACGACAATGAAATAAATGACCAGATTCTATGTTTTAGGCATTGGTTGAGGGATAAATATTGGCCAGGACACCAGGGAAAACTCCTGCTCTTCTTCGAAATAGTGCCGTGGGATCTATTATGTCCACCTGAGAGAGCAGTTTAAAACGTCATCCCTCAGTACTGCACTGAAGTGTCAGCCTGGATTATGTGCTCAAGTCTCTGGATAGGGACTTGAACTCACAACCTTTTGATTCCCAGGCAAGAGTGCTACCTTAGAGCCACAGCCGACACATACTAAGGTACAGCAAAGGCTGCACTGCCTTTCATGTCCAAATGTCTCAGATTTGCCAGGGAGCATCTGGAATTCTTTAAATGAGAATTCCCACATCTCTACAAGTGAGATTTAAGTACTGCACCATCTCTCTAGTGGTCTGTCTTTGGGGAAATGCACAAAAAATATGTTAAAGAGAAGGAATCATATGTTTATTACCAATAATGTCTTTTATGGCACAGCTTGTGTGCCAGGTATCTTAACAAAATAAGTATACATCACTCTCCTCACTGACCAATAATGCTGTTTGCAAAGTTCAAACCATATTTTTAGCAAAAGGAATAGGAGGAGTAGTTAAACAGAATGGGAGTACTGAAACAGAAAGGTGTAAGATTATCATGGATCACCGTGCATATGTTGGAAAATGCAGCTGCCAAAATGTCGACCATGTAACTACCTGGCTCATTACACAATCCTTGATGGCAAGAAGCTGTGCACATCATACGCTTACTGTCATCCGGTTACAAAGTGCCGCCGGCCAGAAGCCATCCACTTGTCGGCTAGATTAACCTGTGGATCAAAATGGGCTGTTTCCGTCCAGTCACCGCGCACACATCAGCACGCACTCGCCTGTGAATCCTTTTGGAAAGAGAGTCCCTTGGGGGCGGTTTGTCCTAGTGATGCTGCGATATTCGTGTCCACGTAAAAGAGTTTTGGGAGGTAGCTGGTGCTGCAGCAAAATGGGGAAAAAAACCAGATTAACCATCCTCAAAAAGGAAGCAAGGTTAAGCGGCCATTCTACTGTTTGTCAAGCAAAGCAGGTAAGTGTCACAAGCACAGAAAACATTTGTCAAACTTAAGCCATCTGCGAATGTCCTGGCACCAACAATTATTTAGAAAAGTATTCCATCAGTTGTCCGATGTACCTCATAACCTACGACTGGAACAGGTATTCTCTTTACTCTACACAAGGGTGGTTGTTGTATTGCAATGGACCTATGCGTGAACTCCACATTCTTAAATGAGTACAACAACAACAACAACTTGCATTTATATTGTGCCTTTAACGTAATAAAACGTCCCAAGGCTCATCACAGAAACATTATCGGACAAGATTTGAGACCAGGTCAAAGAAAGAGATATTGGTTCGGGTGACCGAAAGCTTGGTTGAAGAGGTAGGTTTGAAGAAGTCTTAAAGGAGGAGAGAGGGGCGGAGAGTTTTAGGAATTCTCGAGCCGAGGGCCGAGGCAGCTGAAGGTACGGCCACCAATTGTGGGGCATGGGAGTGGGGGATGTGCAAGCGGCCATAGTCGGAGGAATGCAGAGATCTCAGAGGATTGTGGGGCTGGAGGAGGTTACAGAGATAGGGAGGGACGAAGCCACGGAGGGATTTGAACGCGAGGGTGAGAATATTAAATCATACCTTCGAAAGTCTTCAGGAGCAGCACTGCGTCCACATTCCATGAAAACAGAGGAAGATTCCTTGCGATGGTGGGCAGGCAGGACATGTTTACAATATCTCCCTCCATTCCCAATTAGCTAGATGCTGTGTGCCACAGATTGTGGCGCTGCACAAATCTGCCATTTTCCATTGCTGCCACAACACCATCTTTCTGTGCTCTCAGCAATTATGAAATTGGCTCCCCCACTGGCTCGGTTGCGAAGTGCGCTTTAGTAAATACCACGTGCACAGACCAAGTAGCTCCCAGTTTTGAATCTCAGCCAGTGTTGAGTCAGCTGATCTTATCTGGTGCAACAGTGGAAGTGCTTGGGGCGAGGGCGAAGGAAAAAAACCAGACATGGTTCCTGCTCCTGATCACTATCCTGTGACCCGTACAAGCTTTAGGGTTTTGTCATGCCACTCCCTGTAAAATGAAATGAAGAGTCTGGCAGCACAGTGGCACAATGCCTTGCCAAGTATTACAATGGGGCCACTGATTTTGCAGCCTAGATCATCATTCCCACACTTTAAAAGGAAGGAAATGAAAAACTGTATTGTCTAACCAGCTTAGATACATTCCTCAAGAACATGCATACCTGCCTTTTCTAAAGTCATTCCACACTATAATTAAAAGAAAGCAGCATTTTATTTTAGGGGCTGCACACATTTGTTGGTGGCAAGCTCTCTCGCCAGTAAATTTTCGTTAGCCACTGGTTTAGAAGTACCAACAACGTGGGTAACTTTGACGTTGGGTGATGGTGTAAAACAGGCATAGGATCACCCGCCTGTTACACACTGCCCGCAATCGGCAGAGACGTATAACGGGCGGTTGATCAGACATCGCCTGTTTTACGCTCGGCGAAAGTCAACATTACCTCATGTACGTGCGTTTTTTTTTAACGGCAGAAACCATTCCCAGTTGCCTTGCCCTTGTGAGAGGCTGAGGCACTCGGATAGTGCGACAGAGCAGGTTCAGCACTTCATCTGCAAGGCGATCTGGTTCACAGGATACCATTCCTGGATGCGTCACTGTGCCGAGCTGTGGGATTATATGATTGTTCCACATTGGCATCCTTCACCGACATATCATTTACTCATCAGCATTATTGTCATCAGTTAAATATTTACATCTGAAGCAGCTGGCCAGATGTAATCATCTTTGGGCTAGACACAATCAATTCAATAGCTTGTTTCCTGTATTTCACCCATAAAACCCATTAACCCCAGACTGATCCCTGGGATGGGGGGATTGTCCTATGAGGAGAGAATGAGTTGACTCGGCATATAATTCCCTAGAGTTGAGAAAAATGCGAGCTGATCTCATTGAAACACAGAATTCTCAAGGGGCTTGACATGGTAGATGCTGGGAGGATGTTTCCCCTGGCAGGGGAATCTAGAACCAGGGGGTCACAGTCTCAGAATAAGGGGTCGGCCATTTAAGACAGAGATGAGAAGAAATTTCTTCACTCAAGGGATTGTGAATCTTTGTAATTCTCGACCCCAGAGGGCTGTGGATGCTCAGGCATTGAATATATTCAGGAGAGAGGTCGATAAATTTTTCAATACAAGGGGGACCAAGGGATATGGGGATAGTATGGGAAGGTGCAGTGGAGCAGGCGCGAAGGGTCGAGCGGCTTGCTCCTGCTCCAATTTCTTATGTTCTTAAAAGGGAGGAGAGTCAGGGTTGGGCAAGACTCAGGCCAAATGACAGTAATAATAAGGGGCTTTTGGTCCTGACGGATTGGCAGACCATAGCCATAAGCAAAACACACCACAGTAATTTACTGCTATCATGCAACTCAATTTAACATTTAAAATTACCCTCATTTGATCCCCCATTAACTCTCTACAACAGGTTGGCTCAAGATGGCTACCATCAGAGGCTGGGGAACAGTGGCTGGTGCTGAAAGATAGCGGGAAGCTGGCAAAAGAAACAATTAGAATTGGAAGGAGAACACTTCAGGGCAAACGACAAGTTCAGTTCTGGGCAATACAACCCCTGGCTTTATAAAAATTATACAAATTCACCAGATGATATCGGGGCTAAAAGGGTTAAATTATGAGAACAAGTTACATGGACTAGGCTTGTATACCCTTGAGGGTAGAGGATTAGGGGGTGATCTAATCCAGGTGTTTAGAGCTAGGCTGTGTGGGGGTGATGTTAGGAAGCACTTCTTCACACAAAGTGCAATGGGAATCTGGAACTCTCTCCCCCCAAAAAGCTGTTGAGGCGGAGGGTCAGTTGAAAATTTCAAAACTGAAACTGACAGATTTTTGTTAGGCAAGGGTATTAAGGGTTACAGAACCAAGGCGGGTAGTTGGAGTTGAGGTACTGATCAGCCATGATCTAACTGAATGGCAGAGCGGACTCGAGGGGCTGAATGGCACAATTCTGTTCCTATGTTCCTTCCCAAATACCAGGAGCAGAAGTGTTCTGGAAATGAAGGGGTCAAGTACTGAAATAATATTCAACAGTATTGGTATCATCTCTTGTGTCACAGAGACACAAACTTTAAAAAAAATGACAGATTTCTAACATAGAAGTGGTGTGGCCTGAATGGCCTCATCCCTTCCTATCTCTGTAACCTCCTCCAGTACTACCAGCCCCCCATCCCGCATCCCCACCCCCCACCCATCCTGCCGCCCCCCCCCCCCAACCGTGCACACCACCCAAACGCCACCCCCCCCCACCAGATATCGTCAATTGAGCAACCTCAAATTTAATCGCCGCCAAAGTTCTAAGCTCTAGAATTCCCTCCCCAAAACTCTCTACCTCTCTTCCCTCCTTTAAGAAGTCCATTATAACCTACCTCTTTGACCAAGCTTTTGGTCATCTAGCCTAATATCTCCTTATGTGGTTCGGTGTCACATTTTGTTTGATAAGGCTCCCATGAAATGCCTTGGGACGTTTTACTACGTTAAAGGCACTATAGAAATGCAAGTTGTTGTTGTGCTGGCGGAGCGTGGCAAAGGATGTTACACTCACGTGGGCGTTATCGAGCTGTACAGAATGTAGGCTTCGCCGTTGACCAAGGAGTTCACGTCTAGCACCACCAGGTTAGTGAGGAGCTGGCACGCTGTCTGATTACTGTAGGTCAGGTTCTGAAAAATAAAACTCTCGTTAGGTTGCTTCCATACTTGGAGCACTGCGCAGAGTTTTGCTCTCCTAATCTGAGGAAGGACATGCTTGCCTTGCAGGCGGTGCAATGAAGGTTTATTGATCCCTGGAATGAGAGTGCTGTCCTACAAAGATTGAGTAGACTGGGTCTATACTCTCTGAAGTATAGAAGAATGAGAGGTGATCTCATTGAAACATACAAGATACTGAGGGGGATTGACAGGGTGGATGCCCGGAGGCTGTTTCCCCATGACTGGTGAGTCTAGGATTCGGGTACATAGTCTCAGGATAAGGGGTTGGCCTTTTAAGATTGAGAGAAGGAGGAATTTCTTCACTCAGAGGCTTGTGAATATTTGGAATTCTCTACCCCAGAGGGCTGTGGATGCTCAGTTGTTGAGTATATTCAAGGCTGAGAGATAGATTGATTGTTGGACTCTAGAGGAATCAAGGAATTATGGGGATAGGGCGAGGAAAGTGGAGTTGAGGTCAAAGGTCAGCCATGGAATTATTGAATGGCGGAGCAGGCTCGAGGGGCCGTATGGCCTACTGCTGCTCCTAATTCTTATGTTCTTATGTTAGAAAGACTTTGCATCATAGAATCTTACAGTGTAGAAGGAGGCCACTCAGCCCATCTTGGGCACTGAGGAGGCCACTCAAACCAAACTGAGCCCCAAGCTGGTATTGACCTTTCGAGCCAAGTTTGAATGCCAGGATCAACACCAGAGCTGGAAAAAGAAATATTGGATATCTGCGCAGATCTCAGGAACACACAGAACCGCGAATGGCTCAAGTTATCTTGTATTAATCAGACGTCACTGTTTCCAAGAGAAATACTTGGGATTCAAAAAAATATTTTGAACAGACCTTTGCGAGTCAATCCAAACGCATCTGTTGCTCAATGTTACAGCATGAATAAACATTAATCATTCAAGAGATGTGCCGTGTGTTCAGCTCTTAAGTCATTTATTGATCTGTGGTAAACTTATCCTCTCTTCATTACCATTTGTTTCAGATGTCTACAGAGCCTGGATCATATTGATTGAACTCGGGGAAAACGGTTGAAATTATTTATTTATAATTAAAACATATTAGTTATATATGTCCCTAGACATCACCATACATACCCCCAAGAAATACATTTTATATCATCATTTCTCCCTTTGAAAATTTCTAAATCCATCACTAAGAATTACACTCTTGTGTATTTCAGTCTTTTGCCCCATATGATGAAATATTGAGCATAGTTACAGCTGAAGTCAGGACAAGTGCATGATGATGTTAGAAGGGGTGAAAGAGGTGGGTTTTAGAGGATCTTAAAGGAGGAGAGAGGTAGAGAGACAGAGGGGTTTAGGGAGGGAATTCCAGAACTTGGAGCAGAGCTGGCTGAAGGCACGGATACCAATAAAGAACTTGCATTTATACAGCGCCTTTCACGACCTCAGGACATCCCAAAGCGCTTTTGAATTGTAGTCACTGTTGTGATGTAGGCAGCCAAATTGTGCGCAAGAATATCCCACAAACAGCAATGTGATAATGACCAGACAATCGGTTTCTAGTGATGTTGATTGAGATATAAATATTGGCCAGGACACCGAGGATAACGACCCGGTTCTTCTTCAAAATAATCCCACGGAATCTTTTAGGTCCACCCGAGAGACAAAGTTTCGGTTTAACGGCTCATCCAAAAGACGGCACCTCTGACAGTGCAGCACTCCCTCAGCACTGCACTGAAATGTCAGCCTAGCTCAAGTCTCTGGAGTGGGACTTGAGCCCACAATCTTCTGACTCAAGAGGCAAGAGTGTTGAGTCATAACTGACACCTGGGTGGTACACAAGAAACTAGAGTCAAAGGAGCAAGAGCAAAGGGTCGACGGTGGGGCTTTTGAGGAAGCTTATATAATGGGATAGTCCCCAAGGAGAAGGATCCATTTGCTTTGAGCCAACATGAGGGCCAGGAAGGAGAGCTGGGTGGTCAGCAGTTTAGTGGGAACGGGGTCAAGGGAGCATGAGGAGGATCTCATGGCCGAGACACGTTCAGAGAGAGCATGTGGGGTGATGGGAGAGAAACTAAAGAGAGGACCGTTCCAGGTGAGGGCAGGTCGACCGGGGTGGGGGTTGGAAGGGGACGGGATGGGACGGGGGGGTGGGGGGGGGGGTAGATTGATGGCCAAGGAAAAGGAGGGAGGTTCAGCTGAAGGAATGGCCTCTATTTTGGTCACAAAGAAGTCCATGAGCTCCTTGAACTTTTTGTTAGAGGTGAAGGGAGGACTGAAGGAGACACAGTTGGTGGTGGAGAAAAGAACCCTGGGCTTATCCTTACTTTCCAGAGTGATCCTAGAGCAGTGGTTGGATTTCTGGCAGAGGACAGAGAGGCCCAATGGAGTTTGATGCATCCAGCTAGATTTGCTGACGGATGGCTAACCCAGTTGTGTGCCAGATGCCATCACGTCTATGCCTTCTGGACCTGAGGGAGCTAAGATGTCAACCATACTGGGGGAAACGTCCCGGATGGGAGACAGTGAAGGTTTTCCTTGGGTCAAGTGCACCAGTGGAGATGAGGATGTGGATGAGCAAATCAATGGCTGCAGAGGCATCATGGTAAATGGAAAGCCAACTAGGCAGTTGGGAGTTCGAAGTGCGGGCGGGACTTGTTTGCCAACTCATGCCTGGATCTAATTGTCCCTTTCCCTTCACCCTGGCACTGCCACATCACAATCCCATGTTCCTTCAGCCTTGGCAAAGTTTGTTGACAGGTTCAGATGTCTTTAACGCTCTCTAGAAGCTTTCCGCATTTTTGTCCCCTTCAATTGTCTCCATCCCTTTAATTGTGACTTACACACACGTTTCCTCTCCTAATATTGGTATCATCCCTAGACCATTGAGTCTGCACCTGTAGTTTTGAATAATTACGCAAATGTGGTCAGAATGGACAATTGAGTACTTTCCGCACTTGAGATTCAGATGGGTCTTAAAGTAGCACAAACCCAATTAGAACCGAGTTACACTCGAGACCCATCCTCACCGGGCTGTTCAATATTTGTGGTTTGAAAGCTGGAACTTACTGAGCACGCCAGGTAACTTGCTTGAAGATGCATTTCATACCAAATGGAATCTGGTAACCGTGCCGATCTGGACTGAAACAAAATATGACTGAAAGTCAATCTTACATCATAAATAATAGACGATGTATTATGTTTTCATTCTTCCCAGTTTCCCTGTAACTCTGCTGGTGTTCTGGCTCCACACCTGCTGTGGCACACCTCACCTAAGTGTCCATTGTGTGTGAGCCCAGAGAGAGCATGTGCGTTAGGGGCTATGCGACCATGGAGGGGGGAGTCTCCCCAACAAACCCGATTCCCATTCCCACCTGCTGCCCATACGTTCGCTGTTTCTAGTAAGGCTCGCTGCAGAGTGATCAGGCATTGGGGGTGAGATTCAGCCTCACCAGGGAGCACCACAGGGGGTAGTGGAGTGGGTGCCTGTCATCCACCCCGCCTGATTTCCTTCAAGTCAATGGAAAGAAAAGTCAGGCGGGATGTCTAACAGGCGGCTGATCTGCTGACGTCCGCGCTGCCCCCTCTCCTGCACCAAAGTTGAATTTTACCCCCTTTCCTTACCTAGCCCAGGGACACTGAAGCTTTGGAAGGTGGCAGGGCAGGTTGAGAAAGCAGTTAACAAGGCTTACTCCTAGGCTTCACAAATAGAGGTATAGAGTACAAAAGTGTGGAAATAATGATGAACCTGTATAAAACACTGGTTCGGCCCCAACTGGAGAATGGTGTCCAATTCTGGGCACCACACTTTAGGAACGATGTGAAGGCCTTAGAGAGGGTGCAGAAAAGATCTACAAGAATGGTTCCAGGGATGAGGGACTTCAGTTACGTGGATAGACTGGACAAACTGGGGTTGTTCTCCTTACAGCAGAGAAGATTTGATAGAGGTATTCAAAATCATGAGCGGTCTGGACAGAGTAGAGAGAAACTTTTCCCATTGGCAGAAGGGTCAAGAACCAGAGGACACAGATTTAAGGTGATTGGCAGAAGAACCAAAGGCGACTTAAGGAAAAACTTTTTTTACACAGCGAGTGGTTAAGATCTGAAAGGGTGGTGGAGGCAGACTCAATTTTATCTTTCAAGAGTTGGATAAGGACCTGAAGGAAAACAAATTGTAGGGCGACGGGGAAGGGGTGGGAGAGAGGGTCTAGCTGAGAGTCGGCACGGGCTCGACGGGCCGAATTGCTGCCTTCCGTGCTTTATCCATAACCACCCTCCTATCGGAGTTCAGTTAGTTCAACACAGACTGGAGTCCACACCCGAGACCAGCCCCTCATCTGCCTGGCTCAGTTTCACACTGAGCATTTACAAGCTAAGCCTTTGGGACGGGCCAGGCCACAAGTCTAGCTTTTAAAACTGAACCTTGTTGGTGAGGTCACCTGTTCTCATTTGGAGAGCTGGGATAGTGACCTCCGCTGGGGTGACACCACCCTGGCAATCTCCCTATGCTAACAGTGGAGGCCGATACGGTCATGGTGACAACCGAGGAGTCACAGAACGAAGGGCACAGACTGAGGGTGACCAGCCCTCAAATAATAGAAGTGCAGGACACTCAAAGTGTCAGCCGAATCGTACATAACAACATAGGAAATAGGAGTAGGCCACATGGCTCTTCGAGCCTGCTCTGCCATTCAACAGCATCAAGGCCTATCTTCAACCTCAACTCCACTTTCCCGCCCTATTCCCGTATCCCTTGATTCCTTTAGTGTCCAAAAATCTATTGATCTCAGTCCTGAATATACTCAACGACTGAGCATCCACAGCCATATATTATGGTAGATTTCACTTCTAAAAGTATTCTAAAACAGAGATTTGAACTCTAATATTTGAGTGCTGTTTTGGCCCAAACGATTCTATAATTAAAGCTTAAAAATAATCAAGATAAATAAATACTTACCGGCAATTTAGTGTTTCCAAAACAAAGTCCTCCTTTCTGAAATGAGAATCACAACCTAATTACAGAATACCACCAAATAAGAAGAGCATAAGAATTAGGAGCAGCAGTAGCCCACTTGGCCCCTCGAGTCTGCTCCGCCATTCAATAAGATCATGGCTGACCTTTGACCTCAACTCCACCTTCCCCATATCCCTTGATTCCCTTAATATTCAAAAATCTATCGATCTCTGTCCTGAATATGCTCAATGACTGAGCCTCCACAGTCCTCATAAAAGGCAGTCCTGACCAATCAGTGCGTGAGATCATAGGAACACCTACCATGGAGTGCAGAAATAGAGATTATACCCCAATTTTCCCATCACCCCCCCTCCACGAGCCTCCCCCCGCGCCCCCCCCACAACTCACCCCACACCTCACCCCACACCACCAAAGAAATCTATTAAATGCAGGCAAGATATATACCCCAAGGAATTAGTGAAGAAACATCAGAGGGGCTGTCAACCTAAATCTCACTTATGGTCCAGCTAGAATCTGGCTGAGTGCCTCAGTGAGAGGCCTGACCATAGACCATGCTATGGAGGGGCCATTGCATTGCGAGTGCCAGCCTTGGCTCAGTAGGTAGCACTCTCGCCTCAGAGTCATAAGGTTGTGGGTTCAAGCCCTACTCCAGACACATAAGCTAGGCTAAAAGTATTGAAGGAGTGCTGCACTGTTGGAGATTCCATCTTTTGGACGAGATGTTAAACCAATTGCTCTCTCAGGTGGATGTAAAAGAACCTACGGCACTATTCAAGGACGAGCATGGGAGATTACATAGGATATACGACACAGAAACAGGCCAGTCAGCCCAATCAGTCCGTCGGCATTTACCCAGCATGCAAGTAAACAGGCCTAATCACATTTACCCAGCCTGTTCCCATAACCCATCATCCACCTGTCCAATCTAGGTGTCAGCCATGGCTTCTCAGTAGGTAGCACACTTGAGCATAAAAATCTAAGCTGACATTCCAGGAGGGAGTGCTGCACTGTCGGAGGGGTCGTCTTTTGGATGTGACGTTAAACCGAGACCCTTTCTGCTCCCTCAGGTGGACATAAAAGATCCCATGGCACTATTTCAAAAAAGAGCAGGGGAGTCATCCCCCGTGTCCTGGCCAATATTTATCCCTCAATCAACATCACTAAAAAACAGATTATCTGGTCATTATCACATTGCTGTTTGTGGGAGCTTGCTGTGCGCAAATTGGCTGCCACGCTTCCTACATTACAATAGTGACTACACTTCAAAAGTACTTCATTTACTGTAAAGTGCTTTGGGACGTCCTGTGGTGTTGTATAACTGCAAGTCTTTTATCTAATCCTGAATATTAGCATAATTTCTACCTCAGCCACTAACCCTGGAAGTGAATTCCACATCCCCATAACACTCTTTTTAAAAAAGTTTCCTCTTTGTTCTAAATCATTTAATCTTGTATCTTTAGCCCCTCATTCTTGACCCAAGAACATCTGCTTCTATCTACCCTGTACCAGCCTTTCATAATTTTAATCACTTATGATGTTGCTGCGTAATCTGTGTTCTCAAGGAAAAATAATCCAATTTTTCAAGTCTTTATATTTCCTCATACCAGACAGAACCGGCAGTGTAAAGTCCAAACTTATAGTTGGGCAAACTTCACATTCATCTTGTGTCACTTACCAAATTGTTAGGAGGACACGTGCAACTGTTGGTAGTCAAAATGAAAGTTTCCTGGCAGGGTACACATCTAGCAGACAAACAAATAATGAGCATAAAACTGGAACTGATCCAGAGTTTACTTCAATTAAATGTCAATTAGCAAAATAAACAAAACAGGCATACAATGGTCTCAATACATACAAAGTGACAAGACTTTTCACAGCAGCAATATAATTGTGCGGTGCTGTTGCTACAGCGATGGAAAAACTTCCATACCTTAATTTCCCAACACCGCAATTTGCTCCCAATAAAGGAGGCTTGGGGTAGTTTAGGTGTCTCTCAACAGGGATGGCCTTATTCTATTCCCAAAAAAATTCTATGTTCCTAAATTTATTTCCCAGTGGTTCCAACATGTTTGCTTGTCTGAAAACTCCCTAGGATAACCAAATTCCATTAAGTTGACTGCACCAGTGGTTCAACTGGCAACTATACCAGTGTTGTTCAATAGAAATTGCTGACTAACCACTGGTGTAGCTATGGTGACACCGTTTTGGGCTCATGCGCTAATATTTTAGTAGAAAACCCCTTGCATAAACTCAAAATACAGGAATAGATTTCATTTATGTACACTGACCTAACAAATATCGACCACCATTCAGTAACCAAAGAAGTAAAGCGCTCCCAATGATCAAAAAACATTCGTACACACTGCTTTGGGTTACGGCGTGGGGGTGGGGGGAGAAAAATGACAGGAGAATAAACTTTTTTAAAAACCACAAGGACTTTTTCAACGGCTTGGTCATGTTTCGGCACAAGATTAGATGTGAACAACTAGATATTATTCATGGAAGGTGAGACACTTACATGTTACCCAAAGCGTTTGGCACGGTTTTGTCGGAACAGTTTTGACAGCTTGCCGTCCTCAGGGCCAAATCCTCGTCTGTAAAAAGAAAAGTCTGTGAATTCTCTCTGAATCCCAAATGTTACAGAAATTCCTGATTTAAAGTGGGTTTTCTTTCCCCCCTTCAGAATGAGAGTCTCAAATGTAAATTGAATTTATCGATGTTTTTCACTTGCCCAGTTCCAATTATACTGCTACCCATAAAAGTAGATGAATGGGCTCCCTCAGTGGCACAGTTAGTAATTCCTCTGCCCAGTGTAGAATGGAGCCGGTAAGAGCTATACGCCCCAGGTTCCATTCTCGGTCTGTGCTGAGCGAGCTGATTTCAGCTCGTGCATCAGTTCAAACGCTACAGCTCGGGATTTGAAAAATCGACCGCCAATCTTGATCGCTGCCGCTTGTTAGAAATTGCGTGCACCACATACTCTAGCGTAAAGCCAGTCATAGCATCAAAGAAATCAACGGCACTGAAGGAGGCCATTCAGCCCATCGTGGCTGTGCCGGCTGAAAAAGAGCTACCCTAATCCCATATTCCAGCTATTGGTCCGTGGCGCTACAGGTTACAATTCCAAGGACAACGACAACATACCTCGGACTTGGTTGTCTCCACATTGCTTGCAGTTTGTACACTCCAAGCAGAGCCTCCCGTTCGCAGACACGACTTCATTCTAAACAGTCAGTAAAATAAACAATGTTAATTATTTGCACATCATGCAGTAATTGTCAGGTGTCTTTCCTATTGAACCAGTGGGCTGGATTTTCATGGGGAAGGTGGGTTGGGAGCTGGGGAGGGGGAAGGGTTGGGGGGGGGGGGGGGGGGGGGGGTGGGAGCTCCGATGTGTGCGGGCCTGATTTGCATCTGAGGCCTTTGTTTCCCCAACCGCAGACAGTCAGATGGAGGTTGCACAAAGGAGGGAGGGAGGGACTGGTGGATGGGGGCGGGGGGGATCGGGAGAAGGGAGTTCGGGGCCGTAAAGGAACCGGAGGGTGGGGAAAGTGGGGAGAAGGAAGACAGAGGAAGTCGAGGGACCGGGGACAGGAGGGGAGATCGTGGACGGCCACAAGAGGATCGTGGCCGGTCTCATGCTGATCAAGGATCGGAGGCCTCATGAGGGGGTCTCCGATCGCGGGGGTGGTGGGCTAGGCAGGGACCCTGGATCCAGGAGGGAGATGTAAAGGCACTTACCTCCTGGATACAGCAGTCCTCGCTTTGCTGTAAATGTGTGTAAACCCCGACCAGATAAGAGTTACAAAGTGGAGGTTAAAAAAGAGGCTCCAGCCTTATTATAATATTTAAATTGATGTCCTGCCTCCTGGCAGCTGGTTGGCTGCCTGCCCCCAACCTCCCTAGTCCTGCCTCCATTAAAACCGGACGTGGGCGGGTTGGAGGTAGGTTCAGGTCGGGAATCCGATTTTTAACAATTTAATTAACCCCCACACTCCAAACTCAGCCATTTTTTTTAAAGTTAAAATACCCCCCATTATCTTTACTATTTACTATTGAATTCAAGCCTTGGATGTGGCTCAACTCTTCCCTCACTGGGTAAGATTGACAGTAGCGACAATGGGTTGAACACTACAAGTGCACCACTTCACTGGGCAGAAAATATATTTGGCAGGATTTGTCCTGCTCCGCGGAAACATAGTTGCTGTCAGCGGCCCACGGAGTGGTGAGGATGCTGTTCATGGAGGCCCCTAGACCTCCCTACCTTCCTGGTTGAAGAGCCTGGCATGGAGAAGGTAAAACAGCAGTAGGCGACTAAAACCAGAAAACAGGCAAATATTTCATTCTTCCAAACTCCAGAGGCCCAGTCTACTCAATCTCTCCTCAGAGGACAACCCTCTCATCCCAGGAATCAATCTAGGTGAACCTTTGTTGCACTGAGAACACAAGGACCAAGTAGGAGCAGGAGTAGGCCATACAGCCCTTCAATCCTGCTCCGCCATTCGATATCATGGCTGATCTTCGACCTCAACTCCATTTTCCCGCCCGATCTCCATACCCCTTGATTCCTTTAGAGTCCAAAAGTCTATCTGTCTCAGCCTTGAATATACTCAACGATTCAGTATCCACAGCCCTTTGGGGCAGAGAATTCCAAAAATTCACATCATCGTCATAGGCGGTCCCTCGAAATGAGAATGACTTGTTTCAACGCCAAAAAGAGGATGAGTTCACAGGACCTGAACTACATCTCGAAGGGTGAAAGATGCCTGTGCGTGGATTTTTTTTTTTAAACGTATGGTTGCCATTGCACACCAGCCACCACACGGGCTTGACAGAGCTAGGTCTTGGTCCAGTGGCAAGGAAGACCAACTTTGTTGCACGGACCTAGTGCGCGCACGTATCGCAGTGTGGGATGGTAAATCAGTGTGGGAATCCAAAGATTCACAACCCTCTGAGTGAAGAAATTCCTCCACATCTCAGTCTTAAATGGCCAACCCCTTATCCTGAGACTATGCCCTTTAGTTCTAGACTTTCCAGCCAGGGAAAACAACCATTTTGGTACATGTCACATTACCCAGGGGTTGGAAGTACGGCATAATACCTTGGCTGGGCTCAGACCTGTACTTGTGCGTGTATTTAATCTGGAGTGGTGGCGCTTAGCCCCTTTCAATAAATGTTTACAGTGTGGAATATGTCGTGCTGATCTTTTTAAACAGTCAATCTATTCATTAAACCTCAATCAACGAGCGGAGAGTTTTCATGTACCAATTTTGCTTTGGTCACTTACATCTGGGTTGCACAAAGTGCACCGTGCTATGGGGGATCCAGCATCAACCATTCTAGAAGTATCATTACAGATACAACGGAGGCCTAGGAGTGAAAAGCAAACACAGTATCAATGAGTTAAATCAATCGCTGAGCCAGGTGTGATCACGCGTTCATTGGAAGCGGTCTGATCCAGCAGTGGTTGTTGAATTCACAGATTATTTTCGTTTTCAGCAATTCTTGTGCCAATTCTCCCCCAGTGAGTAAATCCAGGCCCAAAAACCCACAGGGCCTCCATCCCGGGAGCTGGGACGCACCCGTCGGTGAACCCTTGTGCTGACCACGCCAAAGTTCGTGGGGTCAGGGTCATCTTATTAGCACACTCAGGGTGCATTGTGGGGGTCCCCCTGAAAAAAAGAGGACCGCGAAGCCCCAACAGCCCCCTTTATAACAACAACAAATTGTATTTATATAGCACCTTTAAAGTAGTGAAATGTCCCAAGGCGCTTCACCGGAGTAATAAGCGATAAAAGTTTGACACCAAGTCGCATAGGTAGAAATTCGGGCAGGTGACCAAAAGCTTGGTCAAAGAGGTAGGTTTTAAGGACCATCTTGAAGGAGGAGAGAGAGGTAGAGAGGCGGAGAGGTTTAGGCAGGGAGTTCCAGAGCTTGGGGCCTACGCAACAGAAGGCACCGCCACCAATGGTTGAGCGATTATAATCAGGAATGTTCAAGAGGGCAGAATTAGAGGAGCGCAGACATCTGGGGGGACGGGGACGGGGGTGGGGGGGACGGGGTTGTGGGGCTGGAGGCAATTACAGAGATAGGGAGGGGCAAGGCCATGGAGGGATTTGAAAATAAGGATGAGAATTTTGAAATTGAGCCAACTGGAAGCCTGTGTAGGTCAGCGAGCACAGGGGATTGCCAGTGCGGGGGGGGGGGGGGAGGGCGGGGAGAGATGGGTGAATGGGACTTGGTGGAGTTAGGGGGATGGGCGCGTGGGGGAGGTTGAAAATTTTTCCTCTTATCCTTCCTGATTTGAGGAGTACGAGCCACGGCCCAGGCCTGGACTCGCAGACGGGCCCCGGACGGCTAGCCAGAATGTCTGCTTTCACTCAGCGTAGCTGCCCACCGATGTCCCGCCAGTCTGTGGCTGTAAACACTCCCAGCCTGTGAGTCCCGAGCCCATCCTCTACCACTGGCCGTGTTTTGGGCAGGCAAAGGTTTCACTTCCAACAAGGCCCCATGCAAATTGCCCAGGAAGACGGGCCCCGGTGTAGCCAGGCCTCGGCCCAATTTCTGAGCCTTCTGCCAGACTCCCCCTGGAGTTCAGACAGGGTGCAAAGGGCGGGCTGCAGATATTTGACCCGACTGACTTTAATACATGTAGCAGGAAATACAAGGCTGTGGGGAGAGGGCAGTGGGATTCATTTTCAACTGCTTTAGCAAAGAGCAGGCACATTGCTGTTTGTGGGAGCTTGCTGTGCGCAAATTAGCTGTGTTGTTTCCCACACTACAACAGTGACTACACTTCAAATACTCCTTCCAGGTGAAACAGCGATTTACTTGTACTTCTTTCAATTTATATTCGCAGCTCATGATGTGGTCTCCTCTGCATTGGGGAGACCAAATGTAGATTGGGTGATCACTTTGCGGAACACCTCCATACAGTCCGTAAGCATGACACCGAGCTTCCAGTCGTCTGTCACTTTAATTCCCCGCTCCATTCCCACTCTGACCTCTCCATCCTCTGTCTCCCACACTGTTTCAACGAAGCTCAACGTAAGCTCGGGGAACAGCACCTCATCTTTCGATTAGGCACTTTACAGCTTTCTGGACTCTACATCGAGTTCAACAATTTCAGACCATAACCTCTGCCTATATTTTGCTCCCTTTTCTCCAACCCCCTCCCCCTACCGATCTTATGTATTTTTTCTCTGTTTGCCATGACAGCTGGTAATTATCCCACCATTCACACCCTATCCAGACTCATCTTTTTCTAACTTCTGCCATTACCATCTCAATTTGGCCCATCATCCCTTTTGTCTCTCTAATCTCTCCTGCCTTCCACCCTATCACAGACCTTCCCTTTTGTTCCTTCCTCCCCTCCCCCTTTCAGTGCTCCTTAAGAATCTGTTAATTGCGAACATTCGCCAGTTCTGACGAAGGGTCATCGACCTGAAACGTTAACTCGGTTTCTCTCTCCACAGATGCTGCCGGACCCGCTGAGATTTCCAGCATTTTCTGTTTTTACTTCAACAAGTACTTCATTGGCTGTAAAGCGCTTTGAGACGATCAGAGGTCATGAAGGGTGCTGTACAATTGCAAGCTTTCTTTCCTTCCACATATACAATGGCTTCCTTTTGTGCTGCTTACATTATTCTCAAGACAGTGCAGCACTCCCTCAGTGCAGCACTTAAATATCAGCTGTGGCTCAGCGGGTGGCACTCTTGCCTTTAGTCAGAAGGCTGCAGGTTCAAGTCCCACTCCAGAGACAAAAATCTAAGCTGACACTCCAGTGCCGGTATGGAGGGAGTGCTGCACTGTCGGAGGTGTCATCATTTGGCTGAGACGTTAAACCTCTCAGGTGGACGTAAAAAATTCTGTGACACTATTTTGAAGAAGAGCAGGAGAGTTCTCTCTAGTGACCTGGCCAATACTTATCCTTCAACTAACATCACTGAAACAGATTATCTGGTCATTATCACATCGCTGTTTGTGGGAGCTTACTGTGCACAAATTGGCTTCTGCATTTCCTACGTTACAACAGTACTCTTCAAAAGTACTTAATTGGCTGAAAAGCGCTTTGAGACGTCATGAGGCCGTGAAAGGCGTTTTATAAATGCAAGTCTTTCTTTCATATAAATTTGTAAGATTATTCTTTCATATATTATAATGGTAAATATATTCTCGAGTCTTCCCCGCTAATCAAAATAGAGGCAGATGGGCAGACAAGGCCATCAGAATGAAGGGTGACTAATAACCTGCCTCTACTCTGATGGTCTGATCGAACAGGCGAGGTTATTAAAATGGAGAGAGCACTACAAACTGGACTATTAAAATTAATGCATAACACTTCTGCCCTATCAAACAGAAATAAAAACATTCAACAAATTTAACAAACTACTTTTATACCACAGTCATTGTCAGCAGGAATAGTTAACCTATCTTACTTTCTCAGATCTATTTTTAAATTCATATTTTCAGTATTTAACTTTATCCTTTTTTAACCAATGGCCCCTGTTTACAATAGCGACTCGAGTATATCAACTGCAATAACTGCGGTTATTTACAGTCTCATTATATTTGCTCATCATCTCCCATATTGATGATCTCTCAAGGCCCATTTATTTGAGCCACTGTCAGTCACACACAGTTTTAGTTTAATAACATTATTTCTATCTGCAGGCACCACCGAACACACTACCAATAATGGCTTTGCAGGCCTTTATAATGCTGATGGTTCAATGAAGCTAGATTTCACTATGAGATGAACACTGCCCATTCTTAGTATCCTTCAGAGCAGTAAGAAGACCCAATGAGAGAACGTTAAAATGAATGTCAGAAATAGACAGCTCTTTTCTTCCCCTCTAATTATCTTCTAACCTCTCCAGGCACCATTGTTGAATTCACAGGAACCAGCAGTATCCAAAGACATAAGAACAAAAGAAATAGCAGGAGTAGGCCATACGGCCCCTCAAGCCTGCTCCGCCATTTAATACGATCATGGCTGATCTGATCATGGACTCAGCTCCACTTCCCTGCCCGCTCCCCATAATCCCTTATCGGTTAAGAAACTGTCTATCTATGTCTTAAATTTATTCAATGTCTCAGCTTCCACAGCTCTCTAAGGCAGCGAATTCCACAGATTTACAACCATCTGAGAAGAAATTCTTCCTCATCTCAGTTTTAAATGGACCTCACCTGTTCTTCGTGTTCGAGAATGAAGAACAGCAACTTGTATTTATATAGCGCCTTTAATGTAGTAAAACGTCCCAAGGCGCATCACAGGAGTATTATAAGACAAAACATTTGACACAGTGCCAGACAAGGAGAAATTAGGGCAGGTGGCCAAAAGCTTGGTCAAAGAGGTAGCTTTTAACGAGCGTCTTAAAAGGAGGAAAGAGGAAATATGCGGAGAGGTTTAGGTAGGGAGTTCAGAGCTTGGGGCTTCGCCAACAGAAGGCACGACCACCAATGGTTGAGCGATTATAAATCAGGGATGCTCAAGAGGGAAGAATTAGAGTAGCGCAGATATCTCGGGAGATTGTGGGGAGGAGATTACAGAGATAGGGAGGGATGAGGCCACAGAGGGATTCGAAAACAAGAATGAGAATTTTGAAATCGAGGTGTTGCTTAACCGGGAGCCAATGTAGGTCAGCGAGTACAGGGGTGATGGGTGCTGCGTGCCGGCATAATATTCAACTGTGCTGGGCATTAGAGCCGAGCACAATCTGGTCCTCACCCAACATCCACAGATGAGTATTTATAAGATGGGTGCTACTTGATAACAACAACAGCAACTTGCATTTATATAGCGCCTTTAATGTAGTAAACTATCCCAAAAGTGCTTCAAAGGAGCGTTATCAGAAAAATGTGTCACCGAGCCACATAAGGAGATATTAGGACAGGTGACCAAAAGCTGGGTCAAAAAGGTAGGTCCCAAAAGGAGGAAAGAGAGGAGGAGAGGTTTAGGGAGGGAGTTCCAGAGCTTGGGGCCAGGCAGCTGAAGGAACAGCCAGCAATGGTGGAGCGATTAGAATCAGAGCAACGAGGAGCTCAGTGATCTCGATGGGTTGTGGGGCTGGAGGAGATGAGAGAGATAGGGAGGGGTGAGGCCATGGAGGGATTGGATACATGACTAAGAATTTTAAAACTGCGTTGTTGCCAGAACAATATCAATCAATAGCCAGAACCCTGGCTCGTGCCCCCTCCTATGGCGTGAAAGCAGGAAGCGGGTACTGAAGTTTCATGTTCAGCCATGAACTCATTGAATGACGGTGCAGGCTAGAAGGGCTGAATGGCCTGCTCCTGCACCTATTTTCTATGTTTCTATCTCGCCCAGGGAACCCAAATCATTTTCCCACCACTGCCGAGATGCTGTCAGCATAGACTTGTGAGTAATTGCGCACAAGCTGTGCACCTTTCCCAAGCCATAGTACAGGTAGACAACTCTGTAAGTAAACTCAATACCTCAGGATCAGTGATCTGATGTGGTATGACAGCAATGACTGCCCCACGCAATATTCTCCTTTGCTGAATAACCCAGTGCCCTCCCCGCACCAATCCCATTAAGACTGGGAACTCACTACATGGGGGAATTACTAGGGCACATCCCATCGCTCCCTGCAGTATGATGCTGGAGTTGTTAACCTGCTGAAACTCTCATCCATGTTTTAGTTACCTCCCAGTCGAGAACCATCTATTCCAATGGTTTCCTGGCCGACCTCCCACCTCTCACCAGACGGGAGATCATTTGCGACCCGTTTCCAAACCCACACGAAGCCCTGTTCACCCCAGTGCTCACTGACCTACACTGCTGCTGGTCCACCAACACCTCAATTGTCATCCTCGTGTTCACATTCCTCCATGATCTCACCCCTCCCCATCTTTGTAATCTCTCCAACCCTCCAATAACTCTGCGTTCCTCCAAGAGCTCTGCCCTCTTCTGCATCTCTCGCTCCCTTCGGCACACCACTGGTGGCCATGCTTTCTGTCATCTAGGCACTAACCTCTAGAATTCCCCCCGTAAATCTTGCCGCCTCTCTACCGCTCTCTCCTCCTTTAAGGCGCTCCTTAAAACCTACCTCTTTGACCAAGCTTTGTCACCCATCGCAATATCTCCTTCTTTGACTCGATGTCAATTGCTGTCTGATTGCATTCCTGTGAAGCACCTTGGGACATTTTACCACGTCAAAGTCGCTATATAAATGCAAGTTATTGTTGCAGTTTACTTTTTACTTCTGTGCATGGTGACAGTAATTGAGGAGCTTGACACACACGTCAGGGAATGAGCGCCTCGAGTGAGGGAAAGAAAAAGAAGAGAAAGAAAAAGAAGAGAAAGAAAAAGGAGAGAAAGAAAAAGGAGAGAAAGAAAAAGGAGAGAAAGAAAAAGGAGAGAAAGAAAAAGGAGAGAAAGAAAAAGGAGAGAAAGAAAAAGGAGAGAAAGAAAAAGAAGAAAAGAAAAAAGAAAAAGAAGAGAAAGGAAAGAAAGAGAAAGGAAAGAAAGAGAAAGGAAAGAAAGAGAAAGGAAAGAAAGAGAAAGGAAAGAAAGAGAAAGGAAAGAAAGAGAAAGGAAAGAAAGAGAAAGGAAAGAAAGAGAAAGGAAAGAAAGAGAAAGGAAAGAAAGAGAAAGGAAAGAAAGAGAAAGGAAAGAAAGAGAAAGGAAAGAAAGAGAAAGGAAAGAAAGAGAAAGGAAAGAAAGAGAAAGGAAAGAAAGAGAAAGGAAAGAAAGAGAAAGGAAAGAAAGAGAAAGGAAAGAAAGAGAAAGGAAAGAAAGAGAAAGGAAAGAAAGAGAAAGGAAAGAAAGAGAAAGGAAAGAAAGAGAAAGGAAAGAAAGAGAAAGGAAAGAAAGAGAAAGGAAAGAAAGAGAAAGGAAAGAAAGAAAAAGGAAAGAAAGAAAAAGGAAAGAAAGAAAAAGGAAAGAAAGAAAAAAAAGACTTGCATTTATATAGCGCCTTTCACAACCACCAGACGTCACAAAGCACCTTACAGCCAATGAGGTACTTTTGGAGTGTAGTCACTGTTGTAATGTGGGAAATGCAGCAGCCAATTTGCGCACAGCAAGCTCCCACAAACAGCAATGTGATAATGACCAGATAATCTGTTGTTGTTCTGTTGATTGAGGGATAAATATTGGCCAGGACACCGGGGATAACTTCTTCAAAATAGTGCCACGGGATCTTTTACATCCACCTGAGAGGGCAGACTCATCCAAAAGACGGCACCTCTGACAGTGCAGCACTCCACTAAAGTGTCAGCCTAGATTTATGGGCTCAAGTCCCTGGAGTGGGACTTGAACCCATAACCTTCTGACTTTAGTGCATGGAGTGGATTAAACCCCATGGGCCTGTTGTGGTCATCCTGTAATCTTAAATTTACTTAATATAAAAGGGTTGGTGCTTTGCTGAGTCCATTGACCTCAGCTGGGAGGAGAGGGCCTGTGGTGACACTACAATTGAAATCGGGAGGGAAAAAAATAAATCAATTGTCATTCCTGCTCTTAATCACTGCTGGAAGCGTGTGCGTGAGGAGGTTGGATGCAGACAGGAACAGGTTTAAAAACATAAGAAATAGGAGCAGGAGTAGGCCATACAGCCCCTCGAGCCTGATCCGCCATTTAATAAAATCATGGCTGATCTGATCATGGACTCAGCTCCACTTCCCTGCCCGCTCCCCATAACCCCTTATTCCTTTATTGTTTAAGAAACTGTCTATTTGTGTCTTAAATTTATTCAATGTCCCAGCTTCCACAGCTCTCTGAGGCAGCGAATTCCACAGATCCACAACCCTGAGAGAAGAAATTTCTCCTCATCTCATTTTAAATGGGCAGCCCCTTATTCTAAGATTATGCCCTCTAGTTCTAGTCTCCCCCATTAGCGGAAACATCCTCTCTGCATCCACCTTGTCAAGCCCCCTCATAATCTTATACGTTTCGATAAGATCACCTCTCATTCTTCTGAATTCCAATGAGTAGAGGCCCAACCTACTCAACCTTTCCTCATAAGTCAATCCCCTCATCTCTGGAATCAACTTTGTGAACCTTCACTGAACTGCCTCCAAAGCAAGTATATCCTTTTGTAAATATGGAAGCCAAAACTGCACGCAGTATTCCAAGTGTGGCCTCACCAATACCCTGTATAACTGTAGCAAGACTTCCCTGCTTTTACACTCCATCCCCTTTGCAATAAAGGCCAAGATTCTATTGGCCTTCCTGATCACTTACTCAATGTATACTAACCTTTTGTGTTTCATGCACAAGTACCCCCAGGTCCCGCTGTACTGCAGCACTTTGCAATCTTTCTCCATTTAAATAATAACTTGCTCTATGATTTTTCTGCCAAAGTGCATGACCTCACACTTTCCAACATTATACTCCATCTGCCATAAGCTAAACTACTCAACTGTGCAGTTTTACAGAACGATTCTGTCATCTTGATCACAAACCGACTCCCTTTTACAAACAATCGGATTAACAACCACAATGAAAAAATGTCCAATTAATTCCGGAGATGAAGAGCTTGTCATATGAAGAGAGGTTGAGCAGGTTGGGCCTATATTCAGTGGAGTTGAGAAGAATACAAGATTCTGATAGGGCCTGACAGGGTAGATTCAAAGAGGATGTTTCCCCTCGTGGGGGAATCTAGAACTAGGGGGCACAGTTTCAGAATAAGGGGTCGCCCATTTAAAACAGAAATGAGGAGGAATTTCTTCTCCGAGGGTTGTGAATCTTTGGAATTCTCTACCCCAGAGAGCTGTGGAGGCTGTGTCTTTGAATATATTTAAGGTGGAGATAGACAGACTTTTGAACGATAAGGCAGTCAAGGGTTATGAGGAGGGGGCAGGGAAGTGGAGTTGAGGCCGGGATCAGATCAGCCATGATCTTTTTGAATGGCGGAGCAGGCTCGAGGGGCCAAATGGCCTATCCCTGCTCCTATTTCTTATGTTCTTATGTCCTTTCACAACAAGTGCAATTTTCCCCCAAACTCTATCTTTTAACCCAAATTGCTTTGTTATGATGCAGCCTGGGTTCACCGAGGTAATATTGCATGGTAGGTAGTAAATGGTTCAATACCAAAGCAAAATGAAGGGCAGAAAGCAGCAAAAGCTAACATTTTGCAAATGCAGTTTTTTCTCTGCTCACTTTCTCGCTTTCCCAATTCCAGTCAAAGAATTTACGAGCTTGCAATCAGCAATTTAAAAGCTTGAATTGCATTTCCTCTGTCCCTTCATTTTGATTAAGAGAGCTCTCAGCCTCCCTTCACGACCCAGTGATCTAGACCCACAAAACATTTAAATTGCTCTCACCAGTACTCTTTGGATTCCAGTCTTTCTGAGAATTGTCAGCGGCCTATTTGCCCTTCACAGCTGGGCGCTATTCTTTTCTCGCCTGACATTCGCACACAAGCACTTTACACCGAGGATCAATGATCATTCTAATAAGGAGGCCAATTCTATCAAGAACTCCCATTGCCATAACTGAGCATATAATCTAGGCTGACACTCCAGTGCAGTGCTGAGGGAGTGCTGCACTGTCGGAGTGCCTTTCGAACAACACGTTAACCGAGGCCCCATCTGCCCTCTCATGTGGATGTAAAAGATCCCAGGGCACTATTTTAAAGAGCAGGGGAGTTATCCCCAGTGTCCTGGCCAATATTTATCCCTCAATCAACAAAACAAAAAACAGATTATCTGGTCATTATCACATTGCTGTTTGTGCGAGCTTGCTTGTGCACAAATTGGCTGCCGCATTTCCTACATTACAACAGTGGCTACACTTCAAAAAGTATTTAATCAGCTGTATAGTCCGATGGTCATGAAATAAATGCAAGTCTTTCTTTCTTGAGTAAGAAATCAAACATTTTTCATTTTCAGGCTAGTCCTTGTCAATATAATCTACAAGTATGGGGCCAGTTTCCACATGTATATAATGACACCCAGCTCTAACTTCTGCATCAATTCAAAGGTGGGACTTTCAACACTGACTACACTTCAAAAGTATTTCATTGGTCGTAAAGAGCTTTGGGATATCCTGAGATCATGAAAGGCAAAATTATTTCTTTATATTCCAAGGAGGTATTAACAAGGTAACACACTTCCAAATACACATATACCAACCATACACGTTTTGTATGAATAATGTGGTAGCCGAGTGGTTATGGTGCTGGACCAGAGACTGTGACAAGTTGGGAAATTTAAATCAATGAGTCTGATCATTTGTGGGCTCTCACCAGAAAAATGGCCAATGAAAGCTGCCGGATTGTCATCAAAACCCAACTGGTTCACCAACGTCCTTCAAGGAAGGGGATCGGACACCCCTAGCTGGTTCGGCCTACATGTGACTCCAGTCCCACATTATCTGGTTGACTCCTGATATCCGCATGGCAGTGAAGGGATGGGCATTAAGTGTTACCCTTCCAGTGCTGCCCACATCCCAAGAACACATTTTTAAAAGTGTGAGTTGCAGACGTACTGTTCACCAAAAAATAATCAAAAAGGCTAATGGAATGCTGGCCTTTATATCTAGATGACTAGAGTACAAGGGGATAGAAGGTATGCTAATAGCTATCATCATCATCATCATAAGCGGTCCCTCGAAACGAGGATGACTTGCTTCCACGCCAAAAAAGGATGAGTTCACAGGTGTTTCAATGAAGGACCTAATATTCCAGGTCCTGAACTAAATCTTGAAGGGTGGAAGATGCCTGTGCGTGGATTTTTTAACATGTGGTGGCCGCTGCACACCAGCCACCACACGGGCTTGACAGAGGTAAGTCTTGGTCCAGTGGCAAGGATTAACCAAGACGACTTGAGACCTGCTCTGCTGTACGGGCCTAGTGCGCACACATATCGCCCCGACCTGCGAAAGACCATCAGCGGCAGGTCGGGGCCATAAAAGGAGCGGCGACCATGGGCAGCGTACCACTGCAAGATACAGCGCGAGCTGGTGCAGGAGGGCGATGGCAGCGAAGAGTGACGTCATCAAGGTCCAGGTCGGTGATTGGAGCGTGGGCAGGTCCAGCAGGAGCCGCGAGGTCGGGGCGAAGGAGTGGCGAGAGATTGTAGAGGGACGTGATCGGGGCTCAGGAGAGGCGTGAGTTCGGGGCCAGAAGAAGCTACAGCTATACAAAGCCCTGGTTAGACCACACCTGGAGTACGTGAGCTATTCTAGGCACCACACCGTAGGAAGGATATATTGGCCTTGGAGGCTGTGCAGCGTAGGCTAACCAGAATGATACCCGGACTCCAGGGGTTAAATTACGAGGCGAGATTACACAAACCAGGGTTGTATTCCCTGGAATTTAGATGGGTAAGGAGCGATTTGATCAAAGTTTTCAAGATATTAAAGAGAACAGATAGGGTAGATAGAAAAACTATTTCCGATGGTTGGGGATTCTCGGACTAGGGGGCGTAGTCTAAAAATTAGAGCCAGACATTTCAGGTGTGAAATTAGGAAACATTTCTATACACAAAGGGTGGTAGAAGTTTGAAACTCTCTTCATAAGAATTAGGAACAGGAGTAGGCCATCTAGCCCCTTGAGCCTGCTCCGTCATTCAACAAAATCATGGCTGATCTGGCCGTGGACTCAGCTCCACTTACCCGCCCGCTCCCCGTAACCCTTAATTCCCTTATTGGTTAAAAATCTATCGATCTGTGATTTGAATACATTCAATGAGCTAGCCTCAACTGCTTCCCAGGGCAGAGAATTCCACAGATTCACAACCCTCTGGGAGAAGAAATTCCTTCTCAACTCGGTTTTAAATTGGCTCCCCCGTATTTTGAGGCTGTGCCCCCTAGTTCTAGTCTCCCCAACCAGTGGAAACAATCAGCCATGAACTCATTGAATGGCGGTGCAGGCTAGAAGGGCTGAATGGCCTGCTCCTGCACCTATTTTCTATGTTTCTATGTTTCTATCCTGTCTATCGCTTTCATTATTTTAAATGTTTCTATAAGATCCCCCCTCATCCTTCTGAACTCCAACGAGTAAAGACCCAGTCTACTCAATCTATCATCATAAGGTAACCTCCTCATCTCCGGAATCAGCCGAGTGAATCGTCTCTGTACCCCCTCCAAAGCTAGTATATCCTTCCTTAAGTAAGGTGACCAAAACTGCATGCAGTACTCCAGGTGCGGCCTCACCAATACCCTATACAGTTGCAGCAGGACATCCCTGCTTTTGTACTCCATCCCTCTAGCAATGAAGGCCAACATTCCATTCGCCTTCCTGATTACCTGCTGCACCTGCAAACTAACGTTTTGGGATTCATGCACAAGGAATCACGCCCGGCAACCAAATTTTAATTTGATTTTACGTTTTAAAGTTAATTTGTTTTAATTGCCGGTGCTTTTAGTGTCCCCTTCCCTTTTATAGGGGGCACTGGGGAAAAATTGTGATTTTAGTGCCCAAAAAAAAAAAAAAAAACACAAAAAAAAAAGGGGGGGAAAAAAAAAAGGGCCTTGTAAATGTCTGGAGTGTCACCCAGGTCGGGTGGCACCGTTTAATGTTTTATGTTTTGCAGGTGAACTCCAAAAAGAGTTTCATGCACAAGGACCCCCAGGTCCCTCTGCACCGCAGCATGTTGTAATTTCTCCCCATTCAAATAATATTCCCTTTTACTGTTTTTTTTCTCCCAAGGTGGATGACCTCACACCTTCCGACATTGTATTCCATCTGCCAAACCTTAGCCCATTCGCTTAGCCTATCCAAATCTCTTTGCAGCCTCTCTGTGTCCTCTACACAACCCGCTTTCCCACTAATCTTTGTGTCATCTGCAAATTTTGTTACACTACACTCTGTCCCCTCTTCCAGGCCATCTATGTATATTGTAAACAGTTGTGGTCCTAGCACTGATCCCTGTGGCACACCACTAACCACCGATTTCCAACCCGAAAAGGACCCATTTGTCCAGACTCTCTGCTTTCTGTTAGCCAGCCAATTCTCTATCCATGCTAATACATTTCCTCTGACTCCGCATACCTTTATCATCTGCAGTAACCTTTTGTGTGGCACCTTATCGAATGCCTTTTGGAAATCTAAATACACCACATCCATCGGTACACCTCTATCCACCATGCTCGTTATATCCTCAAAGAATTCCAGTAAATTAGTTAAACATGATTTCCCCTTCATGAATCCATGTTGCGTCTGCTTGATTGCACTATTCCTATCTAGATGTCCCGCTATTTCTTCCTTAATGATAGTTTCAAGCATTTTCCCCACTACAGATGTTAAACTAACCGGCCTATAGTTACCTGCCTTTTGTCTGTCCCCTTTTTTAAACAGAGGCGTTACATTAGCTGCTTTCCAATCCGCTGGTATCTCCCCATAGTCCAGAGAATTTTGGTAGATTATAACGAATGCATCTACTATAACTTCCGCCATCTCTTTTAATACCCTGGGATGCATTTCATCAGGACCAGGGGACTTGTCTACCTTGAGTCCCATTAGCCTGTCCAGCACTACCCCCCTAGTGATAGTGATTGTCTCAAGGTCCTCCCTTCCCACATTCCCGTGACCAGCAATTTTTGGCATGGTTTTTGTGTCTTCCACTGTGAAGACCGAAGCAAAATAATTGTTTAAGGTCTCGGCCATTTCCACATTTCCCATTATTAAATCTCCCTTCTCATCTTCTAAAGGACCAACATTTACTTTAGTCACTCTTTTCCATTTTATATATCTGTAAAAGCTTTTACTATCTGTTTTTATGTTTTGCGCAAGTTTACTTTCGTAATCTATCTTTCCTTTCTTAGTCATTCTTTGCTGTCGTTTAAAATTCTCCCAATCTTCTAGTTTCCCACTAACCTTGGCCACCTTATACGCATTGGTTTTTAATTTGATACTCTCCTTTATTTCCTTGGTTATCTACAGCTGGTTATCCCTTCTCTTACCGTCCTTCTTTTTCACTGGAATATATTTTTGTTGAGCACTATGAAAGAGCTCCTTAAAAGTCCTCCACTGTTCCTCAATTGTGCCACTGTATAGTCTGTGTTTCTAGTCTACATTAGCCAACTCTGCCCTCATCCCACTGTAGTCCCCTTTGTTTAAGCATAGTATGCTCGTTTGAGACACTACTTCCTCACCCTCAATCTGTACTACAAATTCAACCATACTGTGATCACTCATTCCGAGAGGATCTTTTACTAGGAGATCGTTTATTATTACTGTCTCATTACACAGAACCACATCTAAGATAGCTTGCTCCCTTGTAGGTTCTGTAACATACTGTTCTAAGAAACAATCCTGTATGCATTCTTTGAATTCCTCCTCCAGTCTACCCCGTGCGATTTGATTTGACCAAATCGATATGTAGGTTAAAATCCCCCATGATTACTGCCGTTCCTTTTTCACATACCTCCATTATTCCCTTGATTATTTCCCGCCCCACCGTGAAGTTATTATTTGGGGACCTATAAACTACGCCCACCAGTGACTTTTTCCCCTTACTATCTCTAATCCCCACCCACAATGATTCAACATTTTGTTCATTAGAGTCAATATCGTCTCTCACAACTGCCCTGATATCATCCTTTATTAATAGAGCTACCCCACAACCTTTCCCTTCTTGTCTATCTTTCCAAATTGTCAGATACCCCTGTATGTTTAATTCCCAGTCTTGGCCACCCTGCAACCACGTTTCTGTAATAGCCACCAAATCATACCCATTTGTAATGATTTGTGCCGTCAACTCATTTACTTTATTACGAATGCTGCATGCATTTAGGTAGAGTGTTTTAATACTAGTTTTTAAACCATGATTTTTAGTTTTGACCCCTCCTGCAGCCCCTTTATATTCATACATATTGTCCCTTCCTATCACCTTGTGGTTTACACTTACCCCAGTGCTACTCTGCTCTGTTGCCTCCTGCCTTTTGCATTCTTTCTTGGGATCCTGTTCATCTGAGCTCTCACCCATTCTAACTAGCTCAGAGCCCTCTCCTGTGTTCCGAACACTCCTTGCATTGAGGCACCGAGCTTTCAGGCTTGCCTTTTTGTTACACTTTGACCCTTTAGAATTTTGCTGTACAGTGGCCCTTTTTGTTTTTTGCCTTGGGTTTCTCTGCCCTCCACTTTTACTCATCTCCTCTCTGTCTTTTGCTTTTGTCTCCTTTTTGTTTCCCTCTGTCTCCCTGCATTGGTTCCCATCCCCCTGCCATATTAGTTTAACTCCTCCCCAACAGCACTAGCAAACACTCCCCCTAGGACATTGGTTCCGGTCCTGCCGAGGTGCAGCCCGTAAATGCAAACGGCAATTGATGTTAGATCAATAGTTAATTTTAAATTGCAGACTGACAAATTTTTGTTAACCAAAGGTATTAAGGGTTATGGGGAAAAGGCCAGTATATGGGGTTAGGTCGCAGATCAGCCACGATCTCACTGAATGGCAGAACAGACTCGAGGAACTGACTGGCCTCCTCCTGTTCCCTAAATCTGTGGGATTTAAACTTCCCATGCTACATCCAGATCACCCCATAATGCACCAGCTCAATTAACAGCCCTGTAAAATGGTACACAACAATCGCATCGATACCACAATGAAGGGAGAACTTGTATTTATATAGCGCCTTTCACGATCTCCCAAAGCACTTTACAGCTAATTAAGTACTTTTTGAGTCACTGTTGAAATGCAGGAAATGCAGCAATTTGTGCACTGCAAGCTCATAATATAACACTTTAGGAGCTGGAGCAGACCATTCGGCCCCTCGAGCCTGCTCCGCCATGCAATGAGATCCTGGCTGATTTCCTACTTAACTCCACTTTCCTGCACTATTCCCATATCCCTTAATATCCAAAAATCTATCGATCTCTGTCTTGAATATACTCAAAGACTGAGCCTCCACAGCCCTCTATGGTAGAGAATTCCAAAGATTCACCACCCTCTGAGTGAAAAAGTTTTGCCTCATCTCAGTCCTAAATGGCCAACCCCTTATTCTGAGACTGTGACCCCTGGTTCTAGACTCCCCAGCCAGAGGAAACATCTTCCCTGCATCTACGCTGTCAAGCCCTGTAAGAATTTTGTATGTTTCAATGAGATCACCTCTCATTCTTCTAAACTCTAGAGAATATAGGCCTGATCTACTCAATCTCTCCTCATAGGACAATCCCTCCATCCCAGGAATCATTCTGGTGAACCTTTGTTGCACTCTGTCTATGGCAAGTATATCCTTCCTGAGGTAAGGAGACCAAAACTGTACGCAATATTCCAGGTACAGTCTCACCAGGGCCCTATATAATTGCAGTAAGACATCTTTACTCTTATACTCAAGCTCCCACAAACAATCTCATTTATACAACAGTCTTGTGTTGTTGTTATGGGAAGTAACACAAGTGCTCAATCTGGTTTTCACCCAATATCTGTACATACCCACTTGCCGGCAGGAGTGGGAATCCTAGCTGATATTGTCTTTACCTATCCCTGGAGCCCCGAGCCCAGCTTGTTGTGCCCAGACCACCGAATCATCTAATTCTACTTTCCCCGTAATTGCTCGAGCTTTCAAGCTGTGAGGCACTTTATCAAATTATAGAATATCTGATGGATTTTCCTGTTTTCAAACACTCACATCCTCAAAATGGAAAAAGGCCTCCTTAATCATTGGTATTTAATTCATGGTTTTGTTACAGAAGGTATATCTTAACTAGAGGGCTACATTTCTATTATATCATAACCAATTTTACAACAAAACCTAATGCTTGTTAAATTTGGGGGGTTTTAAACATTACATAATTTTCTCAGGTTCTGGTTATTGGATCACTGCTGTAAGCAACCCCTCAAATTGTGGCTTCATTTTCCCAATATCTAAATAAATTGTCACATGGTTAGGGATCATATAGAAAACTGTCATGATTGTAATTTATCAGGTGATCATCAATTGTGCGATCATCCGATTTCAAAATTCTCATCCTTGTTTTCAAATCCCTCCATGGCCTCGCCCTTCCCTATCTCTGCAATCTCTTCCAGCCCCAGAGCACCCCCCCCACCCCCCCACCCCCCCGAGATGTCTGCGCTCCTCTAATTCTCCCCACTTGAGCTTTCCTGATTATAATCACTCAACCATTGGTGGCCGTGCATTCTGTTGCCTGGGCCCTAAGCTCTCCCGAAATCTCTCCGCGTTTAAAAATGCTCCTTAAAATCTACCTCTTTGACCAAGCTTTTGGTCACCTGCCCTAATTTTTCCTTATGTGGCTGGGTGTCAAATTTGAAGTCTTATAATACTTGGGACATTTTACAATGTTAACCCGAGACTTTCACTTCAATTTCCACTTCTTTCTCCTCTCATTCTTCTAAATTCCAGTGAGTATAAGCCTAGCCAATCCAGTCTTTCCTCATATGTCAGTCCTGTCATCCCAGGAATCAGTCTGGTAAACCTTCGCTGCACTCCCTCAATAGCAAGCACGTCATTCCTCAGATTAGGAGACCAAAACTGCACACAATACTCAAGGTGTGGTCTCACCAAGGCCCTGTACAACTGCAGTAAGACCTCCCTGCTCCTATACTCAAATCCCCTCGCTTTGAAGGCCAATGACTGTAACACAGTGGAGTTACAATAGCTGCAGACTTAACTCTTTCTCCTAAGACAGAATGATAACCATCGCCTCTTTGCTGAGTTGCAATGTAAACCAAGCATGTACACTATCCCTTTTACACTTTTATAAGGCGGTTTAGTATTGATCATCTTGGAACGAGACACTGTGTTCATTAAAAAGTGTTTTGACAGTCAGTTTTCTTTTTGTGTACAAACACGTGTCACGGTTACACAAGTCTCACCACCCCAGCACCTGCTTGTGACAGCACTGTGGGGAAGTGCCTTCATGCTCTTATCTCTCTCTGTGCAAGCATTTCTTGGTACATCAGTGCTGTTGAACAATTTATCCATCTTTTACCAAGTACCAGTGTTTTATTTAAGGGTTTCCACTCCTAGGAATGGGAGGGGGCGAGATCAAAGTAGAATAGTTAAATAGTCAAGAAACATTAAGTGAAAGGACCAGCTAGGTCTTTTCAGCCCTACAATTGTTTCTCTCAGAAATCTATTCTCAGTTACACGGTGCAACTGACAAAAGCTTCCTCACAGAAACAGTTTCCAAATCCTAAAGGCCTAAACCTGTTCATCGTACTGTGTTTCTCTCAAAGGAGACTAAAGGAACTGGGTTAGAAACATCAGATGCTTTGCTACTATAAATGGAGGCAGCCTAGTTCCTTCTTGAATAAGAAGTGTTAATTGTGCATGCACAACAATAGCAACAATTTGCATTTTTACAGCACCTTGAACGTAGTAAAGACGTGCCAAGGTTCTTCACAGGAGGTTAGCAAACAGAATTTAACACCGAACCGCTTAAAGATATATTAGGACCGGTGACCAAAAGTCTGGTCAAAGTATGTCATGTGTTGCACATAGTGTGTACATGCACATCATTGCTCCAAGTTTCAGGGGGATATGGACTGTCCGGTACATGCCCCCCAACAAGACATATTCAGTCTGCTTAACAACAGGAGTCTAAGGTAATACCAAAGAAATGTTGGAAATACACAGCAGGTCTGTCGTCTTCTGAAAACATAAAATAATAATTCAGACCCATGTCAGCTGTGGCTCAGAGGGTACCACCTTCACCTCAGAGTCAGAAGGTTGTGGGTTCAAGCCCCACTCCAGAGACTTGAACATAAAAATCCAGGTTGACGCTCCAGTGCAATGCTGAGGGAGTACCACACTGTCGGAGGTGCCGTCTTTTGAATGAGACATTAAACCGAGGCCCTGTCTGCTCTTTCAGGTGGATGTACAAGATCCCCAGGGCACTATTTTGAAGAAGAGCAGGAGAGTTTTCCCCGGTGTCCCAGCCAATATTTATCCCTCAATCAATATCACTAAAAACAGATTATCTGCTCATTATCGCATTGCTCTTTGTGGGAGCTTGCTGGGTGCAAACTGGCTGCTGCGATTCCTACATTACAACAATGACTACATTTTGAAAGTACTTCATTGGCTGTAAAGCGTTTTGGGATGTACGGCGGTCGTGAAAGGTGCTATATAAATGCAAGTCTTTTATGCCTGAATTCATTCACTTGTATTTTTGCAGGTGACATGTGACCCACTGTGAGGGGAGCTTGGGCTCACGTCATTTAGTACAGAGAGGTCTTTCATGATGCTGACTATGATGGGGACGGTTTGGTTTCTGAGTGCTGTAATGCTGTTTCCAGTTATACTGGGGCCAAGACATTGCTATTCCACTGCCTCGCCTTCTATTTTAGTGATTTAAACCCAGGATGGTACAATATGAAAAGGAGTAGGCCATTCAGCCCCTCGAGCCCGTTGCGCCATTCAATTAGATCGTGGCTGCTCTGTATATTAACTCTAGCTACCCGCCTTGGTTCCATAACCCTTATTGCCCTTGCCTAACAAAAATCTATCAATCGCAGTTTTGTCATTTTTTAAAAATTGAGCCCCAGCCTCAATCTTAACCAATAAGGGAATTAAGGGTTACAGGGAGCGGGCGGGTAAGTGGAGCTGAGTCCACGGCCAGATCAGCCATGATCTTGTTGAATGGCAGAGCAGGCTCGAGGGGCTAGATGGCCTACTCCTGTTCCTAATTCTTACGTTCTTATAGCTTCTTACTGAGTGAGAGAGTTCCAGATTTCCACAACCCTTTGTGTGAAGGAATGCTTCCCTAAACGACCTAGCTCTAACTTTAAGGTTGTACCCTTTTATGAGGTCGTTCAGCCTGACTGCCTGCCTCTCTTCCGCGGTTACATCCGAGCCAGGGTGTCCCTGGAGATGGAGCACACGGTGTCCACCGGTACGCTCGCGGCCTTCCACGAGAGGTGGACTGGAGTGCATCATCACCCCCGGCAACCAAATTTTAATTTGATGTTTGTCTGAAGTTGAATTTGTTTATTTTGCTGGTTTTAGTGCCCCCACCCTGCTTTTAGCCAGGGGGCATTTGTATAATTTGTGTTTTTACTGCCCTCAAAAAAAAAGGGGGCACTTAAAGTTTTTGGAGTGTCCCCCTTTAATCAGGGGGCACTCGATTATTAGCTTACAACAAAAATAGTTGTACTCCTTTGTCCTGGACTCCCCCACCTGAGGAAATGGTTTCCCTCTATTCACTCTATCAAATCCTGCAGTCATCTTAAATGCTTCAATTCCCTCAATCTTCTATACTTAAGGGGATGCAAGTCTGGTTTATTTTTAAAAAACTGTCCTCATAATTTAACTCTTTTAAACTGAATATATTTATCCTTGATGAGGAAAGTCATTTCACTTCTTCTGGGGCTACAAATCACGGCTTGCACAGATATAGAGAATCACAGGGAACCAAATCACTGGCCTCGGCCCCGATGGAGCAGCCAGACACAAAGCACATAAGGGTTTTGCAGCCAGTCTGGCTCTAACAGTGCAGGGGGGAGAGAGAGAGAGAGAGAGAGGAGCACAAAGTCTGGGTCTTACCATCAGCGCCTCGCCTGAGACCCGCGCCGCACGGAGCGCACTGCAGACGGGAGACATCGTAGAAGTGGGAGCTGGAGCAGGACTGGGGCTGGACAAAGGGCAGGGAGGTGCCGCTGCCCTGAGCCAGGCACAGTTCGGCCAGGGTCAGGGATACGATCACTGCACCCAGCATGCTGCGACAAAGCCGGCTCCAAACAGCAAAAAAAAACCCGCCCTGCCAAGTGAGGCGGAGTTCTGTGTGTATAAGCCGTGACTATGGTTTCCAGAGTCGGTGTCACATTACTCTTTCAAAATAATCCCTTTCCCCAGCCACTGCGATTGGCTTGTGGGAACCGGTCTCCTCCATCCACACACACACACTCGTCTGTCTTGTTTCCCCAAGCTCACTCCTTTCCTCCTGCACCTTTCACATTAGTTTGTAATATCTTCATTGAGTAAAAACTGTTGTGCTATTTAAAACAAAATCTCTATTCTACTTTTTAATAGAAATTGTGTAACGCGTAGAAAGAACTTGCCTTAATATAGCACCTTTCACGACCTCAGGCCATCCCAAAGCGCTTTACTTTTGGGGTGCAGTCACTATTGTAATGTCGGAAGAGCGGCAGCCAATTTGCGCACAGCAAGCTCCCACAAACAGCAATGACCAGATAATCTGTTTTTGTTATATTGATTGAGGGTTAAAGTTTGGCCAGGACACCAGGGATAACTCCCCCGATCTTCTTCAAAATAGTGCCATGGGATATTTTATGTCCACCTGAGAGAGCAGTCAAGGCCTCGGTTTAAAGTCTTATCTGAAAGACGGCACCTCCAACAGTGCAGCACTGCACTGGAGTGTCAACTTAGATTTTTGTGCTCCAGTCTCTAGAGTGGGTCGTGAACCCACAATCTGACTTGGGGTGAGAGTGCTATCCACTGAACCACCGCTGACACATTGGGGGGAATTTTATCATGGATCAGCGGGTGAGAGTGCATGCGGGTGGGGAGTTAAATTGACAAAAAAAATCCGGCAAAGCCGGATCCAACACATCGAATTCACTCGACTGGTTCCTGGGACACAGCGATTGTCCTCTGAGGAGAGAATGAGGGGACCAGGCCTATATTTCCTAGAGTTTAGAAGAATGAGAGGTGATCTCATTGAAACATATTAAAATCTTAAGGGGCTTGAAACATAGAAACATAGAAAATAGGTGTAGGAGTAGGCCATTCGGCCCTTCGAGCCTGTACCACCATTCAATGAGTTCATGGCTGAACATGCAACCCCATTCCTGCTTTCTCACCATACCCCTGATCCCCCGAGTAGTAAGGACTACATCTAACTCCTTTTTGAATATATTTAGTGAATTGGCCTCAACAACTCTCTGTGGTAGAGAATTCCACAGGTTCACCACTCTCTGGGTGAAGAAGTTTCTCCTCATCTCGGTCCTAAATGGCTTACCTATTATCCTTGACAGGGTTAATGCTGAGAAGATGTTTCCCTTGGCTGGGGAATCTAGAAGATGTGGTCTCAGTCTCAGAATAAGGGGTCGGCCATTTAGGACTGAGATGAGGAGAAATTTCTTCACTCAGAGGGTGGTAAATCTTTGGAATTATCTAACTCAGAGGGCTGTGGATGCTGAGTCGATGAGTATATTCAAGACAGAGATCGATAGATTTTTGGGAACTAAGGGAATTAAGGGATATGGGGATAGTGCAGGATGGTGGAGTTGGGTTAGAAGATCAGCCATGATCTTGTTGAATGGCGGAGCAGGCTTGAAGGGGGCAAATGGCCTACTCCAGCTCCTATTTCTTATGTTCATTTGTAATTCTGGATTTACCAAGACGGGACAATGGGTAGGCAGCCAATCCACTCCCAGGAGATGGGTTGTCATTTTAAATATGCTAACGAGGCTGGACGCCTCACATTTAATTTGATTTACAGGTTTTTCTGCGGCCGGCCGGGTTTCCAACCCTGCATCCACCCCCGCCCATGGTAATGGACTGAACACGCCCCCCCCCCGCCTGTGGTCAGGGACTGAACCGCCCCCACTCCCCCTCCTCACTGGTCAGGGATCCTATGTTAATTCATCTCAAGAAATAGAGACGTGAAAGCAGCAAAGAGAGATCATGTCGGATTACTTTTTGATGCTGCCTATTTTATTGCAGTGTAGACATAATTTGCATTTATAGACAGTGTTGGGGTAAAAGGAAAACTTCTCTCCCTCGAGGCAGACTCACTGATATAGGAAGTCGACACCTCGCCCTCCGTATAATGACCATGGAATCAAACAAATGAAACCTTAGGTTCAACCAGCTTTATTTCATAAGAACATAAGAACATAAGAATTAGGAACAGGAGTAGGCCATCTAGCCCCTCGAGCTTGCTCCGCCATTCAAAAAGATCATGGCTGATCTGGCCGTGGTCTCAGTTCCACTTACCTGCCCGCTCCCCGTAACCCTTAATTCCCTTATTCGAGCAAATGCAAGGGAACGTTCAATCGTGGAACCTTCAAAATACAAGAGGTTTCAAGTATAATTTATTTCAGGTTTTGGAGAGGAGCTACCCTCCTACAAAATCACCAATAGGTCTATTGCTATCAGTGGAGTTACATTGGTTTGTCGTCTCTTATCAGACTGGCTCCGAGTGGTACATGCAATTGTCCATCTCCCATCCTACGTTAATTGTGTTTATTCTATGATTTGCACTTTGCCATAGTCTATCTGACGCCTGAAGTAACTGTTCCAAAATACTGTCTTTCTTATCTCTTCCTCAGAGACTTCTAATCAAAATTGTAACTGCTGACTTCTGCTGTTTTGTTATGTGTTACTAAGGTTAAGGATGAATTAACCATACCGTTTTAATTCGTTATAAGTGTGCTATATCTACATAAGCAAGTGTTACATAATATAGGTAATTATAATCCATACCATCACCGATTCCTCAGACCCTCCTAATACTGATTAGTTCACTACCTTCAGCATTGTGTTGTGACTACCTTGTGTCTGCTCTTTGCCTGCTACAACTCTATATCCCTTACAACAGCAGCTTTCATGTCCTGAAGGAGTCCTAAAGTCACTGTTGCAAAGTAGGGAAATGACAAACAGGAATGAGACAAATTATTAGGTAATCTGTTTTAGTGTTGTTGGTTGAGGGAGAAATATTGGCCAGGACACCGGGGAGAACTCCCCTGCTCTTCGAATTGTACCATGGGATCTTTTACATCCACCCGATAGTAATGTAGATGCTGATAGTATTATCCCCATCCTTACCGTTCAGTTGGTGCTGATCACTGTTCAATACTACAAGTTCAATCAGGACGAGTGTGCTCTCAGCCCTTAATGACTATCAGCCCGTTCCATCTGTTCCATGTCTGAATCATATTCAATGTCTGGTTTGTTTTTATCAGTTTAGAAAACATTGGTATTCTGCTTCGCTGACTGACTGCAGGGAATAAAACAACCACGCTGTGTTTTTTATTTTTAAAACCAATTCCCTTAAATGAAGCTGACGGAATGGATGAACAAATCTTCTTGGTCACATAATGGCTGACAGGAAATGAATGGTGTGTGGGTGAGAGAGAGAGAAAAATAATAACGAACGCTGCGAATGCTGGGAAGAAACAATCCCTTTGTGTTGAGCAGCCTTTTTGCAAATCATCCTGACAAACCAACGTGGGGGCAGTTGTGTTGTGCAGTAACCAAGATTTCCCAAGGAAGCAAAGTGCTGTGAATCTTATCAATTTAAGGCTACAACATACAATTTAGAGTATATAAAATATAATTACCAGAAAAACTATTTAATGCAAGATGTGTACACAATGACTGTAATGTATGCTCCTGTGAGTATGCTCACAGGTTGGTTGAGCTGTTGAGTTGGGAGTGGCTTAGCCAGTCACGTGATGTTCACAAGACTCAATAAAACCCCATCCAGTTGGGTTCAGGGGGTCCACGATGAGGCAGGTGGTTGTGAGCCTAGTGGATGAACTGGTAATGTGTCGTGTGATTGTTAAACCTTTGCTAATAAACCAACTAGTTCTTAATAGCTATGAATTCTTAAGCAAAGAACCCATGAAGCAAATACATTACACTAACGCTAATCAAGTTTACATAAAGAGCACACAATACCCAATAGAATGTCTTACTAATTGAAATCCTCCCTCACTGCTCCATTTTACCATCTCTGTGGGGACACTGACACTGGTTTGGTTTAGGTGAAGCCTATTTTGTGCCCCCTCCCCCAGAACTCACTCTAATGTTCTAACTTCCAAAACCCTCCTTTTGATGCCATTTCACAATGGCCTGGAATTTCCTTGAAGCTGCTCTCTTTCCACCACCGTAACTTCACGAGAGGTGCGGTGGAAAGCCCATTTACTCACGTAAACGATGGTCCCCGCAGCACTTCCAGCGCAGTTACAGTGGTGGAGCAGGAGGCGATCTGAGGGACTTACTGACCAATCTGACTCATCTGCTCCCCTCTAATCGGCCTTGCACGGGGCACCAGTAATCCTCAGATAACTACTTTTGAGGTCCTGCTCTTTAACTTAACAACTGAATTCTCCAATTCCCATCGCAAGATCTTCAACCTATTCATTGATTCCCAAATGAATTGTGACTTATGTGTCAGCTGTGGCTCAGTGGGTAGCATTCTCGCTTCTGAGTCAGAAGGTTGTGGGTTCAAGTCCCACTCCATGGAACTTGAGCACATATATTTAGGCTGACTCCAGTGCAGTGCTGAAGGAGCGCTGCACTGTCGGAGGTGCTGTCTTTCAGATGAGACGTTAAAAAAAAACAATATGTTTATTTTGTACAACCCGCTGTTCCTCGATATTAATTTAATATATAGAATCAGATTTTTTACATATATTTACCATTTGAAAACTTAAATAAAAGCTTTTAATTGTTGTGAGGCACTTACGCGTAAAGTCATAGATGCACAATGCAATCAATATAAAACACTAGTCCGGTCCCAGCTGGAGTACTGTGTCCAATTCTGTGCTCCACACTTTAGGACGTGAAGGCTATAGAAGAGATTTACTAGAATGGTTCCAGGGATGAGGGAATTACAGTTAGACTGGAGAGGGTGGTATTGTTCTCCTTAGAGAAGAGAAGGCCAAGAGGAGATTTGATAGAGGTGTTCAAAATCATGAAGGCTTTACATATAGTAAATAAAGAGAAACAGTTTCCAATGACTGAAAGGTCGATAACCAGAGGGCATAGATTTAAGGTGATTGACAAAAGAAGCAGAGGCGACATGAGGCACCCTCGCCACCTACCCCTCACCACCCTCCCATCAACCAACCCTCTCCACCAAACCCCACACCAAACACCCCACCACAAACCCTCCACACCGGCAACTCCCATCACCACCCCCCCCAATCACCACCATCCCATCAAATCCCCCCACCACCATAGCCCCCGGCCACACCCCCCACACCAAACACCCCACCACAAACTCCCACACCACAAAGACCATCCACCACCAAACACCCCATCAACCCTGACCCCCCCCAACATCCCACACCACCAACCCCCCCCTCCCACACCACCAACCCCTCCCCCTACCACACCCCCCACACCCCCAGCACCAACCCTCCTCCACCATCTCAGCTACTCACATGTTCTGTCTTCAGTTTCTTTTATTATGCTTCTTCTATTGCCCTATGTAAATATCACTTCAGCCATTCAGTGTTCTCCATTTAATCACTTCACAGGTTGTTCTAACCTCTCTCGCTGTGTGTGTGTTGTGTGTGTGTGTGTGGTTTCCTTCCCTGTCACTCCCTTTGTTCTGTTCCTTCTTAAAATCCATTCCTCTGTTAGTTTTTCCAGTTCTGATGAAGGGTTGTATCTGAAATGTTAACTCGCCAGTTCTTTCCACAGATGCTGACTGGCCTGCTGAGGGCTTCCAACATATTCTGTTTATGTTTGACGTGCCTGGCACTCATCGACCGGTTTCCCAGGAGAAAGAAAAGACTTGCATTTATATAGTGCCTTTCATGACCACCGGACATCTCAAAGCGATTTACAGCCAATTAAGTAGTTTTGAAGTGTATTCACTGTTATAATGTAGGAAATGCGGCAGCCAATTTGCACACAGCAAGCTCCCACAAACAGCAAAGTGATAATGACCAGATAGTCTGTTTCTGTTATGTTGATTGAGCAATAAATATTGGCCACGACACCGGGGGTAACTCCCCTTTTCTTCTTCGAAATAGTCCACTTTATGTCCACCTGAGAGAGCAGACGGGGCCTCAGTTTAACGTCTCATCCGAAAGGCGGATGAGTAAAGTTCGCAATTATTGTAAATATGCAGATTGTACTGAAGACCATTTTTTTACCTGTTTATCTTCAATAAACATGGTTAATGATCGACAGCCATGTTCTGAGTGTATGTTCTTCCACCTACCAAAGACGAGATGATCACGATATCGTCTAGTAAGTTGAAGTTCCTTGACAGAGGTATTTAAACCTTGGATCTTGCTGCATTCATCTAAATATTGGGTAGGTCATGGCACAATCTGGTTCATAGGGGTTGTGAGGCCAGTTTAGAGTGGCGACACTGAACTCAACAACAAAATTACTTGCTTTTATATAGCATCTCAGGCCTCCTCACAGCAGCATTATCAAACAAAACTTTTACCTCAAGCCACAAAAGGAGATAAGGATTGTTTGGCACATTCCTAAAATTTGCTTGAAGGGTAGGGAAGAGCTGACAAGATAACAGAACATTTCACCCACACTTGAAGGCTGGTAAGCAAAGCTCTGTGCATGCACATATCTCTACTTTACCAAACTGGAGAGGTCGTATCGTTCTACAGTGTCCATTTAAAAATCATATTGGTATCATACCATTAGATTATAGGGGCCATAAATATAAGATAGTCATCAATAAATCCAATAGGGGAATTCAGGAGAAACATCTTTATCAGAAAATGTTTAGAATGTGGAACTCACTACCACAGAGAGTAGTTGAGGCGAATAGCAAAGATGCATTTAAGGGGGGAAGCTGGATAAACACACAAGAGAGAAAGGAATAGAAGGTTATGCTGTGTGAGATGAAGTGGGGTGGGGGGAGGCTCGAGTGGAGCATAAACACCGGCACAGATCAATTGGACTGAATGGCCTGTTTCTGTGCTGTATATTCCATGTAATAATCATCCAGAAAGTCCTTCCTTAAATCTGAACTGCAACATCTTTTACCACCATTTCCCCATTCAATATTTGGTCACTTTATAATGATTAACAATATTTAAATTATGCGGTGAACCTAAGAGTACTAGAATCACAGAATGGTTGCAGCACAGAAGGAGACCATTCAGCCCGTTGAGGCCGTGCCGGCTCTCTGCAAGAGCACTTCAGCTAGTCCCACTCCCCCGCCCTTTCCTCATAGCCCTGCAGTTTTTTCCTTCAGGTACTTAACCAATTCTCTTTTGAAAGCCACAATTGAATCTGCCTCCATCACCCTTTCAGGCAGTGAATTCCAGACCCTAACCACTCACTACATAAAAAAATCTTTCCTCATGTCGCCTTTGGTTCTTCTGCCAATCAGCTTAAATCTGTATCCTCTGGTTCTTGACTCTTCTGCTAATCGGAACAGTTTCTCTCTATCGACTCTATCCAGACCCCTCATGATTTTGAACACCTCTATCAAATCTCCTCTCAACCTTCTCTGCTCTAAGGAGACCAACCCCAGCTTCTCCGGTCTATCCACGTAACTGAAGTCCCTCATCCCTGGAATCATTTTGTAAATCTTTTCTGCACCTTTCCAAGGCCTTCACATCCTTCCTAAAGTGCGGTGCCCAGAATTGGACACAATACTCCAGTTGAGGTCGGGAACCAGTGTTTTATAAAGGTTCATCATAGCTTCCTTGCTTTTGTTCACCTTGGTTCACCTGGAGTCCAAAAATCTGTCTGTCTCAGCCTTGAATAGACCTGAGCATCCGCAGACCTCTGGGGCGGAGAATTCTAGGGATTCGCAGCCCTCTGAGTGAAGAGGTTCCTCCTCATCTCTGTCTTAGATGGCTGACTCCTGATCTTGAGACGGTGCCCCCTGGTTCTAAACACTCCCGCCAGGGGAGGCAGCCTCTCAGCATCTAACCTGCGGTCCCCTTCAGAACCTTGTATGTTTCAGTGAGATCACACCTCATTATTCTGGACTCGGGAGCGTATAGGCCCATTGTACACGCTATCTCATCATAAGACACCCTTCATCCCAGGAATCAATCTTGTGAACCTTTGTTGCACCGTCTCCGAGGCAAGTGTTTCCTTCCAGGGCTCTCCGGGTGTGGTCTCAGCAGGGCCCTATACAGTTGTAGCAGGACTTCCTTACTCTTGTACTCCAACCCCTTGCAATAAAGGACAACATACCATTTGCCTTCCTTATTGATTGCGTACAGAGGGAAGTTGGGGGGAGACGGGGGCGGGGGATGGAGGGGAGAATGGTGGAGGTGGGGGCGGAGAAACCCAGGGCGGGGGACAGGAGGGGCCACATTGCAGCGAAGGTCTGGGGGGGGGGGTGAAGTGTGTTGGAGGTGCGGGCCTGGGGGCTCTGTGCCTCAGTGCGGGGAGTATTCAGAGTGGGGTGGACGGGTTGACTGCGCAGATGGCGGTTGGTGGATGTGGTGTGGTTGGCGTCGCGGGGGCGTGGCCCCGGGGTGGCCGGGGCTGGGGGCTCGACATCCGGGGGTGTTCGGCATTTGGGAAGGATTCTGATGGGACGGGGCGGGTTGGGTGCGGGGGGAGTGTTCCCGGTGTTGGGTGGGTCCGGAGCCGGGGTGGGGGGGGGGACACACACACACGCTTTTGGGATGGGGGGATGGGCTGTTTGGGGCTGGGTTTGGGAGAGACTTCTTCACTCGGGGAGTTGTTGGCCTGTGGGGTTCCCTGCCGCGGTGAGTTGTTGATGCCAAGTTCATTGGATGTGTTCGGGAGGGAGTTGGATGTGGTCCTTGTGGCTGGGGGGGGGTCGGGGGGTGTGGAGGGGGCGTGGGGGGGAGGTGCTGGGGTGGGTGATCAGCCATGATCTTGTTGAATGGCGGTGCAGGCTCGAAGGGCCGAATGGCCTACTCCTGCACCTATTTTCTATGTTTCTATGTTTCTATGTACTCGTAGGGGCCGAATTTGGCCAAGTGCTGCCGAGGATGGAGTCGGGCCCATGGTGGGTCAAACAGCTGAAAATAAAAATCATCAGGAAAGAATAAAAAAACTATCGAAAGATCTTCAGGGGACCCCATCCAGGTAAGTCGCTGTGGGAAAAAAAAAATGTTCACTAACCTTTTTTTCAGGATCTTCAGACTTAGCGTTGGGGGGGGACAGACCAGCCCCCAGCCAGCGGTCTATCCCCGTTCTAGCGCCGACTCCCGCCCACATGGATCTGGGAGCTCGGCGGGCGGCAGGGAGGTCCCCTGCTCCTGCCCGTTCCAGGCCACGTCGAAAGTGGCACTGGGCGGATCTTGCAGAGGAATGTCGGCGGCAGTGGGCGGTGAGTTGATCAATTTCGGCCCCAATGGCTCTATTTATGAAGCTCAGGATGCTGTCGGCTTTTTAACCGCTTTCTCAACCTGCCCTGCCACCTTCAATGATTTGTGCACATATACCCCCAGGTCTCTCTGTTCCTGCACTCCTTTTAGAATTGTATCCTTTAGTTTATATTGCCTCTCCTCATTCTTCCCACCAAAAATATCACTTCGCACTTTTCTGCATTACATTTCACCTGCCACACGTTTGCCCATTCCACCAGCCTATCTATATCTTCTTGAAATCTATCACTATCCTTTAAGAACATAAGAAATAGGAACAGGAGTGGACCATATGGCCCCTCGAGCCTGCTCCGCCATTCAAGAAGATCATGGCTGATCTGATCATGGACTCAGCTCCACTTCTCCGCCCGCTCCCCATATCCCCTTATCGTTTAAGAAGCTGTCTATTTCTGTCTTAAATGTATTCAATATCCCAACTTCCATAGCTCTCTGAGGCAGCAAATTCCACAGATTAACAACCCTCCGAGAGAAGAAATTTCTCTTCATCTCGGTTTTAAATGGGCGGCCCCTTATTCTAAGATTATGCCCTCTAGTTCTAGTCTCCCCCATCAGTGGAAACATCCTCTCTGCATCCACCTTGTCAAGCCCCCTCATAATTTTAAACGTTTCAATAAGATCACCTCTCCTTCTTCTGAATTTCAATGAGTAGAGGCTCAACCTACTCAACCTTTCCTCATCAATCAACCCCCTCATCCCCGGAATCAACCTAGTGAACCTTCTCTGAACTGCCTCCAAAGCAAGTATATCCTTTCGTAAATATGGAAACTAAAACTGCCTCACCAATACCTTATATAGCTATAACAAGGCTTCCCTGCTTTTATACTCCATCTCCTTTGCAATAAAGGCCAAGATACCCTTGGCCTTCCTGATCACTTGCTGTACCTGCATACTATCCTTTTGTGTTTCATGCACAAGTACCCCCACGTCCCGGTGTACTGCGGCACTTTGCAATCTTTCTCCATTTAAATAATAATTGTTCTTTGATTTTTTTCTGCCAAAGTGCATGACCTCACAGTTTCCGACATTATACTCCATCTGCCAAATTTTTGCCCACTCACTTAACCTGTCTATATCCTTTTGCAGATGTTTTGTGTCCTCCTCACACATTGCTTTTCCTCCCATCTTTGTATCGTCAGCAGACCTGGCTACGTTACACTCAGTCCCTTGTTCCAAGGCGTTAATATAGATTGGAAATAGATGGGGTCCCAGTACCGATCCCTGTGGCACCCTACTGGTGACTGGTTGCCAACCAGAGAATGAACCATTTATCCTGACTCTCTGTTCTCTGTTAGTTAGCCAATCCTCTATCCATGCAAATATATTACCCCCAACCCTGGGCTTATCCGCTCACTGTTCACTATATTTTCAAGTTTCGCATCATCTGAAAATTTTGAAATTGTGCCCAGCACACCCAAGTCTAGCTCATGAATATACATCAAGAAAAGCAGTGGTCCGAGTACTGGCCCCTTTGGATGAACATCACCTACCTCCAGTCCAAAACAATCATTCATCACTACTCTCTGTTTGCTATTAGCCAATTTTGTATCCATGCTGCCCCTATCCCTTTTATTCCATGGGCTTCAACTGTTCTGCCAAGTCTGTTATATGGCATTTAACAAATGCCTTTTGGAAGTTCATGTACACCACATCAACCACATTGCCCTCATCAACTCTCTCTGTTATCTCATTAAAAAACTCAATCAAGTTAGTTAAACACGATTTGCCTTTAACAAATCCATGCTGGCTTTCCTTAATTAATCCATACTTGTTCAATTTTGTCCTGGATTATCATTTCTAAAAGCTTTCCCACTACCGAGGATAAACTGACTGGCCTGTAGTTGCTGGGTTTATCCTTCCACTCTTTTTTGAACAAGACTGTAACATTTGCAATTCTCCAGTCCTCTGGCACCATCCCTTTATCCAAGGAGGATTGGAAGATTATGGCCAGTAATTCCGCAATTTCCACCGTTACTTCCCTCAGCATCCTAGGCTGCATCCCATCTGGTCCTGGTGACTCATCTACTTTAAATACAGCCAGCCTTTCTTATCAATCTCCTCCTCATCATCAATTTTTATCCCATTCAGTGTCTCAACTACCTGCTCTTTCACTTTGATTTTGGCAGCATCTTCTTCCTTGTTAAAGACAGATGCAAAGTATTCAGTTAATACCTCAGCCATGCCCTCTTCCTCCACTAACAGAAGTGGAAACAAAATTATCTTAAAAATAATTTACCAAAAAAAAATCAAATGCTACAGGAGAGGAGATATGAAATCTGAATGGTGCTCTGCAGCACTACACTGTGGCCTGAGGGAACATACCCAAGATCAAGATACACTGGTATGATACAAAGGTACATATATATACTGTGAGAGTTGCAGCCCAGCCCAAGGAATTAATTCCCTTACATGATTTCGATGTCCAGGCGAAATGGTAATTCACTACATATAGAAGCAGGAGCTATTAACCAAACATGGAAGAATTCATCTTCTTTAGGTCAAACAGCCTCGAAGAACTAGGAACCAGGGGGTCCTTTGACTGAGGGCATTGTGTCATACATCTCAACTCTTATCAGTGCGGTGTGCTATCATGTGGAATTTTCTACAAGCTAACAGTTACAGCTTTTTAAGATATGTCTTTGCATTTAAATGATATCTTTAGACAAGGATATCTGCATCCAAATTGTCCTTTGATTGGTTAGATCACTTGAGGTGAGCTTTATGGTAGTTTAAGGTATTTAAATTCAGACCCAGTTCACCAAAACAGAAGCTTTGGAACAGGTTTTTTGAAGGAGGCTGAAGTGTCTTTGAAAGTCAATCGCAGAAATGACTAAAAACAGCACAATAGTTGATACATTTTCAGTGCGTGCCAAGCGGAATAAATGATGAAAGAAAGATGAAGCCAGACAATGATGACTCACCATAAAACACTGGACAGAATCAAAGGGAAGAGCACTGTCCATCACCACAGGCAGCTGGGACTCAAAGAGAGCTTGTTTGATTTTTATACTCATGATATCAAGGGACAGCCTGATTACTGGAGGCCTGCCGATGATGCACTGAATATAGACTTAGCACTTAAACACACTAAAGACTGTGGTACAGGCTTGGCTCTCAAACATAACTCTGTTATGCTAAGTGAAACCCAACTCATGTGGAAATATTGTGAAACTTATAAATACATTACGGTTATGCTCGTGATTTAGATTCTGTGGATGGTTAGGTTACCTTACCTTTTCCGTAATCACCAAGATTCACCCTTTTGTCGGCATTGACCGTAACATTGCAACTATCGTTAAATAGAATTGTGTTCAGAATACATCTCCGAGTCCACTTCGATCTTTGATGCAGGAAATAATTAAGTTGAACTTCCCTTAGTGTTGTACTGTGATCCTGCTCCTGTCTGATCTGGTTAGGTCAGTAATCAGTATATTTCAGATTGGATTATGTGGAACAGTCCAAAGCATTTGAAGCATTATATATCTTACAGATGAATGATGTGTTCCAATGCAGGATGGGGGAGGGAAATTTGTTGAATACTCTAGTTAATATAGATCACATATTAAAATTTCTAATACAATATTTCTTACATATTATGTGAGACTTAATGTTCATCTGCTCTACGATTCATATAATGTACTGAATAGAAAGATACATTTCATAAACACCCAACACTTTTGTTATATATGCACCTGAGCGTATACTCACAGATTTGTAGATCTGTTGAGTTGGGAGTGGCTTAGCCAAGCCTCAATTAAACCCCAGCCAATTGGGTTCAGGGGATCTACGATGATGTAGATGGTTGTGAGCCTGGTGGATGAACTGGTAATGTGTAGTGTGATTGTTAAACCTTTTGCTAATAAACCAACTAGTTTTTTCTAGCAATGTGTTGCTATGAATTCTTAAGCAAAGAACCCATGAAGCAAATACATTACAATTCCCCATTAAACTAATGCAACAATCTTATTTCTCCCAGCCTAATTTTCCCCCTTCCTGTCCTGAATGTGAGGAGTCTTGTTGGGGGTCCAGATCTATGGTCACCAGGAGCCCACCAGTAAGTCACTCAAATGGCCATTCTCCATAGGGAAGACCAGATAGTGAGTGTCAACAGGTTAATGGGCCATGACACGGAAGGGGTGGAGGTGAGGGGGTGGGGGTTGCATCAAAGCAAAGATTGACCTATTCTGCGAAGATATTCAAACACATCATCGGGAGTTGCTGCCAACAGGAACTCTGGCTCATGGCTCCCTTCCATCGTATTGCCCTCACTGTCACCTTGGCTGAGATCCGTTAACTCGGCACAGACCAGGGATTTCTCAAGCCTTCCAAGAAGAGGGATTACATTTTTTTTGGATGTGTATCAACTGGAAGAGAAGTGAATGAGTTCCAAGGGCCTCAAGCCAATAGTAGTTAGTCAGCAGTTCCTTAAGGTCCAGGTCGGTGATTGGAGCATGGGCAGGTACTGCAGGAGCGGCGAGGTTGGGGGGAAGGAGCGGCGAGAGATTGTAGAGGGACGGGATCGGGCTCAGGAGAGACGTGAGTTCAGGGCCAGAAGAGGCGTGGGCCCGGGGCAGCACGGGTCAGCCCACACTGCTATATGTGTGCGCACTAGGCCCGTGCAGCAGAGCAGGTCTCCAGTCGTCTTGGTTAATCCTTGCCACTGGACCAAGACCTAGCTCTGTCAAGCCCATGTGGTGGCTGTTGTGCAATGGCCACCACACGTTAAAAAAATCCACGCACAAGCATCTTCCACCCTACACTATGTAATTCAGGACCTGGAATATTAGGTCCTTCATTGAAACACCTGTGAACTCATCTTTTTTTGGCGTGGAAGAAAGTCATCCTAGTTTCGAGGGACTGCCTATGATGATGAAGTTAGAGGATTGCTTCATCAGTATTTCTGAAAGGTAACATGCATTATTGAAGAAAATGCTCACAGCTGGAATTGCAGGGTAGTACATTTTATTTGACATCACAAAATACAAAAATATAAAGCAATATTTTCACAATGAAAGGTTAACAAATAGAAAATACATTAGTACCATTCTGTATACAGTCAACTTGGCCTGGATTGGTCACTGGACAAGTTTGGCTCCTGCAATCTCCCCTCTCCTTTTCTAATAAAACGCTCGAACCCATTGAACCATTACATAAGATTTAATTGTTAGCCAAGATTTACTGCATAAAGTACCAAACATTTGACCACAAACTGTTTTAACATTGTAACATTTCCATGATTAGAAATGTTCCCAGCAGTACAATGTAGCACAAACTTAAAAAAAAACTGCAATTATAGAAACCATTCTCTTGAAAGTGATGCAAGCTAACAAACAATTATTTTGTAGCATTTTAAAGTACGTTTAGGTCGTAAGTTTTCATTCCATAAAATGGAATAACATGGAAACATACGGACACACAAATGACTGTCACCTGGGTCAGACACGATGGGCTGAATGGCTTCCTTTTGTGCTGTAAATTTCTGATTCGATGAGACGCGGGTCAAACACGTGCTACGTGAAGCTTAAAAAGAGATTTTATGGAAACTGTAGCAGCTTTATATATTCCTTTAAAATGTTTTGGCAGATCGGGTTGAACTGATAGCTATTAGTATTGAATATTGCATAGTTCACAGATGTACTATGCACAGGTAAAGGTCAAGTTGGAAGCTCAAAAATTGAGAATTCTTTAAAATCATCTTCTAGCTGAAGGCCAGATCGCAGGGAACAACTTCCAGGAAAATGATCTTCAATTCACCAAATTGGAGAGAGTAAAATTTCACAAGCAGCATCTAAGGCGAACATTTGTAATTTTGTTACATTTAAATTAAAATAAATTATGAAAACGGGTCAAGAAAAAATAAACTGTGCAGGCCGAGTCCTTTCTTGGGAACTGTCATAGAGGTTGGTCATCTGATAACTCTCCCTGAGGATCCAGCACTTGCTGTCAAACAGAATCGAGTCCATGCCGATGACTCACTTTTATTTCCTTGGCATTTATAATTCACCAGTATTATTTCACCAAGCACCATACCCCACCTTAATTATAGACATCCTGTCAGACAAAAAGTCTAGATAAGGATTACGAGTTACACAGAGTGCTCTACTACTGCAGCAAGACACCTCACTTCAATCAATAATAATAATAAAAATCAGACACTTTCTTTAGTCAGTCACAAGTGCCAATTCTGGTGACAAAATTAGGAGGAAACTGAAGACTGCAGTCAGATAAACAGTCAATTCAGAAATTAAAACAGTATGCAGACAGAAAAAAATGGATTGCAAGAAACAGACATAATAATGAAAGTCAAAAGGCAAGGCAGAAAGATATTCTGTATTCAATACAGCACATACAGCTACATTTCAAAAAGCACATGCTGATATTTCATTTATAAAAATAGATGTGATTCTTTACATACATGTAAAAATACAGACATCTATTACAGTAAAACACTACGACACAAGTCACATTTTAAATTCCTAAAAGCAAAGAGAGAAGTACATTTCATAAATGGGTGGACAAGATCATGTACATTTTCTAATTGAACTTTCATCTGCTGCTTTATCTGCAGTCTCCCTTTACTTTGGACAGTCATGCTGTCTCTCAATCTAAGAATATAAAAAATAGGAGCAGGAGTAGGCCATTCAGCCCTCCAAACCTGCTCCACCATTCAGTAAGATCATGGCTGATCTTCTACCTCAACTCCACTTTCCCGCACTATCCCCATATCCCTCGATTCCCTTAGTGTCCAAAAATCTAGTGATCTCTGTCTTCAATTTACTCAACAACTGAGCAATGTGTCAAGATTTTAGGAAGCTGTATGGTCCTTAAGTATAGTGCACTGCACTGGCCCCAAAAGAAATCTTACAAAAATGAAGCTACCGCTAGATTTACTGGTGTCTCTTAGTTATCTCGTTTTCTGCTTCAGAAGAACCGTGAAGCTGACATCCTGTCTGGAACTAACCTTGAGGTGACATTGGGGAAAGGTTTTCTCCAGTGGCATCATCAATGGGCATGATGAGAGTGTGAATAGCACTACATAATAACTATATACAACCTGTGTTCTCTTTTCACATTATTTTTGTGTGTATATTTCTATTTTATACCACTAGTGCACCAAAAAGTGAACACACTGCAATATGTAATTTTAAAATGTGAGAGAGGAGGTGGTGGGGTAGAAATCCTATTGAGTATGACCCTCCTGAGGAAACTAGTCAAACTAATAATAAGTTCCTTATCACAAACAAGCAAGGTACTGAAACAGCATGCGATAAAGAACATCAGTACAGACGGTAATATATTACAAGCTCCCCTGAAGGTCTGGACCACTGAGGGGTCTGGACAGAGTAGAGAAAAACTGTTCCCATTAGCGGAAGGGTTGAGAACCAGAGGACACAGATTTAAGGTGACTGGCAAAAGAACCAAAGGCGACATGAGGAAAAATCTTTTTACACAGCGAGTGGTTAGGATCTGGAATGCATTGCCTGAAAGGGTGGTGGAGGCAGACTCAATCGTGGCTTTCAAAAGGGAATTGGATAAGTACCTGAAGAACATTTTTTTGCAGGGCTACAGGGAAAGGGAGAGGGTGTTGGACTAGCTGAGGTAGCCGAATGGCCTCCTTCTGTGCTGCAATGATTCTAAGTGCTAACTCATACTGTGTACCGCAAAAGCATACTTTACATCAGAAGTGAATGGTGATCAGGAATGAAAAGCCTGACTTTTTTTTTACTTTGCTCCTTAACCCAGCAGAGCAGAGCCCAATTGGGATGCCTCTAATACTTCTGGGCATTGCAATGAAGCGGCGTTATAGGCTTCAATGGCACAACAGCAAAGGAATCCCAGTTAGCTCTAAAGGAAATGGAAGATCTTAAAACGGTTATTACACTGGTTGCTAGTTTACTTTTTTGTAATGGAATGCTGCATCAGTTGTCCATTGAAAGAGTTTCTCAGCTAACCAGACCACAACAATGTTTTAATTGTGAATAAGGAACTTGAATTTATACAACGCCTGAGCATATCTCACAGAAACATTACAAAGTGCATCACATACAGTGTCAGCTGTGGCTAAGTTGGTAGCACTCTCGCCTCCGAGTCAGGGAATTGAACACAAAAATCTAGGCTGACACTCCAGTGCAGTACCGAGGGAGTGCTGCATTGTGGGAGGTGCTGTCTTTCGGATGAGACGTTAAACCGAAGCCCTGTCTGCTGTCTCAGGTGGCTGTAAATGATCCCATGGCACTATTTCGAAAAAGAGCAGGGGAGTTATCTCCGGTGTCCTGGCCAATATTAATCCCTCAGTTAACATCACTAAAAATAGATCATCTGGTCATTATCACATTGCTGTTTGTGGTAGCTTGCTGTGCGCAAACTTCCTACATTACCACGGTGACTACACTTAAAAAAGTAATTCATTGGGTGTAAAACGCTTTGGGGCATCCAGTGGTTGTGAAAGGGACTGTATAAATGCAAGTCTTTTTTTTTTGATAGCCTCCCCCAATGCCCACATGAAAGGCGCTATATAAATACAAGTTTTTATAGATTCAAAATTTGGAGCTACAGTGTGTCATCTCCCCTTGTAGGTCGGTCCCAACTACTAACTCTACTTACATAGAGACTATGATGGTCAACCTAGATTTCTCCATTGTGCAAATTGATATCCATCTACAGTCTGTTGTCAAGGGGGGAGAACAACAAGGGGTGAGCAAGGTAATGGAATTTGACAGTTAAGAATTTTGTACCACAGTTGCCTTTAATCCAGGAAGAAACCAGACCGACTGAAGATATGGGGCAATACAGCAGCTTCAGAAATGGCCAAGATTTCCATCCCATCACTGTTACACTGTTCTGTAGCTAAAGTCAAGTTAAATTTAAAAATCCTGTGTGGATCATTTTTTGTGTCTATTTGAATATAGTACGTACCAGATACTGCAGGGACTACGGTCTCGCCTCCTTCTCTCCCTTCTTATGAGGGGGCTAGGTAGGCTTGATAGGAATGACCTATTTGCCTTAGCAGAGAGGTCAATAGCCAGAGGGAATCGATTTAAAGTAATTGATAGAAGGATTAGATGGGAGTTGAGGAGAACATTTTTTACCCAGAGGGTGGTGGGGGCCTGGAACTCACTGCCTGAAAGGGTGGTAGAGGCAGAAACCCGAATAGTATTTAAAAAGCACTTGGATATGCACTTGAAAGGCCGCAATGCGGATCAAGAGCTGGAAAGTAGGATTAGGTGGGATAGCTCTTTTTCGATTGGCACAAACTCAATGGGCCGAATGGCCTCCTTCTGTGCTGTAAATTTCTATGATTGAAACAGTGGGCAGAAAGTAACAATTGCTACTGAGCTTTTGAAAGGTTATTTTTCTATGCAAAGCTTTAAAAGGTCAGTGATTGCTACAGTACAGGACATCCAACAGCACTATATCAACATGCACAAAGGCCACTATTTAAACAAATAAAAAAAAAGTTTAAGTTTGGACATTGTCGATAATAGAGATTTGTTTCTGCGGGTGTTGGAGTGGGGGTGGGTTAGAGAAGTTGGAAATGGAAGATAAAGGAGGGCTGGAGTTTGAGGTGCGGTCTGCATGTTTGTCAATTCATTCGTACATTTCCTCACTCAACAGCAAAGTGTGAAACAGATGAGCTGGGTTCCCAAAACTCTGGCTGGTTTCAAAATCATTTCTGGTAACATTGCTCAGCAGCAAAATAGCATAAAGTGGCACGGCAGTAAACTAAGTTTGATTGTCTTGTCCAACCTTCAAACGTTCAGTCTTCAGACGAGCAATCTGAGGAAATTACATTTTCACAGCACAAATCGAGCCAAGTACAAAAGTCAAGTTAACACTAATCTGCAGACCACCTTCACAAGCCAGCAACAGGAGCTGTGTAGAGAAAGGGGAGTACAGGCACAGCGTTAGGGGTATTCTAGTCTAACCAAATATTTTCCAGACCAAATTGCATTTTTTTGTTGGGAGCAAATCTTTGCGTGAAATAAAGGATGAAAAAAAAATAAAACCAGTATTTTTTTGTGAAATCAGATTAAGTGAAGCAACTCTGTTGAAGAGTGTCACATTCTTGAAATCAGTTACTGTAAAAACAGGAATTTATAATATAGAATCATACAGCACAGAAAGAGGCCATTCGGCCCATCGTGCCTGTGCAGGCTCTTTGAAAGAGCTATCCAATTAGTTCCACTCCCATATTCTTTCCACATAGCCATGAAACTTTTCCCCTTCAAGTATTTATCCAATTCCCTTTTGAAAGTTACTATTCAAGCTGCTTTCACCACCCTTTCAGGCAATGCATTCCAGATCATAACAACTCCCTGCGTAAAAATATTCTCATCTGCTTTCTGGTTCTTTTGCCAAATACCTTAAATTTGTGTTCTCTGGTTACCAACACTCTCTTCCTATTTTATTCTATCAAACCCCCTCATAATTTTGAACACTTCTGTTAAGTCTCTTTGCTCAATCTTCTCTGCTTTAAGGAGAACAATCCCAGCTTCTCTAGTCTCTCCACATCACTGAAGACTCTCTTCCCTGGTTGCATTAATATCAGAACTAATGCAATATTGTTCAATCTAATAAAAAGGAATTGTGTGTGGAGTGAGGACTGACTGATTTCATTTTCTTTTAAAAGAAATAACTACAGCTTTAAAAATCATTTTCTCAGTCAGGTAATGCTTGCACCACCATGATAAACAGGGTTATGAGCCTGACATTTTACATTTAAATCCTTGTGATTTGCATGTTGCTCAACTTAAAGTAGCCAAACGAGAAGCACCGAGTGGAACTTTTGCCATGTGGGTAAGGAGATGGGGAGGGCGGGGGGGGGGAATAGGGGTAAGACAAGTCAACTTGGTGTCTACATTGTGTATCTTTGCCTCGAGTCCTAGCAGCCAATTAAGAACAGCACTGACGGAAAAAGCGTACTTGGCCTTGCCTCCCAACCACGTGGATACTGCTTCTTTTTAAAGGTATATTGCATTTACAACAGAAATAGAGGGCATTTTAAGGGGTTGTGTCATCACACTTTCATCTTGTTAATCACCATATTCACCATTGGAATATGGCAGGTCAGAGATTATTCAGCAAGGTGGACCAAATTCAGACAGCCTTACTGCAGATTTATTTTTTAAATTACACACATTTATATATATACTTATATCAGGAAAGGATGAACAGTCTGGGTCTATTTTCTCTTTAAAAAGTAAGGCTCAGGGGTGACCTCATAGAGGTCTTTAAAATTATGAAAGGTTTTGATAGAGTTGGTAGAGAGAGAATGTTTTCACTTGTGAGGCCATTAATATAAGATAGTTACCAAGAAATCCAATAGAGAATTCAGAAGACATTTCTTTACCCAAAGAGTGGTGAGAATATGGAACACGCTACAGGAAATATTTGAAGTGAATAGTATAGATGCATTTAAGGGGAGGATAGAAAAGCATATGAGGGAGAAAGGAATAGAGGGTTATGCTGATAGATTTAGATGAGGAAAGACGGGAGGAGGCTCGAGTGGAGCATGAATGCCGGCATGGACTGTTTCTGTGCCGTATATCCTAAGTAATCCTGTGTATTATTTAACGGTCATTTCTGCTGTGATGTCACTCCCTCACACAATCTTCTGAATCAAGTTGTGGAAAACGTATCAACAATACTGAGTACATTCCAGCACAAAACAGGGATTGAAAATAAAATGTGTGTGACATTTTCCATTGAGATTCATCAAACACAAGGCAATAAAATTGGCGTGCCTTCTGTTCATGTACTGGGTAACAGTGGCCTCGCGTCAGGTGCAAGTTGCAATGTAAAGACAATTTTAAAAGTCAGGACAACCGTATCAAAACCAAACTTGTAACAGATTATGCGTCTGCTGCAATACGAGCAGAGGTTCATTCTGGAGCTAAACTAACAACGATAACCCCCCCCCCCCCTCTTTAAAAGTCTGCCCTTACTTTATGAATTAAGGGCACACAAGGAAGGCTTACGCATTATAACAGAGAATGAATGAAATGTAGTTATAAAGTATTTATCTTTCAGTCCGAAAATGTACACAGTGTAGTGTTTCTCTCCTCTCTAATACATAAGTCTAAAGCTTCACTCTAGTTTATTTTAGTTCTGAAACATTTAATATAGTCTGTTCTATCCTTTACAATATAATTTTTTAGAAATAGAAAAAAAAGCCCAGAGCTTTTTGATTTATCGGAACACCCAACTTCCCTCTTGCCAGATTTCAAGCAGTTCTCTGTCCAGAAACAGTTCAGGTTGATGCTTCAACCCGTTTATACTTTTCGCTTCAACTGCCCCCCCTGGTCGCTTACGTTTTGTGTAAAATAGTGTGTCTCTCTGCTTTCTGTTCTCATAACTTCCTAAAGACCATAATAAGCAACTTGCCCATGGTCAGCAACCTTCTCAATTCTGAAAGGTTATTCAGGTCATCTCCTCTGAGTACTGCCAGGCAATGTAATCTTGTTTGGAAAGGGGGGGCGGGGGTAAAAGTAAGTCTGCATTATGTGTTTCAATGACATTAGGAACAAGTGGCACCATGGCATACTTTGACGTGATTTACAGCGTGTTTGCAGAGATGAAGAAAAGCTTTGCTAAGACACATTTTTTCTAAAGATGGCACGACTCTTATATCCGGCCTTAGGAATGAGCAATGTTGGTCTCTGCATAATGCAATAGAAAAGTGCCATTTTGGAACCGCAAAGTGCATTAAAAAAGACTAAAAAATTTACTCAAGTCTAAGATGGCTCCTGAAACAGAATCTACCCCTGTCTCTCTCTATGGCTGAGTATCGATGTGCTCTCATGTTACTCCTTATCTCCTTGCATAGGTTTCCCTTAATTTACTGGTATTGATGCAAACCTGGTCACAGGAACAAATATTAACCATCCCGTCACAAAACTAAAATTCAAGTGCATTTCTTATTTAATATAACTGTGACCAACTTTGCCTAACCTAAACATAGATTTTTAAAAAAAACTGAATTGAAGCAATTAACGAGAAGGTTTTAAAAGTGATACCACCGTTTAATCGCTTCAAAACAGAAGCAAACCTCACATTTTGTGTTAGGTTGTAATGTAGACAGGAAGGGCTCTGTGATACACACACACACAAACGCCAATTTTCTTGCACATAGTAGCATTTTTTTTTGCCACCCTTTTTCCCTAGTTCAAATGAAATGGATCCAGCCGTTTTCCCAGTCCTTGGGCGGGGACACCTTGAACTTGTGGCTTCTTACCTGGTAGTTGGAGCCCCCGTTATTGTCCCAGTACTCCTGCCCTGCCACCGTGTAGCGGATGGCGAACTGGAGAGTGCCGCCAACGTCCAGGAAGACGGGAGTGACCAGCTTGAAGGAGAAGAAGTCAGTCTGGCCGTCGGGGGCTTGGGCGGTGTAGGAGGCGGCGATGTCCACCGAGGAGGTCCACTGGTTGAGGGTGTACCTGACCACCACCTGCTTCTCGTAGGCCAGGTTGCTGACCCTGACGGTCCCCAGGATGCTAAACTGGTCGGTGGAGATGCCCTCCAGGCACACTCGTGCCAGCCTGACCTGCTCCAGGAAATCTGGCCGGCTGCCGGGGTTGACGAACTGAGGCTCCAATGCGTGAGCGGGGTGGCCCAGGAACATGTCCAACATGTCCCTGCTCACCAAGCGCTCGGGTCGCTCCTCTCGCAGCCTGGCCATCACCCGGTGCGGGATCTGGGGCATGTCGGCGTCGCAGAAGTGCCGGATGGTGGTCAGCTCCAGCCCCAAGGAGTCAGCGAAGCGGACATTCTTCCTCCTGGCCGGGCAAGCGGCCACACGTTCCAGAGCCGAGGTGTCGCGGTGCCCGGGAGCTGGCAAAGACTTGGCTCTCCGGCGTTGTCCGGGACTCGGGCTGTTGCTGCTGCTGTTGGTGCTGGTGGTGGCATTTCGGCTGCGCTGCCTCTCTGACGGTGGGTTCTTGGGCTGAGAGCCTTCGCTGCCCTGGATCTCAAGCCCCCCTCCTCCTCCTCCTTCTGCTGCTCCACCAGCCTCCTCGGCCAAGGAGCAATCGTCCGCCAAGCTTCCGTACAGCGCGGCCATGCAGCTGAAGTTCCGCGGGATGCACAAACTCGAATGCACCGCTGTTTCCTCCATGAGAAAGGGACGGTGAGGTCGCCCTGGACTTAAATGCCGGATGAGGAGGCTAACACCGCATTCTGACAGAGCACGCAGCAACACTGCGGACCTTGATATATATATATATATATATTTAATGGCAAATATCTCAGGGACTGGGCTCAAAGTGCCAGTGACGCGTTCACAGTCAAGCCTTCGTATCACCCCACAGGAAGGTGACTCCCAGACTTCTGGCAAGAGAGAGAGAGAAAAAGAGGGCGGGTTTATCTCTCAAACTCAGGGCGCCCAGCAAAGCACCAGAAAAAATCAGACACAACCGGTTGACCCCTCCCCCAAACCACAAATTGTCAGCAACATTTATAAAAAGGACCAGGTGACAGACAGGGTCCCCCCAGATTGGTTTCAGCATACTGAATTGCTAAAAGCTAAAAAAATGTTTGAACCCACACATGACACTTCAATGTGGGAATGGTGGGATGAATCCTTGCTGGATTTGGGTAGAGAGAATCAGCGAGATCAGCAGCAGCAGCCTTCAAAGGTTCGAAGTGCATGAGGCAGCTCATTATTGCAGGATCACAGGGTAATGCGGGTTAATGCAGTCACATCAACATTGCAAAGCCAGTGTGCTAATAACCCCACGTCACAAAACCCCATATCTTTGCTCTTCATCTCATCAACCCCCCTTTTGATGAAGACAAATTGCACATCAAATTCCAGAGAAGGGGGGGGGGGGGTGTCCATAAAACATGGAATTTACAGCACAGAAACAGGCCATTCGGTTTGCCTGCTCCACACCAACCAAAATGTAGGACTTACAATAATAAATAATCCACGAGTACTGGGGCATCTATAGCAGCACAGTTTAAAATTGAGATTTGACCATCTAATTTGGACACAATTCAGATAATTTCCCCAGAGTGGGAAGTCCCGAAGAAACGTTTAACCATCGTTTTTTTTCTTTCAGTTACTGAACTGCTGTGCATTTCTACTAATGTTCTGTGTTTATTTCACATTTGCAGCAGCGGCGGTGGCTTTTATGTAATATCTGCTCTCCTTGGACTGGCTCTCAAAACGTGGGCTTTGGGATGTATCCGTTGAATCGCTTGGGCAACTTTTAATTTCTGTGTTAACCCCATTGGAATTGCGCCCAGCGATGGGATCGTGTGGCGAGTCACGTTCGCACTCCGCTGTTGGCAACAGAGGAGAAGCGACCTCTACAGACAGCCATACACACAACATACATGTAGATGTCTCAATCTTTGCTCACCTCACTCAGCACACGTTTCATCGCGTAGTCCGTTTCAAAGAGGAGCCAATGAGCGTGAGACTGCGGGCTAGTTCAGGACTTGTACGTGCGGCTCCCTTGACATTTCATCCAGCCCGGGGGCGGCGGAGAAGCTGGGTTTGTGTACAAACTAAGAGTACGGTATAAAACGCCTAGCAATTTTCATGTCAGTTACACAAGCAGATACAAAAAAAACCCCGAATACAATAGTAAGAACAGAAAATGTTGGAAATCTCAGCGGGTCAGGCAGCATCTGTGGAGAGGAAGCAGAGTTAACCTTTCGGGTCGATGACCCTTCCTCAGAACTGGAGAATGTTCGAAAAGAACAGATTCTTAACAAGCACTGAAAGGGGGAGGAGAAGGAAGAACAAACGGGCAGGTCTGTGATAGGTTGGAAGTCAGGAGAGATTAGAGAGACAAAAGGGATGAAGGTCCAAATTCAAATGGGAATGCCAGGAGTTAGAAAAACATTCGTCAAGATAGGGTGTGAATCATCATCATAGGCAGTCCCTCAGAATCGAGGAAGACTTGCTTCCACTCTTAACATGAGTTCTTAGGTGGCTGTACAGTCCAATACGAGAGCCATAGTCTCTGTCACAGGTGAGACAGATAGTGGTTGAGGGAAGGGGTGGGTGGGACTGGTTTGCCGCAGGCTCTTTCCACTACCTGCGCTTGATTTCTGCATGCTCTCAGCGACGATACTCAAGGAGCTCAGCGCCCTCCCAAATGCACTTCCACCACTTAGGGCGGTCTATGGCCAGGGATTCCCAGGTGTTAGTGGGGATGTCGTACTTTATCAGGAGGCTTTGAGGGTGTCCTTGTAACGTTTCCGCTGCCCGCCTTTGGCTCATTTGCTGTGGAGGAGTTCGGAGTAGAGCGCTTGCTTTGGGAGTCTTGTGTCTGGCAAGCGGACAATGTCACCTCCCCAGCGGAGCTGATCAAGTGTGGTCAGTGCTTCAATGCTGGGGATGTTGGCCTAGATGAGGACACTGATGTTTGTGTGTCTGTCCTTCCAGGGGATTTGCAGGATCTTGCAGAGACATCACTGGTGGTATTTCTCCAGGGTCTTGAGGTGTCTACTGTACATGGTCCATGTCTCTGAGCCATACAGGAGGGCGGGTATTACTAGGACCGTAGGTTATGAATGGTGGGATTATGACCAACTGCCATTAGAGACAAGGAGAAAAAAGAAACAGACTCCAAGGCGGGGGGGGGGGGGGGGGGGGGGGAGGGAGCCAAAGATTGGCAGCGGTTACGCTCTGAAATTTTTGAACTTGATGTTGAGTCCAGAAGGCTGTAAAGTGCCTAAATGAAAGATGAGGTGCTGTTCCTCGAGCTTGCATTGAACTTTATTGGAACAGTGTAGGATACTGAGGATGGAGAGTTCAGAGTGGTGGTGGAGTGGAGAATTAAAGTGACAGGCGACAGGAAGCGCAGGGTCACACATGCAGACTGAATGGAGGTGCTCCGCAAAGCGGTCACCCAATCTACGCTTGGTCTCCCCAATGTAGAGGAGACCACATCATGAGCAGCGAATACAGCATACTAAATTGAAAGAAGTACAAGTAAATCGCTGTTTCACCTGGAAGGAGTATTTGGGGCCCTGGATAGTGGGAAGGGAGGAGGTAAAAGGACAGGTGTTAGAAAAACAGAAAATGCTGGAAATCTCAGCAGGTCAGGCAGCATCTGTGGCGAGGAAGCAGAGTTAATGTTTCGGGTGGAAGGCCCTTCGTCAGAACTGGAGAGTGTTCAGAAACACCTGCGCTTTTACCTCCTCCCTTCCCATTATCCAGGGCCCCAAATACTCCTTTGTTCTTTCTTCCCCTCCCCCTTTCAGTGCTTGTTAAGAATCTGTTCTTTCAGAACACTCTTCAGTTCTGACGAAGGGTCATCGACCTGAAACGTTAACTCTGCTTCCTCTCCACAGATGCTGCCTGACCTGCTGAGATTTCCAGCATTGCCTGTTTTTATTACAAAATAAACTGTACTATTTTTCTCAATAATTAATGGTGGGTTGCAGAGTGTTACATAGAAACATAGAAACATAGAAAATAGGTGCAGGAGTAGGCCATTCGGCCCTTCGAGCCTGCACCATCATTCAGTAAGATCATGGCTATCATTCCCTCAGTACCCCTTTCTTCCTTTCTCTCCATATCCCTTGATCCCTTTAGCCGTAAAGGCCATATCTAACTCCCTCTTGAATATATCCAATGAACTGGCATCAACAACTCTCCACGGTAGGGAATTCCACAGGTTAACAACTCTCTGAGTGAAGAAGTTTCTCCTCATCTCAGTCCTAAATAGCCTACCCCTTATCCGAAGACTGTGTCCCCTGGTTCTGGACTTCCCCATCATCGGGAACATTCTTCTTGCATCTAACCTGTCCACTCCCGTCAGAATCTTATAAGTTTCTATGAGATCACATCTCATCCTTCGAAACTCCAGTGTATAAAGGCCCAGTTGATCCATTCACTCCTCATATGCCATCCCGACAATCAGTCCGGTGAACCTTCGCTGCACACCCACAATAGCAAGAAGGTCCTTCCTCAAATTAGGAGACCAAAACTGAACACAATATTCCAGGTGAGACCTCACCAAGGCCCTGTACAACTGCATAAATACCTCCCTGCTCCTATACTCCAACCCCTAGCTGTGATGGCCAACATACCATTTGCCTTCTTCACTGCCTGCTATACTGCATGCCAACTTTCAATGACTGATGAACCATGACACCCAGGTCTCGTTGCACCTTCCCCTTTCCTAATCTGCCGCCATTCAGGTAATATTCTGCTTTCGTGTTTTGCCCCCAAAGTGGATAACCTCATATTTATCCACATTATACTGCATCTGCCATGCATTTGCCCACTCACCTAACATGTCCAAATCACCCTGCAGCCTTTAAGCGTCCTCCTCACAGCTCACACCTCCACCGAGTTTAGTGTCATCTGCAAACTTGGAGATATTACACTCAATTCCTTCATCTAATGTGCAAAGTTAAAGCACATGGGATTGGGGGTAGTGTGCTAACGTGGATTGAGAACTGGTTGTCAGACAGGAAGCAAAGAGTAGGAGTAAATGGGGACTTTTCAGAATGGCAGGCAGTGACTAGTGGGGTACCGCAAGGTTCTGTGCTGGGGCCCCAGCTGTTTACATTGTACATTAATGATTTAGACGAGGGGATTAAATGTAGTATCTCCAAATTTGCTGATGACACTAAGTTGAGTGGCAGTGTGAGCTGCGAGGAGGATGCTATGAGGCTGCAGAGTGACTTGGATAGGTTAGGTGAGTGGGCAAATGCATGGCAGATGAAGTATAATGTGGATAAATGTGAGGTTATCCACTTTGGTGGTAAAAACAGAGAGACAGACTATTATCTGAATGGTGACAGATTAGGAAAAGGGGAGGTGCAACGAGACCTGGGTGTCATGGTACATCAGTCATTGAAGGTTGGCATGCAGGTACAGCAGGCAGTTAAGAAAGCAAATGGCATGTTGGTCTTCATAGCGAGGGGATTTGAGTACAGGGGCAGGGAGGTGTTGCTACAGTTGTACAGGGACTTGGTGAGGCCACACCTGGAGTATTGTGTACAGTTTTGGTCTCCTAACTTGAGGAAGGACATTCTTGCTATTGAGGGAGCGCAGTGAAGATTCACCAGACTGATTCCCGGGATGGTGGGACTGACCTATCAAGAAAGACTGGATCAACTGGGCTTGTATTCACTGGAGTTCAGAAGAATGAGAGGGGACCTTATAGAAACGTTTAAAATTCTGACGGGTTTAGACCGGTTAGATGCAGGAAGAATGTTCCCAATGTTGGGGAAGTCCAGAACCAGGGGTCACAGTCTAAGGATAAGGGGTAAGCCATTTAGGACCGAGATGAGGAGAAACTTCTTCACCCAGAGAGTGGTGAACCTGTGGAATTCTCTACCACAGAAAGTAGTTGAGGCCAATTCACTAAATATATTCAAAAGGGAGTTAGATGAAGTCCTTACTACTAGGGGGATCAAGGGGTATGGCGAGAAAGCAGGAATGGGGTACTGAAGTTGCATGTTCAGCCATGAACTCATTGAATGGCGGTGCAAGCTAGAAGGGCCAAATAGCCTACTCCTGCACCTATTTTCTATGTTTCTATGTCTATGTTTCTAAATCATTAATGTATATTGTAAAGAGCTGGGGTCCCAGCACTGAGCCCTGCGGCACTCCACTAGTCACTGCCTGCCATTCTGAAAAGGACCCGTTTATCCCGACTCTCTGCTTCCTATCTGCCAACCAGTTCTCTATCCACGTCAGTACATTACCCCCAATACCATCTGCTTTGATTTTGCACACAAATCTCTTGTGTGGGGACCTTGTCAAAAGCCTTTTGAAAGTCCAAGTACACCACATCTACTGGTTCTCCCTTGTCCACTCTACTAGTTACATCCTTAAAAAATTCCAGAAGATTTGTCAAGCATGATTTCCCTTTCATAAATCCATGCTGACTTGGAACGATCCTGTCACTGCTTTTCAAATGCGCTGCTATTTCATCTTTAATAATTGATTCAAACATTTATCCCCACTACAGATGTCAGGCTAGCCAGTCTATAATTACCCGTTTTCTCTCCGACCCCTTTTTTAAACAATGGTGTTACATTAGCTACCCTCCAGTCCATAGAAACTAATCCAGAGTTGATAGACTGTTGGAAAATGATCACCAATGCATCCACTATTTCTATGGCCACTTCTTTAAGTACGCTTAGATGCAGACTATCGGGCCCCGGGGATTTATCGGCCTTCAATCCCATCAATTTCCCGAACACAATTTCACACTTTATAAGGATAACCTTCAGTTCCTCCTTCTCACTAGGCCCTCGGTCCCCTAGTATTTCCGGAAGGTTATTTGTGTTTTTCTTCGTGAAAACAGAACCAAAGTATTTGTTTAACTGGTCCACCATTTCTTTGTTCCCCATTATAAATTCACCTGAATCTGACTGCAAGGGACCTATGTTTGTTTTCACTAATCTTTTTCTCTTCACATATCTATAGAAGCTTTTGCAGTCAGTTTTTATGTTCCCAGCAAGCTTCCTCTCATACTCTATTTTCCCCCTCCGAATTAAATCCTTTGTCCTCCTCTGCTGCATTACAAAATTCTCCCTTTCCTCTTTTTCTGGCCAATTTATATGCCTCTTCCTTGGATTTAACACTATCCTTAATTTCCCTTGATAGCCACGGTTGAGCCACTTTCCCCATTTTATTTTTACTCCAGCCAAGGCTGTACATTTGTTCAAGTTCATCCATGTGATCTTTAAATGTTTGCCATTGCCTATCCACCATCAACCCTTTGAGTATCACTCGCCAGTCTATTCTAGCCAATTCACGTCTCATACCATCGAAGTTACCTTTCCCCAAGTTCAGGACCCTAGTCTCTGAATTAACTATGTCACTCTTCATCTTAATAAAGAATTCTACCATTTTATAGTCACTCTTCCCCAAGGGGCCTCGCACAACAAGATTGTTAATTAGTCCTTTCTCATTACACATCACCCAGTCTAGGATGGCCAGCCCTCTAGTTGGTTCCTTGATATATTGGTCTTGAAAACCATCCCTAATACACTCCAGGAAATCCTCCTCCACTGCATTGCTACCAGTTTGGTTAGCCCAGTCAACATGTAGATTAAAGTCACCCATGATAACTGCTGTACCTTTATTGCATGCATCCCTAATTTCTTATTTAATTTACTACTGTTTGGTGGTCTGTACACAACTCCCACTAGTGTTTTCTGCGCTTTGGTATTCCGCAGCTCCACCCATACAGATTCCACATCATCCAAGCTAATGTCCTTCCTTACTATTGCATTAATTTCCTCTTTAACCAGCAACACCATCCCACCTTCTTTTCCTTTCTGTCTATCCTTCCTAAATGTTGGATACCCCTGGATGTTGAGTTCCCAGCCTTGGTCACCCCGGAGCCATGTCTCCGTGGTGCCACTTACATCATATCTGTTAGCTGCTATCTGCGCAGTTAATTCGTCCACCTTATTCCGAATACGCCTCGCATTGAGGCACAGAGCCTTCACGCTTGTCTTTTTAACACCCTTTGCCTCTTTAGGATTTTGCTGTAATGTGGCCCTTTTTGCTTTTTGCCTTGGGTTTTGTTGTGTATGCATGCCTGTTTACTGTGTGATGTCTGTAACACTGTTATGCCACATTGAATGTACCCTTATACTGCACACACCTTACCAGTACACCAGAGGGTGCTACTGCTGGAGACCTAGGGGTTGCCTGCACACCGTAGGTAACCCAGTATAAAAGGGAACTCACAGCTTGTTGTCAGCACTCAGGAGCTGCAAATAACGGACTACAGGTCTCGATAGTTTAAGTATCATACCCTGCCTCGTGGAGTCATTACTAAAGGTGCCATTACTAAATTATGGTTTAAAAACTAGTATTAAAACACTCTACCAAAATGCACGCAGCATTCGAAATAAAGTAAATAAGTTGACGGCACAAATCATTACAAATGGGTATGATTTGGTGGCCTTTACAGAAACGTGGTTGCAGGGTGGCCAAGACTGGGAATTAAACATACAGGGGTATCTGACAATTCGGAAAGATAGACAAGAAGGGAAAGGAGGTGGGGTAGCTCTGTTAATAAAGGATGATATCAGGGCAGTTGTGAGAGGTGATATTGGCTCTAATGAACAAAATGTTGAATCATTGTGGGTGGAGATTAGAGATAGTAAGGGGAAAAAGTCACTAGTGGGCGTAGTTTATAGGCCCCCAAATAATAACTTCACGGTGGGGCGGACAATAATCAACAGAATAATGGAGGCATGTGAAAAAGGAACGGCAGTAATCATGGGGGATTTTAACCTACATATCGATTGGTCAAATCAAATCGCACGGGGTAGCCTGGAGGAGGAATTCATAGAATGCATACGGGATTGTTTCTTAGAACGGTATGTTACAGAACCTACAAGGGAGCAAGCTATCTTAGATGTGGTTCTGTGTAATGAGACAGGAATAATAAACGATCTCCTAGTAAAAGGTCCTCTCGGAATGAGTGATCACAGTATGGTTGAATTTGTAATACAGATTGAGGGTGAGGAAGTAGTGTCTCAAACAAGCGTACTATGCTTAAACAAAGGGGACTACAGTGGGATGAGGGCAGAGTTGGCTAAAGTAGACTAGAAACACAGACTAAACGGTGGCACAATTGAGGAACAGTGGAAGACTTTTAAGGAGCTCTTTCATAGTGCTCAACAAAAATATATTCCAATGAAAAAGAAGGGCGGTAAGAGAAGGGATAACCAGCCGTGGATAACCAAGGAAATAAAGGAGAGTATCAAATTAAAAACCAATGCGTATAAGGTGGCCAAGGTTAGTGGGAAACTAGAAGATTGGGAAAATTTTAAACGACAGCAAAGAATGACTAAGAAAGCAATAAAGAAAGGAAAGATAGATTACGAAAGTAAACTTGCGCAAAACATAAAAACGGATAGTAAAAGCTTTTACCGATATATAAAACGGAAAAGAGTGACTAAAGTAAACATTGGTCCCTTAGAAGATGAGAAGGGGGATTTAATAATGGGAAATCTGAAAATGGCTGTGACCGTAAACAATTATTTTGCTTCGGTCTTCACAGTGGAAGACACAAAAACCATGCCAAAAATTGCTGGTCACGGGAATGTGGGAAAGGAGGACCTTGAGATAATCACTATCACTAGGTGGGTAGTGATGGACAGGCTAATGGGACTCAAGGTAGACAAGTCCCCTGGTCCTGATGAAATGCATCCCAGGGTATTAAAAGAGATGGCGGAAGTTATAGCAGATGTATTCGTTATAATCTACCAAAATTCTATGGACTCTGGGGAGGTACCAGTGGATTGGAAAGCAGCTAATGTAACGCCTCTGTTTAAAAAAGGGGACAGACAAAAGGCAGGTAACTATAGGCCAGTTAGTTTAACATCTGTAGTGGGGAAAATGCTTGAAGCTATCATTAAGGAAGAAATAGCGGGACATCTAGATAGGTATAGTGCAATCAAGCAGACGCAACATGGATTCATGAAGGGGAAATCATGTTTAACTAATTTACTGGAATTCTTTGAGGATATAACGAGCATGGTGGATAGAGGTGTACCGATGGATGTGGTGTATTTAGATTTCCAAAAGTCATTCGATAAGGTGCCACACAAAAGGTTACTGCAGAAGATAAAGGTACGCGGAGTCGGAGGAAATGTATTAGCATGGATCGAGAATTGGCTGGCTAACAGAAAGCAGAGAGTCGGGATAAATGGGTCCTTTTCGGGTTGGAAATCGGTGGTTAGTGGTGTGCCACAGGGATCGGTGCTGGGGCCACAACTGTTTACAATATACATAGATGACCTGGAAGAGAGGACAGGGTGTAGTGTAACAACATTTTCAGATGACACAAAGATTAGTGGGAAAGCGGGTTGTGTAGAGGACACGGAGAGGCTGCAAAGAGATTTAGATAGGTTAAGCGAATGGGCTAAGGTTTGGCAGATGGAATACAATGTCGGAAAATGTGTGGTCATCCACCTTGGAAAAAAAACAGTAAAAGGGAATATTATTTGAATGGGGAGAAATTACAACATGCTGCAGTGCAGAGGAACCTGGGGGTACTTGTGCATGAATCCCAAAAAGTTAGTTTGCAGGTGCAGCAGGTAATCAGGAAGGCGAATGGAATGTTGGCCTTCATTGCGAGAGGGATGGAGTACAAAAGCAGGGAGGTCTTGCTGCAACTGTACAGGGTATTGGTGAGGCCGCACCTGGAGTACTGCGTGCAGTTTTGGTCACCTTACTTAAGGAAGGATATACTAGCTTTGGAGGGGGTACAGAGATGATTCACTAGGCTGATTCCGGAGATGAGGGGGTTACCTTATGATGATAGATTGAGTAGACTGGGTCTTTACTTGTTGGAGTTCAGAAGGATGAGGGGTGATCTTATAGAAACATTTAAAATAATGAAAGGGATCGACAAGATAGAGGCAGAGAGGTTGTTTCCACTGGTCGGGGAGACTAGAACTAGGGGGCACAGCCTCAAAATACGGGGGAGCCAATTTAAAACCGAGTTGAGAAGGAATTTCTTCTCCCAGAGGGTTGTGAATCTGTGGAATTCTCTGCCCAAGGAAGCAGTTGAGGCTAGCTCATTGAATGTATTCAAATCACAGATAGATAGATTTTTAACCAATAAGGGAATTAAGGGTTACGGGGAGCGGGCGGGTAAGTGGAGCTGAGTCCACGGCCAGATCAGCCATGATCTTGTTGAATGGAGGAGCAGGCTCGAGGGGCTAGAGCCCCTAATTCTTATGTTCTTATGTGCCTACATACACTACAGTTACTCTACTCTCCAATTTTACTTTTCTTCTTTCTATCTTTTGCTTCTGCCCCCATTCTACTTCCCTCTATCTACCTGCATAGGTTCCCATCCCCCTGCCATATTAGTTTAACCCCTCCCCAACAGCACTAGCAAACACTCCCCCTAGGACATTGGTTCCGGTCCTGCCCAGGTGCAGACCGTTTGGTTTGTACTGGTCCCGCCTCCCCCAGAAACGGTTCTAATGTCCCAAAGTGTTGAAATTGCAATGTCGGTAGAAGGTCATTAATCAAGTTGAGAAAAATACAAACACACACTCTCCTTTTTTCCCACCTCTCGGAACCTAGCCCTCCCCGCCCCTCCCCCTCATGCGGGATTTCAGTTCCTGTTTGCAAATTTAGAAGCACTGGACAGCATTATGGAAATAATGTCAGCATTTGTGTCTGAGTGCAACCGCAAGCGTGTTGCTCTTTGTAAAGACATTTGCATTTATATAGTGGGAGTGAGGAACAGAAGACAGTCTACGTGAACTCATGGTGAGGTTTAACAGCCTGTGACCTGTGGGAGAAAGGAGAGGGGAAGGGAAGTAAGCAGTTCTGCTTTTTCTAAGGTTTTGTGAAAGATTGTGCGAATGATGTCATCGGTTGATTTCAACACAGTCATGGTGTTGGGAGGAGGAAGAGCTTGTAGCATCACTCATTTAGTGTGAGTAAGCAGACAGTTCGGGTAGCACGAACTAACTCGGTACAGGTCTGAGGTTGTAACGGAGCCAGACTAAGGCTGAGGGGCGAGAGAGATTCTTGGGACTCGAGAGAACATGGCCATTCTTGGTCTGGGGGAAGAGTGGATGGTTCAAGGGATGGTCTTGTGTAAGCACCAAAGTCAGGGAGTCCCTTGGGAATGAATTATGAGCAGTGCTAGTGCTCCTAGCATTGAAAGGTAGGTATGATTTAACGAAGATATACCGTGTATACCACAAGCACTCGCAGGCATGATAGACTGCAATGGAGGCAGTGAAGTCTGGAGGTGAGAAAAATAACAGCTATTACAAACTATTTTGTGGTATAGAGGTACTCAATGTTGTCTATCTGCGAAAGACACCATCACACTGAATGGATCAAACCTTGTTCACACGGCATCTTTTAACCAATATTTATGCCTCCTGAAATTTGAAATACATTTTGATGCATTTTGTCATATTACTGTCAGCTGTCAATCACTGCAATTGAAAAGCTATATTCAGTTTTGTATTACGTCCATAATTGTTGTGTATTTTAAATGGGTGGCCTATGACATGTTTTAATTGGCGTGCTATAAATAATTAAGAGGCACAGACCGCAAATGGCCATTTAAGACTGGGATGAGGAAGAATTTCTTCTCTGAGGGTTGTGAACTTTGGAAGCTCTACCCCAGAGAGCTGTGGATGTTGAGTCGTTGAGTATATTCAAGGCTGAGATAGATAGATTTTTGGACTCTAGGGGAATCAAGGGATTTGGGGATCTGGCGGGAAGTTGGATCGGCCATGATTTTATTGAATGGCGGAGCAGGCTTGAGGGGCCGTATGGTCTACTCCTGCTCCTATTGTAGTGTTCTTATATTCAAAACAAAATTATAACTAACCTTTTCAGACCATCACAAGATGAATGCAAGCCAGTTAAGCAATTTGTGGCTCATGTGGTTTATTTTTCAGATACATCACCTTCTTCTTCTTCTTAGGCAGTCCCTCGTATCGAGGATGATCCGCTTCCACACCAAAAAGGGATGATTTCACAGGTGTTTCAATGAGGGACCTGATATTCCAGGAACTTCATGCTGAAGGGTGGAAGATACTGTGCGTGGATTTTTTTAAAGTGTGGTGGCCGTTGTACACCAGCCACCACCAATAGCAGTGCCCTACCCTGGCTGTTAACCTATTACAGGATGTAACCCGTATTCCCTTTTGCAATTGGACAATTTGCCATGTAATTGCTGGGTGATTTTCTAGTAAGTTTCCCTACATGTCCATCTATAAATACGCACAGGAAAAAAAAATCTTATGGGGAAAATGGCATTCAAATTGATGGTTGTGGGTTCAAGCCCCACTCCAGGGACTTGAGCACATAAATCTAGGCTGACACTCCAGTGCAGTGCTGAGGGAGCGCTGCACTGTTGGAGGTGCCGTCTTTCGGATGGGACGTTAAACCAAGTCCCCGTCTGCTCTCTCAGGTGATGTAAAAGATCCCATCCACTATTTCGAAGAGCAGGGCAGTAATCCCTGATGTTCGGGCCAATATTTATCCCTCAATTAACATAACCAAAACAGATTATCTGGTCACTTTCACATTGCTGTTTGTGGGAGCTTGTGGTGCGCAAATTGATAGCTGCATTTCCTACATTACAACAGTGCCTACATTACAACAGTGACTACACTCCAAAAGTACTTCATTGGCTGTAAAATGCTTTGAGACATCCGGTGATCGTGAAAGGCACTATATATAAGTCTTTCTTCCTTTGAAATTTCTATGCAAAGCAATGAATGATGAAATCATATTCACATCTGTCCTGGCATAAAAAGTAAAAGAAAGATTTGCATTTATATAGCACCTTTCACAACCTTAGGACATCCGATAGTGCTTTACAGCCAATGAAGTACCTTTGAAGTGTAATCACCATTGTAATGTATTTCACCTGATCCATGCACACTACATGTAATACATATTTATAACACTGTTTCTGTCTCGCCACTGTTTTCTGTGAGTCTCTGTCTAATGCAATGTTTCTTGTTTTTATTTTCCCCCTTGCTGGCCATTTGCTCTTTACTGCTTCACTTTTCACCTTGATCTCGCTCTCAGAGTCCCACTGTCCTGGCATTTCCAGTTAGTATTGTCACTAAAACACTGCTGGAAAATAACTGCAGAGATTCTGGGAGAAAATACATCAAACTGTGTATCTGTCAGAGGTGCTTCTCGGCTATGTTACAAGTACCTGGGGGAAAATGTGAGAGTGAAATGACAGGTTTCTAGATATCTGATAGTTCCCTAAGAGACCTGAAAGAGCCCAATGGAACACAATGGTTTTCTCAGGCCCTGTACATTGCAATGTTCCTAATCTTGCGACCAGTGTTGAAGTCAAACTTGTGGTAACTTATTTCCTCAAATGTTTTGAGTTTGAAGTTCCTGTCATGTGAACTCCAAAAGAGGAGCATAAGTATAATATGCAAATAAATTCAAACTGACAAACTGTATGATACTTTTAAACACACACAGAATAAAATATAGTATAAATTAGGTATCAGAAATGGGCAAGAAGAAAAATAGTTGTGCTGTCACAAACCTCAAATCTCTCCCTTATTTTCAGCAAGGCACTAATTTCCATCATATATTCTTTGCATCTCTTTTATTCAATTATTCAGAACTGTTACTTGTCTGATTAATATGCAAGTTAGTGACGTACCAAGGTCTAGATTAGGAAGGCTATACATAGAAATAAATGTAGAATAACAAGAAATACGTGAAGGAAAAAGAATTGCAAGGATATGAGGAAAGAGTGGGAGTGGATCCAACTGGATTGGTCTTCGAAAGAGCAGCGCAGACTCAATGGGCCGAACGGCCTCCTTCTGTGTTGCACTACTCTATGATTCTAAAGCACTGACGGTACTAAGGGCTTCAAATAAAGTCGTAAATTGCAACAGCAGAGCTCACGTAGCTTACGCAAGTTATCTTCACCGACATCCTGTCACAAGTGTTCATGTTATCTTCACCACCATCAAAATGGTACTTGTGCATGAAACGCAAAAGGATAGTATGCAAGTACAGCAAGTATCAGGAAGGCCAATGGTATCTTGGCCTTTATTGCAAAGGGGATGGAGTATAAAAGCAGGGAAGTCTTGCTGCAGCTATACAAGGTATTGGTGAGGCCACACCTGGAATACTGCATGCAGTTTTGGTTTCCATATTTACGAAAGGATATACTTGCTTTGGAGGCAGTTCAGAGAAGGTTCATTAGGTTGATTCCGGGGAATGAGGGGGTTGACTTCTGAGGAAATATTGAGTAGGTTGGGCTTCTACTCATTGGAATTCAGAAGAATGAGAGGTGATCTTATCGAAACGTATAAGATTATGAGGGGGCTTGACAAGGTGGATGCAGAGAGGATGTTTTCACTGATGGGGGGAGATTAGAACTAGAGAGCATGATCTTAGAATAAGGGGCCACCCATTTAAAACTGAGATGAGGAGAAATTTCTTCTCTCAGAAGGTTGTAAATCTGTAGAATTTTCTGCCTCAGAGAGCTGTGGAAGCTGGGACATTGAATAAATTTAAGACAGAAATAGACAGTTTCTTAAACAATAAGGGGATAAGGGGTTATGGGGAGCGGGCAGGGAAGTGGAGCTGAGTCCATGATCGGATCAGCCATGATCTTATTAAATGGCGGAGCGGGCTCGAGGGGCCGAATGGTCTAGTCCTGCTCCTATTTCTTATGTTCTTAAAATCTGCTGTTCATATTGTTCACTACCAAGTTTTGATTCTTGAAGCCATTTGCTGCTGCAGTGCAGTTAACTACATATAGCAAGGACTCAGTTTGACATCTTCTTTTCAAATGAGAGTCAGCTGGCCATGTTGAGAAACCAGAGTGAAGGGACGACGCCCTTTAACACAGGACATCACCAAGACTTTCCCCCAGTAGGAGAAACAATGGAACAGCTCAAGTACTTTATGATGCTTGTACTCTACTCCTGGCATGCAAGCCCTTCTGGCATTTAAATCACAATCTGGACATGATCTGGATGGATAAGAACTGCTCTTAGAGCCTGTTGATTTATATTTAAATTGTGTGCAAGCTATTTGCCATTGGAAATTCAATATGTTCTACCAACCATCACAATGAACACATTTGTGCAGAAATTATACAGGTATTTATTTGAGCATGTCCAAATAGAATGAACGAAAGAAAGACTTGCATTTATATACCGCCTTTCATAACCTCAGGACGTCCCAAAGCGCTTCGCATTCAATGAAGTGCTTTTGAAGTGTAGTCACTATTGTAAGATACGCAGACACATGGCAGCCAATTTGTGCATAGTAAGGTCCCACAAACAGCAATGAGGTAAATGACCACATAATCTGTTTTTGTGATGTTGATTTAGGGATAAATATTGGCCAGGACACCGAGGATCATTCACCTGCTCTTCTTCAAAATAGTGCACTGGGATCTTTTACGTCCACCTGAGCGAACATAAACCAAATATCTCTTTATAGACCAAAGTTAGGAGCTTGAAAAGTACAAACGCATTGGTGCGGGTCACAATACAACACATTTAATAAAAAACTACCAATTTGTAGAATTAAAACAATGGATGTTGATAAAAATGAAGAGAGGTCAATTTGACTTTTTTTTTAAGAAGTGCATAAACTGGTCAAGGTCAGTGGGCTAAATAAAGTTACAGCAACTTCAACTTTTATTCAAAAAGTAGTGATATCAAGTACAGTCACACCTATTCCTATTAGATTCTGTGCAATTTTAGTTTAAAACATTACATATTTAAACCATTCACCCTAACAATTTCACTTTACATCTCATCGTCATTATTTCATCCCAACACCATTCCTGGGTTTATGGGGTGGGGGGTAATTATCCTATGAGGAGCGATTGAGGAGACGAGACCTAAATTCCCTAGAGTTTAGAGGAATGAGAGGTGATCTGATTGAATTCTTAAGGGCCTTGACAGGGTAGATGCTGAGAGGTTGTTTCCCCTGGCCAGGGAGTCTAGAACTGGGAGTCACAGTCTCAGAATAAGGGGTCGGCCAGTTCCTGCGTCATGTAGGCAGAAGTCAGATCCAGCTTCGTGAACGTCTTTCCTCCCGCCAGCGTTGCAAAGAGGTCGTTGGCTTTTGGTCGTGGGTATTGGTCCGGCAGGGAGAAACGATTGATAGTTACTTTGTAATTGCCACAGATTCTGATGGTGCCGTCTCCCTTCAGGACTAGGACAATAGGACTGGCCCACTCGCTGAACTCGATCGGGAAAATGATGCCCTCTCATCGCAGCCGGTCTAGCTCGATCTCTACCCTTTCTCTCATCATGTACGGTACTGCTGTCGCCTTGTGATGGGATGGGTCGCGCCCCTGGAATTAGGTGGATCTGCACTTTTACTCCTTGGAATTTCCCAATGCCTGGTTGAAACAGCGAAAGAAATTTGTTTAAGAACTGGGTCGTCAGTGGGCGATAGCGCTCGGACGTCATCCCAGTTCCAGCGTATCTTTCCCAGCCAGCTCCTGCCGAGCAGCGTGGGACCAGCGGCCAGTACCACCCAGAGTGGTAGCTTGTGCACCGCTCCATCGTAGGAGACCTTTATGGTAGCACTGCCGATTACAGGAATCAGTTCTTTAGTGTAAGTTCTTAGTCTCGTGCGAAATGGAGTTAAGACTGGCCTTGAGGCCTTGTTGCACCACAACCTTTCGAAAGTCTTTTTGCCCATGATGGACTGGCTCGTGCCTGTGTCCAGCTTCATTGACACCGGGAGTCCATTTAGTTCAACATTCAGCATTATCGGGGGACAATTCGTGGTGAATGTGTGCACCCCTTCTCTATCTGAGGCTCTGGTTCGTAGTGATCCTCCGTGGATCTGTCCTCCTCTGCAACATGGTGGTTTGCAGGTTTAACAGGCTTAGCAGTTCGCCTGCACACTGGTTGGAGGTGTCCCATTGTTCCACAGTCCTTGCAAACATATCCTTTGAATCGGCATGAATGGAAACGATGATCACTCCCACAGCACCAACAAGGTGTTAATGGCCTTGCATTCATCACCCTTGATGGTGGCCTCTGAGACATCTGCGGACGTGTAGCTGCAGGTATGTGTGACCTGCCCTGTACGTTACGATTCGAAAACAACATCACTTTGTTCACAGTGCTTGTAGCAGCAGTTGTGTGCTGAGAGATTTGCTTCGTATTGTCACTGGTGACAATGAACGCCTGGGCTATCGCTATGGCCTTACTCAAGGTTGGGATCTCTACAGTCAAAAGCTTGCAAAGTATGGTTTCGTGGCCAATGCCAAGTATGAAAAAGTCTTTTGAGCATGTTCTCCAAATGTCCTTCAAATTCGCAATGTCCAGCAAGGCGTCTCAGCTCGGCGACATAACTCACCACTTCCTGGCCTTTAGACCTTTTGTCGGTGTAGAACCGGTACCTAGCCATCAGAATGCTTTCCTTCGGGTTCAAATGCTCTCGGACCAGTGTGCACAAATCGTCATATGATTTCTCCATGGGTTTCGCTGGAGTGAGCAGGTTCTTCATGAGGCCATATGTTGGTGCCCCACAGACGATGAGGAACATTTGGCAGCACTCTCTTCCCCATCTAGCTCGTTGGCCACGAAGTATTGGTCGAGTCACTCCACAAAAGTTTCCCAATCATCTCCCTCCGAAAATTTCTCCAGGATGCCCACTGGTCTCTGCATCTTTGGGTTTGCTATCTGTATCTCGTCGCCAGTTGTTGTGTATGGAGAAAGAATCAGACTGAACACTGTGAGCTCAAAGTAAAGTGTGACCGTAGTCTTTTATTGCAGGTCTCCAGAGTGCCTCTCCAACCTGTGAAGCCTTCTTAAATACCTGTGCTCCCAAGGGATTATGGGATCCCTTGGGACTCCGCGGAATGAGCCCTCTCGTGGCTGTACAGAGTAAATACAAGTCCACATATATAACACATTTTATTTTCTATTCATTCACATTACCATCTAAAAGGACAAGGGCAGCAGGTGCACGGGAACTCCATCACCTGCAAGTTCCCCTCCAAGTTACACACCATCCTGATTTGGAAATATATCACCATTCCTTCATCTTTGCTGGGTCAAAATCCTGGAACTCCCTCCCTAACAGCACTGTGGGAACACCTTCACCACACAGACTGCAGCGGTTCAAGATTGTGGCTTACCACCACCTTCTCAAGGGCAATTAGGGATGGGCAATAAATGCTGGTCTTGCCAGCTACGCCCACTTATCAGGAACTAAAAAAAAAAATGACGTGGGCATTGCTGATAAAGCCAGCATTTACTGTCCATCCCCAATTGCCCATCGAGAAGGTGGCGGTGAGTCGCCTGCTTGACAATTGAGTGACTTGCTGTGCCATTTCAGAGGGCAGTTACAAGTCTGAGCACATTGCTGTGGCTCTGGAGTCACATATAGGCCAGACCAGGTAAGGACAGCAGATTTCCATTAGTGAACCACAATCCCGGTAGTTTTAGTTCCTAAAGTCACTTGATTTGTGAGTTTAGGAACTATTCCACGCAATGATGCATCATTTCCTCTTCATTAATAAGAAAAGTCCAACAAGCAGATTTTTTCTCCCCCAATAATTTCCTTTCACACATTAAGTTGGGAGCAAGATTCCGAGTTGTACTAATAGCCAAAAGTCCATGACCATTTTCCAATTGGTTTTCCTCACCTATCCGGCGCAGACTCGAGGGGCTGAATGGTCTCCTTCTGTGCTGCACTAATCTATGATTCTATGATTTACTCCGGACAACCACAACAAAGGGGCATGGAATAAAGCTCAGAAGAGGGATGGTGAATGGACAGATCAAATATCAGCATCATAGGCAGTCCCTCGAAATCGAGGAAGACTTGCTTCCACTGTAAAAGTGAGTTCTCAGGTGACTGAACAGTCCAATGTGGGAATTACAGTCTCTGTCACTGTGGAACAGACAGTCATTGAAGGAAAGGGTGGGTGGGGAGTCTGGTTTGCCGCACGCTCCTTCCGCTGCCTGTGCTTGGTTTCTGCATGTCCCCGGTGACGAGATTCGAGGTGCTCAGCACCCTCCCGGATGTTCTTCCTCCACTTCAGGCGGTCTTTGGCCAGGGACTCCCAGGTGTCGATGGGGATGTTGCTCTTTATCAGGGAGGCTTTGAAGCTGTCCTTGAAACGTTTCCTCTGCCGACCTAGGGTTCACTTGCAGTGCAGGAATAAGGCTCCTTCCACCCGACCCGACCCCCGCTCCACCCCCCGCCAGCGACCCGACCTCTGCCCCCCCCCCACCCGAACCTCCGCGATTCTCACCCCCCCCCACCCCCCGAGACCCGATGCCACCTACCTGTAAATCCAGCCCGAGGTCTTGGGCCTGGCTGTTCAACCTCCTTCTCTCCCTACCCTCCCACCACTCTCTCCTTTCCCTCCCTCCTCTCTCCTTTCCCTCCCTCCTCCCCTCCCTCCTCCCTCCCTCCCTCCTCTCTCCTTCCCACCCTGCCTCCTCTCTCCTTCCCTCCCTCCTCTCTCCCTCCCTCCTCTCTCCTTCCCTCCTCTCTCCTTCCCTCCCTCCTCCCCTCCCTCCCTCCTCTCTCCTTCCTTCTCTCCTCTCTCCTTCCCTCCTCTCTCCCTCCCTCCCCCCTTCTCCCCCTCCCCCTCTCCACCCCCTTCCCTCCCCTCCCCCTCTCCCCCTCCCCTTCTCCCCCCTCCTCACCCCTTCTCCCCCCCTTCTCACCCCCCTTTTTTATTAATTTTTTTTGATTGATTTATTGGTTGATTTATTGATGTATTTATCATTTATTATTGATGATGGCTCTTTATTTGTAAAACTGAAGTGTTTAATGTTTGTAAACTTCCCTTTAAACCCCCCCCCCCCCATTCCATACGCCTGATTTGTAACCTACGCCTGATTTTCTAAAGTGTGGACAAGGTTTTTTCGAACGTACAAAAATCTTCACTTACTCCATTCTAAGTTAGTTTGGAGTAAGTTTTCACTGCCTAAACTTTGAAAACAGGCGTAAGTGGCCGGACATGCCCCCTTTTGAAAAAAAAATTCTGTTCTAAAGTGAAACTGTTCTAACTGACTAGAACTGGAGCAAACTAAATGCCGAGAATTCAAATTTCTAAGATACTCCATTCTAAACCAGTTGCTCCAAAACAACAGGAGCAACTCAGGCCGAAACTTGGCCCCCATATTTCCCTTCCCCCCTCAACTCGTTAAATTGGGCTGCAGTAGGCCTCTGCAGGGACTGACTGGCCTGGCGAGAGAGGAGTGGCATTTTGCCAAGTTACTTCAGTTCGCTGCTTCTTTAATATTAAAGTTACAGCGCGCAACATATTCCCAATTAGTGAGAAATAGCACAAGCATCTGTTTATTTAATTACCTAAATTTAGACATCATGTGCTTGAGTGGAACACAAGGGCATAATGTGTTAAAAGTGGAATTAAAAATGCACAGTTTGGCACGAGCGATCACCAACATTGCAACATTCAAAGCAAATTTGAGTAATTGAACTTCGAATGAACCATTCATCCAATTTTCTAATAACCCCCTGGTTATCCTGAAGTGATTAGATTAGAGAGAGAATATTCAAAGTTCATATTTCAGGGCCATTTTCTTCTTCTTCTTAGGTAATTCCCCGGAGTCGAGGATGACTTGCTTCCACACTAAAATGAGTTTGAATGTGGCTGATGAGCCCAATGCGGGACCTACAGTCTCTGTCACAGGTGGGGCAGATGGTGGTTGGAGGGACGGGTGGGTGGGGTGCTTGATTTGTCGTACACTCCTTCCGCTGTTTGTACTTGGCTTCCGCGTGCTCCCGGCGAAGAGACTCGGCGTGTTTGATGCCTTCTCGGATGCTTCTCCTCCACTTTGAGTGGTCTTGGGCCAAGGATTCCCAGGAGTCGGTGGGGATGTTACATTTTTTCAAGACGGCTTTGAGGGTGTCCTTGAAGCATTTTCTTTGCCCTCCTGGGGCTCGCCTGCTGTGATGTAGGTCAGAGTAGAGTGCCTATTTCAGGAGTCTAGTATCGGGCATGTGGACGATGTGGCCCTTCCATCGAAGCTGATCAAGCGTTGTCAATGCCTCGATGCTGGGGATGTTGGCCTGAGAAAGAATGTTGAAGTTGGTGCCTATCCTGCCAATGAATTTTCAGGATTTTGCGGAGGCAGCGTTGGTGGTACTTCTTTAGTGCTTTGAGGTGCCTACTGTACGAGCGACCACCAGCATTGCAACATTGAAAGCAAATTTTGAGTAACTGAACTTTGAATGAACTATTCATCCAATTTTCTATTACCGTAAAAGCAACATTCTACCCGAACCCCTGGTTATCCTGAAGTGATTAGATTACAGAGAGAATATTCAAAGTTAGTATTTCAGGGCCATTTTATCTCACTGATGACACTCATTACACCATTTCTACATGGTATTTTATTAGTTTTTAAGAAGTTAGACCCAGGGTGGAGTTAAACCCACTTACAACAACTGGAGTATAGTGTTAGTATTAGGCGGTTCCCCGAATCAAGGATAAGAACATAACATAAGAAATAGAAGCAGGAGTAGGACATTCGGCCCCTCGAGCCTGCTCCGCCATTTAATATGATCATAGCTGATCCGATCATGGACTCAGGTCCACTTCCCTGCCCGCTTCCCATAACCCCTTATTCCTTTATCGGTTAAGAAACTGTCTATCTTAAATTTATTCAATGACCCAGCTTCCACACCAAAAAGGGATGAGTTCACAGTTGTTTCAATGAGGGACCAGATAGATATTCCAGGTCCCGAACTACATGTTGAAGGGTGGAAGACGCCTGTGCGTGGATTCTTTTAATGTGGGGTGGCCATTGTACACCAGCCACCACACGGACAGAGCTAGGTCTTGATCCAGTGGCAAGGGTTAACCAAGACCACTGGAGACCAAGCTCTGCTGCACGGACCTAGTGTGCACACATACTCCTACTGTCCATAGATCGCAGTGTGGGTTGGCCCGTGCTTCTCCTGGGCCCTCGCCTCTTCTGGGCCCCGATCTCTCCCCGCTCCTCCGCCACAATCATTCGTCGCATCTCCGCGACAGTAGTGACTGCATCGTACCCAGTTATAGCATGAAGGCAGACAGCACTGGGACTATCTTACTTCAAAAATAAAATGATACCATGGAGTCTCTGCTCCAAGAATTTGGAAAGTAAAACTTCAATCTAAAGTTAGACAGACTGCAGTATAACATGCATTTCTCAAGCCGCACAGAATGCTTGAAGAAAACCATCTCAAAAGGCACAAGGCAAGAAGCCAAAGGTTTCTGTTACTAATGTGGCAGTGTTGCTACCGGTCAAGCAGCCCCCTCAGGAGAGCATCTGCCAGCATATAATGTACAGCATTTGCTAATCTAAAGTCGATGGATCTCAGTATTTAAGGCTTTTATAAAGGAGCACTGGTCATCGTGTAACAATCTTATCTTCAATACCATGAACAAGATTTAAATAATTTTATTCGTTGTTTTCAATCAAATAGGTAGAATGGAATTCAGCAAAGAAAAAAGACAGTATAGTGCACAGCGCACAGACTGTGGCAGAGTATGTTAATCACCAAGATGTTGCCACAGCACTCAGAAAGAAAACATTTATATAGAAGCAGAAGAGTCGGTAACCAGAGAACACAGATTTAGGGTGATTGCAAGAGAACCAGAGGCGACATGAGGAAATATATATTTTTTTTTACACAGCGAGTTGTTGTGATCTGGAATGTATTGGTGGTGGAAGCTGATTCAATAGTAACTTTCAAAAGAGAATTGGATAAATACTTGAAGGGAAAAAATTACAGGGCTATGGGGAAAGAGCTCTGGAATATTCGAGTCTCGGCAGGAGAGATGGGGAGAAAGTGGAAAAAGAATCAAAAAAACTAATGGCACAATAATAACTATTAGCTTGGCCGCTTTTGCAATTTTATGAACATTTTTAAAGTTCGAGACTACATTCAATTCATTTGTTAATAAATACCAATTTTTCTTCCTAATTTGCAGCTGAGGTGTGATTGCCAAATCTGGTTTGGTAGTCTGTCACAGCTTCGTCATGTGTTGATTACGGGGTACGGTAACATACTGGTTCTGTTACTGAACTAGTAATCCAGAGGTCTGCAGTAATGATCCAAAGACACAAGTCCAAATTCCAGCTGCGGAATTTAAATTCAGTTCATTAAATAAATCAGTAATGGTGACCATGAAACTACCAGATTGTCATAAAAACCCATCTGGTTCACGAATGTTCTTTGAAGAATATCCGTCGTCCTTACCCGGTCTGGCCTATATGTGACTCCAGACCCACAGCAACGTGGTTGACTTTTAACTGCCCTCTGAAATGGTCTAGCCATTTGTACCAATGGTTTGTTTTATCAAACTGCTACAGAGAAATATAGAGTGTGGGAGTACCTACACCTTACGGACAGCAGTGGTTCATGAAGGCGGCAATAAATGCTGGACTTGCCAGCGACACCCACATCCCATGAACAAAGAAAACATAATTTCAATAATGAGACATCTATATAAAAGCAAAACTTTATTGCCAACAACGTACAGTAAAAGAGCACTACATCATTGCTTGAGTTTTGTACATTCAATTTCAAAGATACTTAGGACAGTTATACATGTCAAATGCTGCATGTTATAATTCTGTGATGCAATTTAGTCTTTTACTCATTAAAAAGAGCAACGTTTTCCTGATGGCTTAATTGATAGTGTCACTGTGTTGCTGAACAATACGCACCAAAAAAGTTCTGATTCCCATATTGTGCTGAGTTAGCCATTCTGATCCAGGGTAGCATTATGAGTGATGCTGTTGGATTCTGTACCCCTGGCTTGGGAGATGACGGGTGGGTGGGGAGGGAGGGAGAAAACCGATTCCCAGTTCCGATTGCTGTCCAGTGACTCCTGCTGGTAAGTGCACAATGCTGGACACTGGATAAGCGTAGGGTATTCCCTCTGGTTGAATACTTTGACAACTCTTTCTAGGGCCGTGTAGGCCGGTGTGAGGTACCAGAAGATGATCAGTGATGGGGAAACAAACTATTCCAGCACGAGTCAGCTCCTTCAGAGGAGTGGAGAAAATTGGGGGGAAAAAATGCATCTCTGACTCACTAAAAATGATATCGGAGATTGCATCCATATTAAGACAGCAACTTTCCAGAGACAAAGTAATGTATAGCAAAAAATCTGCATTAGAAACTAGGAATAAACCAAGTATTAAATCTTTCCCGTCAATGTCATTCTGAATTGCACCCGGTTTTTAAATGCTACATTTGGTAGGACTATGTACAACAGATGTCCAGATATTAAAAGTCTGTCCCAAATTTTGATTTTCAAAAGTAACAAGAATAGCTTTGTTCACATGGTTTAGGTGGTCATTCGAACATTAACTGTGATGTCAATGCATTTCCATTCTATACATAATTTGATTGGGGTGATAATTTACCACAAAATGCTTTCCCTCACAATGTACATACTTCCATATGGCTTTTAATGTACTTGTAAAATATGTGCAATAAAGTTTCACTGTCATTTCACTGTCCTTTCATCGCAAGGGTCTTTTTCAAAATCAGCTGAGTGACAAAAGTATCTCCTTAGTTAACTGTAAGGGTGTTACTTCATCGATTTTGAGCCAATTAAACCCTGCTCCTAAAGGGCATTATGTCCACTGCACAAACCACTCACAATTCACTGCTAATCCTTCTCAACTATAGGAATGGTTGGCAAAGTAGAGAATAGAGCCGGAATCATATCTGATTGGAGCAGAGATCACCTCGTACAAAAGGCAGGTAATGCATGAAATTAGCAGGCCAGTGTGATCCCCTGGACTAGTTTTGATTGCCTAATGGAGTCAGAGAAGAAATACCCAGATTTTTCCACCCAAATTGGCCTAGATTTTTATCTGTTTTTTCGCCTCTCCCAGCAGATCACATGGCTTTCGGCGTTGTGTGGAGTGCATATCTTCTTCTTTGGCGGTCCATCGTATCGAGGATGACTTGCTTTCCCAAAAAGGGAGGAGTTCACAGGTGTTTCGATGAGGACCTGATATTCCAGATCGCGAACTACTTATTGAAGGGTGGAAGATGCCTGTGCGTGGATTTTTTTAACGTGTGGTGGCCGATGCACACCAGCCACCACTCGGGCTTGACAGAGCTAGGTCTTGTTCCAGTGGCAAGGATTAACCAAGACGACTGGAGACCAGCTCTGCTGCACGGACCGAGAGCACGCACATATCGCAGGAGAATAGTAAGTAGGTGGGCACCTGGTAGGGTAGGAAGGAGCAGGCAGTGCAGGAATCCTCCAGGAGTGTGATACTCTCAAACCGGTTTTCAGCGCTGAATAGTGAGCCAGTGAGGGTGATGATACACCTTGGGAGAGTACAGTATAGAGCACATCCATGGCACTGTGGGGAAAATGACCGCACAGGGGGACACAGCAAAGTGTAGAAATGCACAAAGCATCACAGTTGTATGAGATAGGCTGGCTGGACCAGAGAGTCATTTTCTGTCTTTCATTGCTCGTATGTTCCTGCAAAGTAGAGAGCAGCTGGAGTCTTGCTCTGTATCCAACCTCTACTATAGTTGGTCCGTAAATTGGCACTGGATGGCTGAAGCAAAAGTATTCCATCCTCTAGCACCGACATCCTTCACCTTAATAAACACAAAACTTCATAGGCAGGGAGATAAACTAAGTGCCGTGAGTTACCGCAGCATCCCTTTACATCTTTGGGGCTTGAGTTTGAATCCTGCCCAGATGAACAGAATGGAGGTCTTCTCTCTTGGCTGGTTGAAGCAACTTTTCAAATTCCAACCCAGTTTCTGGTGACATGGGCTCACAGTACCAAATGTTCCAATTGTTTTGTTCTCACTTGGAAAGAGCACACGTATATGGCTCCTGTGGGAAAGTGAGGTAAGAGGGGCCAAATTCGATGTATTGGCGCCAGTCAGCTCGAAATGGTTGAAATTGTGAAAATTTCACCAGAATGACAACGTGCTAATAGCACTCCATTCTCCCAAGTAAATTCATTCTCATAATTATTTCATCATCATCATAGGCGGTCTCTCGTTTCGAGGATGACTTGCTTCCACGCCAAAAAGGGCTAAGTTCGCAGGTGTTACAATAAAGGACCTAATATTCCAGGTCCCGAACCACATGTTGAAGACTGGAAGTTGCCTGTGTACGGATTTTTTTAACGTGTAGTGGCTGTTGCACATTACAGCACAAGGTACAGACTTGGGGAATCTCACAGTAAAGTGACAAAAATATTTAAAACTTTTTGGAAAGGCATTTCAGCCCATTAACAGACTTTGCCAAGGCTAAAGGGACAAAGAAGTAGCAGGAAAACATGAAGGAAGAGGAAACCACAGGTGCAGCAGGAGTCTTTGGGCAAGTGACAGAGCAGCCCAGCATCCTACCCCATTTCATGGCTACTGAAATGAAGGTGGTAGTACATGAGACGATTATAAGGAGTTAGTGATTCTTTCTACCCCTTTATGACACCATCTCCATAAGTTAATATCGCAGCTAGCCTGCGAGGAGGTGGAGCCATGCAGCCCTTGAGCCTGCTTTGCCATTCAATAAGATCATGGCTGATCATTGACCTCAACTCCAGTTTCCTGCTTGATCTCCGTATACTTTGATTCCCATAGAGTCCAAAAATCTAACTATCTCAGCCTTGAATATACTCAGCATTCACAGCCCTTTAGGGTAGAGAATTCCAAAGATTCACAATCCTCTGAGTGAGGAAACATAGAAAATAGGTGCAGGAGTAGGCCATTTGGCCTTCGAGCCTGCACCACCATTCAATATGATCATGGCTGATCATGCAACTTCAGTACCCCACTCCTGCCTTCTCTCCATACCCCCTGATCCCTTTAGCCGTAGGGGCCACATCTAACTGCCCTTTGAATATATCCAATGAACTGGACTCAACAACTTTCTGTAGTAGAAAATTCCATAGGTTCACAATTCTCTGGGTGAAAAAGTTTCTTCTCATCTCAGTCCTAGATGGCTTACCCCTTATCCTTAGACTGTGACCCCCTGATTCTGGACTTCCCCAACATCGGGAACATTCTTCCTGCATCTAACCTGTCCAATCCCGTCAGAATTTTATATGCTTCTATGAGATCCCCTTTCATTCTTCTAAATTCCAGTGAATATAAGTCTAGTCGACCCAGTCTTTTTTCATATGTCAGTCCTGTCATCCCGGGAATCAGTCTGGTGAACCATCACTGCACTCCCTTAATAGCAAGAATGTCCTTCCTCAGATTAGGAGACTAAAACTGCACACAATACTCACCAAGGCCCTGTCCAAATGCAGCAAGACCTCCCTGCTCCTTTACTCAAATTCACTCGCTATGAAGGCCAACATGCCATTTGCCAAATTCCCCCTCATCTCAGTCTAAAAAGGCCAAGCTCTTATCCCGAGATTATGCCCCCTAGTCAGAGACTCTCCAGCCAGGGGAAACAACCTCTCAGCATCTACCCTGTCAATCCCACTCAGAAATTTATATGTTTCAATGAAATCACCTCCCATTCTTCAAAGCTCCAGAGAGTATAGGCCCATTTTCTCATTGGGAAAGGCATTGGTGTCAGTAACAGTAACAGTTTTTTATTAGAACAATTGGCTCATGACAACCCAAGAGCCAGTGGGTTGACTTATGAGAGTGTTGACTTATGAGGAAAAGTTGATCAGTTTGGGCCTCTACTCATTGGAATTCAGAAGAATGAGAGTGAGAATGCATACTGAACATGGATATTAAATGTATACAGACATTAAAGTCGAGAAGTTGAGAACGTGGGAATTATATATGGACAGTATAAGCTAACAAAGAATTCATGGAGGAATAGCCATGACATCTCAGACTCGAGACTGCAAAATGTTACAACACTAACACATATTGAAACAAAATCCACAGCTTGCAGAAAAACCTCAAGGTCTTATTAAATCATGTTATTAACCTGAAACATTAACAGAAGGTCTTTGTTTAAAATCAGACCATACTTAGGTCGGCTTATGGGTGGACAAAGGGAAAGAGGGATCAAAAGGGATAGGCTGAACTAGGATGTCACTCTAGCCCTATCTTGTTATCTTTTACCAAAAATGTATAACCATCGTCCCTTTACAATGTAACATCACTTTGTCCGTAGGAAGTGAGTGCGATCTATCAGAGTTGCATTCCTTCTGTCTGATAAGGTCCCCGATCGGGATTTGCTTTTTAAATAAAAGCTTGCTTTGTTTAAAGCACAATCGGTATTCGACTCAGTGATTTCACTGAACCAGATTGAAGGAAAAGAATCCAGAAATCAACAAGAGGTGATCTTATCGAAACATATAAGATTATGAGGGGGCTTGACAAGGTGGATGCAGAGAGAATGTTCCCACTAATGGGGGAGACTCGAACTAGGGGGCATAATAGAATAAGGGGCCACCCATTTAAAACTGAGATGAGGAGGAATTTCTTTTGAGGGTTGTAAATCTGTGAAATTCGCTGCCTCAGAGAGCTGTGGAAGCTGGGTCATTGAATACATTTAAGACAGAGATAGACAGTTTCTTAAATGATAAGGGGTTATGGGGAGCGGGCAGGGAAGTGCATCTGAGTGCATGATCAGATCAGCCATGATCGTATTAAATAGCGGAGCAGGCTCGAGGGGCCGTGTGGCCTACTCCTGCTCCTATTTCTTCTGCTCTTATGTAAAGAAATTCCAAATAGTCTAAAAACACTTCTCTTCGTATTACTGTGATCTTTAAATGAACTGCTCAGTTCATACAGGATATCATGCGCATACTTTTCTGATATCTCCACATCGATTTCCATATTTAAATGAAGATCCTGCTTATTCGGGATAGGAACAACCGTTGCCCACTCCAACCCCGCTTCAATAGCTGACATAGAAACATAGAAACATAGAAAATAGGTGCAGGAGCCTGCACCGCCATTCAATGAGTTCATGGCTGAACATTCAACTTCAGTACCCCATTCCTGCTTTCACGCCATACCCCTTGATCCCCCGAGTAGTAAGGACTTCATCTAACTCCCTTTTGAATATATTTAGTGAATTGGCCTCAACTAATTTCTGTGGTAGAGAATTCCACAGGTTCACCACTCTCTGGGTGAAGAAGTTTCTCCTTATCTCGGTCCTAAATGGCTTACCCCTTATCCTTAGACTGTGACCCCTGGTTCTGGACTTCCCCAACATTGGGAACATTCTTCCTGCATCCAACCTGTCCAAACCCGTCAGAATTTTAAACGTTTCTATGAGGTCCCCTCTCACTCTTCTGAACTCCAGTGAATACAAGCCCAGTTGATCCAGTCTTTCTTGATAGGTCAGTCCCACCATCCTGGGAATCAGTCTGGTGAATCTTCGCTGCACTCCCTCAATAGCAAGAATGTCCTTCCTCAAGTTAGGAGACCAAAACTGTACACAATACTCCAGGTGTGGCCTCACCAAGGCCCTGTACAACTGTAGCAACACCTCCCTGCCCCTGTATTCAAATCCCCTCGCTATGAAGGCCAACATGCCATTTGCTTTCTTAACCACTTGCTGTACCTGCATGCCAACCTTCAATGACTGATGTACCATGACACCCAGGTCTCGTTGCACCTTCCCTTTTCCTAATCTGTCACCATTCAGATAATAGTCTGTCTCTCTGTTTTTACCACCAAAGTGGATAACCTCATATTTATCCACATTATACTTCATCTGCCATGCATTTGCCCACTCACCTAACCTATCCAAGTCACTCTGCAGCCTCATAGCATCCTCCTCGCAGCTCACACTGCCACCCAACTTAGTGTCATCCGCAAATTTGGAGATACTACATTTAATCCCCTCGTCTAAATCATTAATGTACAATGTAAACAACTGGGGCCCCAGCACAGAACCCTGCGGTACCCCACTAGTCACTGCCTGCCATTCCGAAAAGTACCCATTTACTCCTACTCTTTGCTTCCTGTCTGACAACCAGTTCTCAATCCCGTCAGCACACTACCCCCAATCCCATGTGCTTTAACTTTGCACATTAATCTCCTGTGTGGGACCTTGTCGAAAGCCTTCTGAAAGTCCAAATATACCACATCAACTGGTACTCCTTTGTCCACTTTATTGGAAACATCCTCAAAAAATTCCAGAAGATTTGTCAAGCATGATCTCCCTTTCACAAATCCATGCTGACTTGGACCTATCATGTCACCATTTTCCAAATGCGCTGCTATGACATCCTTAATAATTGATTCCATCATTTTACCCACTACTGAGGTCAGGCTGACCGGTCTATAATTCCCTGCTTTCTCTCTCCCTCCTTTTTTAAAAAGTGGGGTTACATTGGCTACCCTCCACTCGATAGGAACTGATCCAGAGTCAATGGAATGTTGGAAAATGACTGTCAATGCATCCGCTATTTCCAAGGCCACCTCCTTAAGTACTCTGGGATGCAGTCCATCAGGCCCTGGGGATTTATCGGCCTTCAATCCCATCAATTTCCCCAACACAATTTCCCGACTAATAAAGATTTCCCTCAGTTCCTCCTCCTTACTAGACCCTCCGACCCCTTTTATATCCGGAAGGTTGTTTGTGTCCTCCTTAGTGAATACCGAACCAAAGTACTTGTTCAATTGGTCTGCCATTTCTTTGTTCCCCGTTATGACTTCCCCTGATTCTGACTGCAGGGGACCTACGTTTGTCTTTACTAACCTTTTTCTCTTTACATACCTGTAGAAACTTTTGCAATCCGCCTTAATGTTCCCTGCAAGCTTCTTCTCGTACTCCATTTTCCCTGCCCTAATCAAACCCTTTGTCCTCCTCTACTGAGTTCTCCCAGTCCCCAGGTTCGCTGCTATTTCTGGCCAATTTGTATGCCATTTCCTTGGCTTTAATACTATCCCTGATTTCCCTAGATAGCCACGGTTGAGCCACCTTCCCTTTTTTATTTTTACGCCAGACAGGAATGTACAATTGTTGTAATTCATCCATGCGGTCTCTAAATGTCTGCCATTGCCCATCCACAGTCAACCCCTTAAGTATCATTAGCCAATTCATGCCTCATACCTTCAAATTTACCCTTCTTTAAGTTCTGGACCATGGTCTCTGAATTAACTGTTTCATTCTCCATCCTAATGCAGAATTCCACCATATTATGGTCACTCTTCCCCAAGGGGCCTCGCACAACGAGATTGCTAATTAATCCTCTCTCATTACACAACACCCAGTCTAAGATGGCCTCCCCCCTAGTTGGTTCCTCGACATATTGGTCGAGAAAACCATCCCTTATGCACTCCAGGAAATCCTCCTCCACCGTATTGCTTCCAGTTTGGCTAGCCCAATCTATGTGCATATTAAAGTCACCCATTATAACTGCTGCACCTTTATTGCATGCACTCCTAATTTCCTGTTTGATGCCCTCCCCAACATCACTACTACTGTTTGGAGGTCTGTACACAACTCCCACTAACGATTTTTGCCCTTTAGTGTTCTGCAGCTCTACCCATATAGATTCCACATCATCCAAGCTAATGTCTTTCCTAACTATTGCATTAATCTCCTCTTTAACCAGCAATGCTACCCCACCTCCTTTTCCTTTTATTCTATCCTTCCTGAATGTTGAATACCCCTGGATGTTGAGTTCCCAGCCCTGATCATCCTGGAGCCACGTCTCCGTAATCCCAATCACATCATATTTGTTAACATCTATTTGCACAGTTAATTCATCCACCTTATTGCGGATACTCCTTGCATTAAGACACAAAGCCTTCAGGCTTGCTTTTTTAACACCCTTTGTCCTTTTAGAATTTTGCTGTACAGTGGCCCTTTTTGTTCTTTGCCTTGGGTTTCTCTGCCCTCCACTTTTCCTCATCTCCTTTCTGTCTTTTGCTTTTGCCTCATTTTTGTCTCCCTCTGTCTCCCTGCATAGGTTCCCATCCCCCTGCAATATTAGTTTAACTCCTCCCCAACAGCACTAGCAAACACTCCCCCTAGGACATTGGTTCCGGTCCTGCCCAGGTGCAGACCGTCCGGTTTGTACTGGTCCCACCTCCCCCAGAACCGGTTCCAATGCCCCAAGAATTTGAATCCCTCCCTGCTGCACCACTGCTCAAGCCATGTATTCATCTGCGCTATCCTGCGATTCCTACTCTGACTAGCACGTGGCACTGGTAGCAATCCCGAGATTACTACTTTTGAGGTCATACTTTTTAATTTAGCTCCTAGCTCCTTAAATTCTTTTCGTAGGACCTCATCCCTTTTTTTACCTATGTCGTTGGTACCAATGTGCACCACGACAACTGGCTGTTCTCCCTCCCATTTCAGAATGTTCTGCACCCGCTCCGAGACATCCTTGACCCTTGCACCAGGGAGGCAACATACCATCCTGGAGTCTCGGTTGCGTCCGCAGAAACGCCTATCTATTCCCCTCACCATCGAATCCCCTATCACTATCGCGCTCCCAATCTTTTTCCTGCCCTCCTTTGCAGCAGAGCCACCTACGGTGCCATGAACTTGGCTGCTGCTGCCCTCCCCTGATGAGTCATCCTCCCCAACAGTACTCAAAGCAGTGTATCTGTTTTGCAGGGGGATGACCACAGGGGACCCCTGCACTATCTTTCTTGCACTGCTCTTCCTGCTGGTCTTCCATTCCCTATCTGGCTGTGGACCCATCTCCTGCGGTAAGACCAACTCACTACACGTGATACTCACGTCATTCTCAGCATCGTGGATGCTCCAGAGTGAATCCACCCTCAGCTCCAATTCCGCAACGCGGACCGTCAAGAGCTCGAGGCGGATACACTTCCCACACACGTAGCGCCCAGGGACACCGGAAGTGTTCCCGAGTTCCCACATGGTACAGGAGGAGCATATCACGTGACCGAGCTCTTCTGCCATGTCTTAACCTTAGATACCCTTAAATTGGTAATAACAATGTTACAGTTCACTTACTGATATAAAAAAGAAAAGAAAAGCTACTCACCAATCACCAGCCAATCACTTACCCCATTGGCTGTGACGTCACTTTTTGATTACTTTCTACTTCTATTTTGCTTTCTCTCCCGCTGTAGCTGCACCGGTACGCTGGCTCTCGATCTCCCGCTGGGCTTTTGATAGGTCGCTCCCCTCTCACCAACTGCCGCTGGCTCTCGATCTCCCGCTGGGCCTTTTATAGGCCGCTCCCCTCTCACCAACTGCCGCTGGCTCTCGATCTCCCGCTGGGCTTTTGATAGGTCGCTCCCGTCTCACCAACTGCCGCTGGCTCTCGATCTCCCACTGGGCCTTTTATAGGTCGCTCCCCTCTCACCAACTGCCGCTGGCTCTCGATCTCCCGCTGGGCTTTTTATAGGTCGCTCCCCTCTCACCAACTGCCGCTGGCTCTCGATCTCCCGCTGGGCTTTTTATAGGTCGCTCCCCTCTCACCAACTGCCGCTGGCTCTCGATCTCCCGCTGGGCTTTTGATCGGTCGCTCCCCTCTCACCAACTGACAAAATGGGCTGAGCTCAGCTGGGACCAATCTCTGCCCAATTCAATGCTCTGTGACACCCAGCCTACACCAGTTTGAGGCATAACAGAAACTAATACTCAGATCCAGTAAGTCTTCAGAGGGAGGCGATAGAGCAGAATAGAGAGAACTTATCATCATCATAGGCAGTCCCTTGGATTCAAGGAAGACTTGCTTCCACTCTTAGAAGGAGTCCTTAGGTGGCTGAACAGTCCAATACGAGTGCCACAGGTGGGACCGGCAGTCATTGAGGGTAAGACAGGTTTGCCACATGTTCTTTCCGCTGCCTGCACTCAGCGATGAGACTCGAGGGGCTCAGCGCCCTCCCGGATGCACTTCCTCCATTTAGGGCAGCGTTTGGCCAGGGATTCCCAGGTGTCAGTGGGGATATTGCACTTTATCAGGGAGGCTTTGAGGGTCTCCTTGTAACGTTTCTTCTGTCCACCTTTGGCTCGTTTGCCGTGAAGGAATTCAGAGTAGAGCGCTTGCTTTGGGAGTCTCATGTCAGGCATGCGGACAATGTGGCCTTCCCAGCGGAACTGATCAAGTGTGGTCAGTGCTTCAATGCTGGGGATGTTGGCCTGGACGAGCACACTAATGTTGGTGCGTCTGTCCTCCCAGGGGATTCGTTGGATTTTGCGGAGAGGGAACTTAACATGGTTATGCTGTACCCAAGAGTGCTTGATGCTGGCACTTGGCTTCCTAATAAGGGGTGCATGAAGTACTAGGTTAAAAAGAATGTGCAAGAAATAACTACACATTCATTAAGTTGTAAAAACACATTCAATTCCTCTGTCAGCAGTAATTAGTCAATATATAGAAACAAAGAGATAATGAAGCAGCATGAAGTAGGGATACGGTCAGCAATTAAATGAAGTCAGAATCCTGGGAATTGAATTAAAATAAAAGCAGCCGTAGGACAAGAATAGGATAGGGCTAGTATGGCAATAAACAAGTACTGTATATACACTGGCTTCTGGCAAATGTGCCTTTGAGAGAGAATCTGTTAAATTCTTGGTTAAACCCAATTGAAATTGGACGCACGATTCAATATGAATTCAGGTTTCTGACAAAGCAATTCATTAAAGCAGCCTTCGGAAACTGAATAATTGGGCGGGGGGTAGGGAATCTCGTCGCCTCCGGCAATATCTTAATGTAATAAATAGGCAATGCATCAAACTCATCAAGCATGATCTTCATTTAATGAATGAAAGCAGCCTTCTTGTGCAGGTAGGGTCAGGCAAATGAAGATAAAACAAAGGGGAAATCACATTAAATTGCATAGAGCATGGGTACGGTAGCATAGTGGTTATGTTACTGGACTAGCAATCCAGTGGGCTGGACTAATGATCCGGAGACAAGAGTTAAAATCCTACCATGGCAGCTGGGGAATTAAATTCAATTGAAATAAATCTGGAATAAAAAGCGAGTATCAGTAATGGTGACCATGAAACTACTGGATTGTGATAAAAACCCGTCTGGTTCAGGGAAGAAAATCTGCCGTCCTTACCCAGTCTGGCCTATCTGTGATTCCAGACCCACAGCAATGTGGTTAACTCCTAACGGCCCTCTGAAATGGCCTAGCAAGCCACTACGTTGTATTCAAGGCAGCTGCTCACCACCACCTTCACAAGGGCATTTAGAGATGGGCAATAAATGGCCGGCGACATCCACATCCAATGAATAAAAAAACGTATGAAAAAATATCGTAAACTACGCAATCTCAAACTGCAGCTTCTCACAAATGAATTATTTCTCACAGGTCACAAATGGGAGTCAAAGACCAGGTGAATGATCAGCCATGATCTTATTGAATGGTGGTGTAGGCTCGAAGGGCCGAATGACCTACTACTGCACCTATTTTCTATGTGCTATTCATATCTCCATGACCAAAAACAGGGCATAAACCTGAATGTTGCCTGGGATGGTTTTATATGCTTATCAAGCTTCCCCTTAAATGCATCTATACTATTTGCTTCAACTAATCCCTGTGGTAGCGAGTTCCAAGTTCTCACCACTCTCTTAGTAAAGAATTGCCATTAGGTGCAAGGTGATGTATCCCATGCACAACACACACATAGCTGGACATCTGCCAATTGAATGATATTTGACCTCCGCCTAGAATTTGGGAAATACCAAGCAGTCCACCGGTCCTATATAAAAACACTAGTTCAGCCCCAAGCTGGAGTATGGTGTCCAATTCTGGGCACCACACTTTAGGAAGGATGCAAAGACTTTGGAGAAGGTACAGAAGAGATTTGCTAGAATGGTTCAAGGAATAAACATGGATAGACTAGGCAAGCTGGGGTTGTTCTCTTTGGAGCAGAGAAGGCTAAGAGGAGATTTGATAGCAGTGTCTAAAATCATGAAGGATTTAGATAAGAGTAAATAAAAATAATTTTTTCCAATGGTTAAAGGGTCGATAACAAGAGGGCACAGATTTAAGGTATGGCAAAAGAACCAGAGGCGACATGAGGAAATGCTTTTACACACGATTTGGAATGCACTACCCGATAGGTTGGTCGACACAGATTTAATAGTGACTTTCAAAAGGGAATTGAATATTTGGAGAAAAAAATTTCAGGGATATGGGGAACGAGTGGGACTAACTGGCAGAGACTCGATGGGCTGAATGACTTCCTTCTATGTTGTACTATTCTATGCTTCTGAGTGGGTCTCCCAGAATTGTTTCCAGTTTCCAGGTATTTTAAATTAATCTCGACACTGCTGCGAACAACTCCAGTAAAATTGTAGGGCCATTAAGAAAAATAGTGTGTCTTTTTCATTTTCTTGGAACATTGCTGTTTAGTAGTTAAAAGGCTGTTTGACTGCCTAGAGCAGTTGGAGGAGAGGGGTCATGCGCTGAAACTTCCAGGAATACATCCAGAGTTGACAACTCTACATTCTGGAGCAATTCACCCATTGGATACGAGAACATAGAAAATAGGTGCAGGAGTAGGCCATTCGGCCCTTTGAGACTGCACCGCCATTCAACAAGATCATGGCTGATCACTCACCCCAGCACCTCCCCCGCCCTTCCCCCCACGCCAGCCGCAAGGACCACATCCAACTCCCTCCTGAACACATCCAATGAATTGGCATCAACAACTCTCGGCGGCAGGGAACCCCACAGGCCAACAACTCCCCGAGTGAAGAAGTCTCTCCCAATCCCAGCCCCAAACAGCCCCCCCCACCCCGGCTCCGGACCCACCCAACACCGGGAACACTCTCCCCGCACGCAACCCGCTCCATCAGAATCCTTCCCAAATGCCGAACACCCCCGGATGTCGAGCCCCCAGCCCCGGAGCCACGCCCCCCGCGACGCCAACCACACCACATCCACCAACCGCCATCTGCGCAGTCAACCCGTCCACCCCACTCTGAACACTCCCCACACCGAGGCACAGAGCCCCCAGGCCCACCCCTCCAACACACTTCGCCCCCCCCCAGACCTCCGCTGCAATGTGGCCCCTCCTGTCCCCCGCCCTGGGTTTCTCCGCGCACCCCCCCACCTGCCTCCCCTCAACTTCCATCTGCCTCCCCGCACAGGCTCCCATCTTGGGGGCGGTAACCTTCTGGGGCCGGGAATTTTAGCCCCCACCGTGGAAATCCTGCTCCTGCCGCAGAATTGACCTTACCACCCCTCAATGGAAGTGGAGTGCAATTTCCCACTCCACTTCCTTTGGGGGCAGTTACCAGGGCACGACTGGATGCTCCTGTGACAGTTTGAACTGGTGCTCTCCACTCTCCCGCCCTGTGACAGCCTGAACTGGCGCTCTCCACCCTCCCATCCTGCGACAGAGAACCACTAATCTCAACCAACATAATCACTATTCCACACCCCTCCAAATTGTCCTCAAACTGAACTAACCTCGAAGTCCAGCACCCTTGGCTCTCTGTCCCACATTTCTCTTAGGTAAAGCAGCCCCAACGTAGGTTGCATTTCCCCCCGCAGGCACCATGCAATCATGATGTGCTGTGACTTCAGAACATAAGAAATTGGGAGTAACAGTAAACCATACAGGCCCTTGAGCCTGCTCTGCCAAACAAGATCATGGCTGAACTTTTACATAAACTCCACATTCCCCATACCCCCGGATTCCCTTAGTGCCCAAACATCTATCGATCTGACAATGACTGAGCATCCACAGGCCTCTGTGGTAAAGAATTCCAAAGATTCACAAACCTCTTAAGTGAAGATATTTCTCCTCATCCCAGTCCTAAATGGCTGACCCCTTATCCTGAGACTATGACCCTTGGTTCTGGACTCCCAAGCAATGGGAAAACAGCCTCTCAGCATCTACCCTATCAAACCTTCTTAAAAATGTCATACGTTTCAGTGAGATCACCTCTTAGCCTTCTAAACTCCAGAGAATATAGGCCCATTCTATGCAATCTGTTCTCATTGGACAACCCTCTCATCCCAGGAATCAATCTAATGAACCTTCGTTGCACCTTGTCTAAGGGCAAGTATATTCTTCCTTAGGTAAGGAGACCAAAACTGTACACAGTACTACAGATGAGGTCTCACCAAAGCCCAATATAATTGCAGCAAGACATCCGTACTCTTACACTGCAACCCCCTTGCAATAAAGGCTAACATGCCATTTTCCTTCCTAATTGCTTGCTGTATTTGAATGTTAACTTTCTGCGATGCGTACAAGGGCACCCAAATCACTCTGAATCTCAACATTTACTTGTCTCTTACCTCTATTTTTCCATTTTCCCCACATCATATGCCATCTGTCACCTTCTTGCCCAATCACTTAACTGGTCTCTATCCCTTTGCAGCTCTTTACGTCCGCGTCACAGCTTACTTTTCCACCTAGCCTTGTATTGTCAGCAAACTTGGATATATTACACTCATCTAAGACATCGATATAGATTGTAAATAACTGAGGCCTACATACTGATGCTTGCAGCACTCTTTACTGGTTTTACACTGCCATCCTGAAAATGACCATTTATTCCTACTCTATTTCCTGTCAGTTAACCGATCTATGCCAATATATCTTTCCCAATCTATGTAACAGTTCTAATCTTATGTAACAATCTATTGTGTGACACCTCATCGAATGCCTTCTGAAATCCAAAATATACTACATCCACTGGTTTCCCCTTATCTAACCTGGTAGTTACACCCTCAAAAGACTCCAATAAATTTGTCAAACACAATTTCCCTTTCATAAAATGCCATGTTGACTCTACCTAATCAGTGGTTTTCCAAGTGCCCTGTTAACACGTCCTTAACAAACTCTATGTGAATGTACAGTCTCGGAAAAGTGTGTGCGCTTATAAAAGTAAAGATACGATGACATAGATGAAGCTCGTGTGGAGCATAAACACCAGGATAGACCAGTTAGGCCGAAAGGTCTGTGTATGTGCTGTGCGTGGATTTTTTTTTAAACATGTGGTGGCCATTGCACACCAGCCACCACATGGGCTTGACAGAGCTAGGTCTTGGTCCAGTGGCAAGGATTAAGGACATAAGAATTAGGAACAGGAGTAGGCTATCTAGTCCCTCGAGCCTGCTCCGCCATTCAACAAGATCATGGCTGATCTGGCCGTGGACTCAGCCGCTCCGCTCCTCATAACCCTTAATTCCCTTATTGGTTAAAAATTTATCTATCTGTGATTTGAATACATTCAATGAGCTAGCCTCAACTGCTTTCTTGGGCAGAGAATTCCACAGATTCACAACCCTCTGGGAGAAAAAATTCCTTCTCAACTCGGTTTTAAATTGGCTCCCCGGTATTTTGAGGCTGTGCCCCTAGTTCTAGTCTCCCCGACCAGTGGAAACAACCTCTCTGCCTCTATCTTGTCTATCCCTTTCATTATTTTAAATGTTTCTATAAGATCCCCCCTCATCCTTCTGAACTCCGAGTAAAGACCCAGCCTACTCAATCTATCATTATAAGGTAACCCCCTCATCTCCGGAATCAGCCTAGTGAATCGTCTCTGTACCCCCTCCAAAGCTAGTATGTCCTTCCTTAAGTAAGGTGACCAAAACTGCATGCAGTACTCCAGGTGCGGCCTCACCAATACCCTATACAGTTGCAGCAGGGCCTCCCTGCTTTTGTACTCCATCCCTCTCACAATGAAGGCCAACATTCCATTCGCCTTCCTGATTACCTGCTGCATCTGCAAACTAACTTTTTGGGGTTCATGCACAAGGACCCCCAGGTCCCTCTGCACCGCAGCATGTTGTAATTTCTCCCCATTCAAATAATATTCCCTTTTATATATTTTTTCCCCCCCAAGGTGGATGACCTCACACTTTCCGACATTGTATTCCATCTGCCAAACCTTAGCCCATTAACCAAGACGACTGGAGACCTGCTCTGCTACACGGGCCTAGTACGCACACATATCGCAGTTTGGGCTGCCCTTGGACCCATGCCTCTTCTGGCCCCAAACTCGTACCTCTCCTGGGCCCCGATCACGTCCCTCCACAATCTCTTGCTGCTTCTTCAACTGTACCTGCCCACGCTCCAATCACCAACCTGGAACTTGATGACGTCCCTCTTCGCTGCCATTGCCCTCCTGCACTAGCTCACGCTGTACCTTGCAGTGGTACACCGCCACGCTGCCCATGGCTCCAGCTCCTTTTATGGCCCTGACCAGCCGCTGTGATCTCTCGCAGGTCGGGGCCGCCACGTACATTCCAAGTGGCAGCCTGTTTCATTTGAAGAGCAATGGAGAGGAACTGGAGAAGCGTGACAGGAAATGCAAACTACACATACCATTCTGCTTAAGTACAATCAAATCTCTCACCGCACCGCTTAAGGCATGCCAAAGGACATTTAAAAAAAAAATTAGGACAAGAACGTTATACCATTTAAAACATTATTATTCTGCTAAAGTGTAGATAAGTAATCTCAAAACTACAAACAGGGCATGTTCAAAGACCAATTAAGAACTGCAAACATTCAAGGTAGGTTGTTTTTGGAGAGTTCCTTCATAGGAGTGTGATAAAACAGGAACCCCATGCAATGAAAATATTGCTTATATAATATTTGCCACAGGAATTCTCTAGTAATAAATCAGAGGATGTTTTGTTTGATAAAGATATGAATATTATGTTATACAGTTTAGAAAGTGCTAATGTATAAATTTTCGTTCTTATATGGCTATGGTCTAAACAATGTTAAGAAACATAGTTCATACATATGTCAATTAAAATGCTGCAGACACTGCGGCTCTCGTATGTTCTGTTGCTGGAGAATGTGCCAGCATTATCCAAATATACTTTTATTTCTTTGTATTTCCTCCCCTCTCCCAAAACATGACAAATATTCTTTAGACAGTGTACGACATCTGAAGTGTGATAAGACAAAAAGTCCACTTATTCTAATGTTTATAAACACATTATTAAAAGATATCGATTTCATCGTCTCTCCTAACAGTTCACATATAATATGCATTATCACAACAGCATTTTTCAAGCTTACTAAAACCCTCAAGAGATGGAAATCTACAGACTAGTATTTACAATGATAAACTGAGTATGTACTGCTTGGTGTGGTGCTGAGCCATGAAGCCCACACAATCTAAAGTCAGTGGTCATTCACGTAATTTCAGATGGGGCAATAGTTGTGCTGCTACCTAATTGCCCCCGGTCCAGAGAGGGTCGGGGTTGGTGGGACTTAGGGACTTACTATTGTCACTGTCACCAGCCAATGGCCCCTGTCAGAAAGTGTATATGTACACGTTAGGCGAAGGGATCACCTAAAAGTCTGTCAAAACTCGCCATCTGGGCTTACACAAGAATAACTACCTGGACTAGGTGACAGAAGGCTTTGAGCAACCATGAAATGGTATCACAGCAAGGGGAAGCACAGCAAACATTAGCACCTAGAATCATAGAAATTTGTAGCATGGAAGGAGGCCATTTCGGACCATCATGTCCACACCGGCCGACCAAGAGTTATCCACCCTATCCAGCTCTTGGTCCATAGCCCTGTAGGTTACGGCACTTCAAGTGCACATCCAAGTTTTTTTTTTTAAAGTGTTGAGGGTTCCTGCCTCTACCAGCCTTTCAGGCAGTGAGTTCCAGACCCCCACCCCCTCTGGGTGAAGACATTTCCCCTCGTATCTCCTCTAAACCTCCCCCCAATTACTTTAAATCTACATCTCCAATCTTTCCTCATAGCCAAAATTCTTCAGTCCAGGCAACATTCTTGTAAATCTCATCTGCACCCTTTCCAGTGTAATCACATCTTTCTTGTAATGTGGTGACCAGATCTGCACACAGTACTCTAGCTGTGACCTAACCAGTGTTTTATACAGTTCAAGCATAATGACCTTGCTCTTGTATTCCATGCCTCGACTAATAAAGTATTCCATATGTGTTCTTAACCACCTTATCTACCTGGTCTGCTACCTTCAGGAACCTTGTTCCTCTACACTTTTCAGTGTCATACCATTTAACGTGTATTCCCTTGCCTTGTTAGACCTCCCCAAATGCATCACCTCACACTTAATCGGATTGAATTCCATTTGCCACTGTTCTGCCCACCTGACCAGTGCATTGATATCTTCCTGCAGTCCGCAGCTTTCTTCCATTATCAACCACACAGCCTATTTTAGTGTCATCTGCAAACTTCTTAATTATACCTCCAACATTTAAGTCCAAGTTATTGATATGTACTGTACCACAAAAAGCAAGGGACCCAGCTCTGAGCCCTGTGGAACCCCACTGGATACAGCCTTCCAGTCACAAAAACACCATCAACCATGGATGGTGACAGTGACAATAGTAACTTCCCCCTCTATTTCTCCCTGACCCATGAAGGTAACTGAATAAACCCTGACTGTTTGCAAGCAGAATTAAGTTTGCACATCCATCCATAGTTGAGAGTTGAAGGAAACAAAGGACAGCCTTTCTCCATACTCCGAGATACAAAACAAATCAAGCAAACTTTATTGATGATAAATACCAAAGTAAGAGACAATTAGAGCTATTTGTCACCAAGAGAAATATTTCTCCTCTTAGACTATAATAAAATTTTCCTCCATACACACTGGTAGGTTTTCATGCCACCAAATGCCACTTTGTGCAGTAATTACAGTACCAGGACAAATTATTACACTCCCCACCGCCACGCCCAGATCGCAAATAGTTTTCAAATTGAATTCAGATTTGCTCAAATTGTTCTTATCTATATTTTCCAAAAAAAGTTATTTGAAAACGATAATACTGAAAACAGGAAGCACACCTCATATCTTTACTGCACAAGCCCAAGAAATACCATCTCACCATTAAATCATACATGAATCACTTTATATCTTCATTTATACACACACACACACACGCACGACTAGAAACATGGGTATACAAAATTAAACATTGCAGGTTTTTTTTATCATCTTGAATCTAAAAAAGTTGACAAAAAATTTAAAAAATGACCATTTCAATGGTTTACAGTAAAAAGTAGATGGCATGTCGTCTAAACCTGTCCATTAATGCATAGGAGTGGTGGACGCCTGTAAAATAATCAGTCTCTGTTCACTGGCTGGTGATTTGAAAGAACATTTTAAACAGTTCTTCTGAGCAGGCACTTCCCAGTTCTGAAGCAGTTAGCACTCTCCTGGGTGTTATCCAACAAGCCAACGTGTGTTGCAAAAAAAGTGGCGTGGGTAAAAAAATAGGTCTCGTTTTAAAAAAGTCGATCCTGCAAAAAAGTAGTTAAAAAAAAAACTTTGTCTCTGGAAAGCAATTCTATCGTAGGAACCACAATAAGTTCTTGATAAATGTTCACCAGTTGTGTGTGTGAGAGAATAAAATGCAAAAAAAAAAATCAGTTCTACCTGTTCGCAGATAGAAAGAAAATTCTGCTCTTATTTTATGTTTGCGGGTAGAAAGACAATGTGAATTCTCTTTATTTTCGGTTTGCAGATAGAAGGACCATGTGAGCTCCGCTCTTGTGTGTTGGCAGGTAGAAAGACAATGTGAATTTTCTTATTTTAGGTTTGCAGGGTGGAAGGACGATGTTAATTCTCTTATTTTATGCTTGCAGTTAGAAGGACGATGTTAAATCTCTTTTTTTTTTCCTTTGCGGGGTAGAAAGACAAGTGTTAGTTCTGCTCTTTCTGTGTGAGTTTTTTTTTTGCAGAAGGTGTTAGGTGAAATACCTCCCTCTTTGGCCGGTGCTGGCGGTCTGCGGGCTGCTGTACTGCCGGTCAATGTCCGAGGCGCAGACGGGCACCAGGTTGGCCCACGGGTCCACCAGCATGGACGGCTTGTAGTAGTGCTCCACGGGGGCCGGCGATCGCTTCTCCATGCTGCCTATGCCGAAGGGCGTGGAGGTCCTGGGCGAGTATTTGCGGTGGTGAGCCGGGCTGGGCGAGCCGCCGCCGCCGCCGCCACCAGCAGCCCCGACGCCGGGGGAGAGCGGCTGGTAAGGCGGGGAGGAGTAGCGGCGGTGGTGCTGGCGGGGGGTGAAGCTCTGCTGTTGCTGCTGGCTGGGACTCGGGCTCTTGTAGCGGTGCTGCTGATGGAGGAACGGCCCGGGCGGCGGAAGCTGCTGCGGAGACTTGGCGTAAGCCCGCGGCCGGCCTCCGTAAGGCGGGGTGGGCGAACCCCACGGATAGCCGCCTCCGCCTCCGCCTCCGGCCGGACCCGCGCCGGGGAACGGGCCCGAGCCGGGCGGCGGGCTCCGGAACCCCGGCCTCGGGCCCGCTCCGCCCAACGGCGACGGACGGAAATTCGGCCGGAACATTTCCCACTTCTAAACTCGCTTTAAAACAAATCCGCCACCGCGTTTCCTCCTGCTGGGTTTTGAAATAATTTCCGATTATTCACTTAATAATCTGAGCCAGACGGGAGATCATCGTCCTTAATATTTAGAGAGAGAAAACTATCCGCGGCCTACGACGACACGGATGATCCACCTGGAAGCTTCTCGAATCGTGCGCCACCTGCTAATCCTTCCCCCGTTTCCGGCTCCTCGCCCCCGTCGTCATTTCCGCTCCAGTGGCGCGCACACTGCCGTTTCCATGGTAATTGCCCTCTTCTCCCCCCCCTCCCTCCAAGTCCTCAGGCCCGCGCCTACGCACAACGCCAGGCAGGCACAGTTGTTTCCATGGCAACCGTTTTGATTGGTTTCCAAGGCGGGGGTTCCAGCTCAGGTTGTCCTCTTTTCCTGCTTGGGGGCCAACCTCCCCTCCCACCCCTGGGCTGCTGCTGCTGCTGCTGTTGTTGTGAAATGGGGGTTAAAATACTATGAGCTCAGCTCTGCCTCACCACCATGCCCAAGGTTCAGAAGGAATAATCATTCACAATTGAGGCATTGGTGTGCGTGCGTGTGTAAACAGGTGTATGAATGAACAGGCAAGTAATGGCTTATATCAAATATTATGGCACTACCCAGCAGGTCAGGCAACATCTGTGGAGCGAGAAACTAAGTTGACAGAGTTTCAGGTCGATGATCCTTCGTAAGGTTTATTGTTACTCTGTATGGGAATGCCTCCTGCATTTCTATTCGTGCTTTATACATCTTGAGTATAATCTTTTTAAATGTGTTTTTTTTTAAAGGTCATAAAAGTAAATGAGGATATACAACACGTGCCACGCTGAAATATGATTTCTTTAGACCTGGATGTTTTTCCACCACCAAATGTTGGTATTTATAAACAAACGTGAATGAAACTGCAAATCATTTATAAATAATCGCAATTACTGTTAGGTGATATATACCAGTCAAAACCTGTGAATTGTTAACATTCGTACTTACTATCAGTGGGATTTTCAGTAATTGGTAAACAACAGCGGTAATTTAAGACTGATAAATGACGAGATAAAGAGGGGAATAAAAAAGGAGGGGGCATCACAGTTTTGGCTAAAGAAATAATTACAGCTGTGAGAAGGAATGATATGTTAGAAGGATCATCAAATGAGACAATATGGATTGAACTGAAGAACAAAAAAGAGGCAACTACACTGCTGGGACTGTACTATAGACCCCAAATTAGTCAGAGGGAGACAGAAGAGCAAATTTCTGAGAAGTGCAAAATCAATAGGGCAGCAACAGTAGGGGATTTCAACTGCCCAAACACTAACTGGGATAGAATCAGTGTAAAAGGTATAGAGGGCACATAATTCTTAAAATACACTCGAGAACTTTTTTAGCCAGTACATAGCAAGTCCAACAAGAGATGGGGCAGTTCTGGACTTAGTTTTAGGGAATGGGGCAGGTGAAAGGGATATCAGTGGGAGAGCAATTAAATCAGTTAGATTTAGCGTAGTTATGGAAAAGGACAAAGATAGACCAAGAGTAAAAGTTCGATTGGGGAAAAGGCCAATTTTACTAAGTTGAAATGTGATTTAGCAAAAGTTGATCGGAGACAGCTACTTGAAGGTAAATCAGTGTCAGAGCAGTGGGAGGCATTCAAGGAGGAGATAGTGAGGGGTCAGAGCAAATATGTTGCCACAAAGAAAAAGGGTGGGACTCCCAAATCTAGACCCCCTGAATGTCATGGGGCATACGGGGTAGAATAAGATAACAAAGGGAAGCTTATGTCAGATACCGAGAGCTAAATACTGTAGAAAGCCTAAAGGAGTATAGACATTTAAAAGGAAATAAGGAAAGCAAAGAGAGGGCATGAAAAAATATTGGCAAGTAAAATCAAGGAAAACCCAAATAAGTTTTATAAATACATGAAAAGCAAGAGGATAACTAAAGAAAGAGTAGGACCTATTAGAGCTTGTGTGTGGAGGCAGAAGACATGGGTATGGTTCTTAGTGGATGCATCTGTATTCACAAAACACAGGGATGATGCAGACATTGTAGTTGAGAAGTATGAAATATTAGACGAGATAAACATAGTGAGAGAGGGATTTAACATCTTTGAAAGTAGATAAATCGCCAAGCCCGGATGAAATGTATCCCAGGCTGTTACGAGAACAAGGGAGGAAATAGTAGACGTTCTGACTATCATTTTCCAATAAACTCTGGTTACAGATGTGGTGCTGGAGGATTGCTAACATTGTACCATTGTTTAAAAAGGGAGAAAGGGACAGACCAAGTAATTACAAGCCAGCCAGCCTAAACTTGCTGGTGGGCAAATTATTGGAAGAAATTCTGAGGGACAGTATTAATCGTCTTATAGAGAGGCATGGATTAATCAAGGACAGTCAGCATGGATTTGATAAGGTAAGGTCATTCTCGACGAACTTGATTGAATTTTTTGAAGAGGCCACAACAAGGGTATTGTGTCTGATGTAGTCTACATGGATTTTAGCGAGGAGTTTGACAAGGTCTCACATGGCAGACTGGTCAGAAAAGTAAAAGCCCATGGATTCCAAGGGAAAGTGGTAAGTAGGATCCAAAATTGGCTCCGTGGCAGGAGAAGCAATGGTCTTGTAACTGGAAGGCTGTTTCCAGTGGGGTTCCACAGAGCTCAGTACTCGGTCCCTTACTTTTTGTGGTATATTTCAATGATTTAGACTTCAATGTAGGGGGCATGATTAAGATGTTTGCAGATGATACAAAAATTGGCGGTGTGGTTGATAGGAAGAAAGCTGTAGATTGCAGGAAGATATCAATGGACTGCGGGTCAGGTGGCCATAAAAGTGGCAAATAAAATTCAATCCAGAGAAGTGTGAGGTTATGCCTTTGGAGAGGTATAATAACGCAAGGGAATACACAATAAATGGTAGGATACTGAGATGTGTAGAGGTACAGAGGGATATTGGAGTGCGTGTCCACAGATCCCTGGAGGTAGAAGTTCAGGTAGTTGGTTAAGGTGGTTAAAAAGGCAAATGGGATACTTTCCTTTATTAGACGAGGCATAGAATATAAAAGCAGGGAGATTATGCTTGAACTGTAAAAAACACTAGTTAGGCCACAGCTGGAGTACTGCGTACAGTTCTGGTCACCACATTACAGGAAAGATATGAGGGTAGAGAAGGTACAGAGGAGATTTATGAGGCTGTTTCCAGGACTGATGATTTTAGATATGAGGAAAGATTGGATAGGCAGGCATTGTTTTCTTTGGAACAGAGGAGGTTGAGGGGAGACTTATTGAGGTGTATAAAATTCTGAGGGGCCTAGATAGAGTGGATAGGAAGGACCTGTTTCCAGTAACCAGTGGGCATAGATTTAAAACAATTGGTAGAAGGATTAGAGGGCAGTTGACGAGAACCTTTTTCAGCCAGAGGATAGTGGGAGTCTGGAACTCACTGCCTGAGAGGGTAGAGGCAGAAACCATCATCGCATTTAAAAAGTACTTGGATATGCACTTGAAGTGCTGTAACCTACAAGGTTATGGACCAAGAGCAAGAAAGTGGGATTAGGCTGGATAGCTCTTTTTTGGCTGGCACGGACACGATGAGCCGAATCAGGCCGCCGTCTGTGCCGTAAATTTCTGTGATACTCCAATAAAAAACTGCAATTATTGGAAATCTGAAATAACAGCTGATCTGAACATCAGAAGGAGAATCTTCTCTTGAACTTCATTCTGGCTTGGCTTTAACAATACATGGTAGGATACCGAGATGTGTAGAGGTACAGAGGGATATTGGAGTGCATGTCCACAGATCCCTGAAGGTAGAAGTTCAGGTAGATAAGGTGGTCAGGAAGGGAAATGGGATACTTTCCTTTATTAGCCGAGGCATAGAATGTAAAAGCAGGGAGATTATGCTTGAACTGTAAAAAACACTAGTTAGGTCACAGGAAAGACTGCATTTTTGTCGCACCTTTCATGACCACCGGACGTCTAAAAGCACATTACAGCCCAGGGAAGTACTTCTGAAGTGTAATCACTGTTGTAATGTAGGAAAGGTGGCAGGTAATTTGCGCACAGCAAGCTTCCACAAACAGCAATGTGATAAAGGACCAGATAATCTGTTTTTAGTAATGTCGGTTGAGGGATAAATATTGGCCAGGACACCGGGGAGAATTCCCCTAGCTCTTCTAAGAAATAGCGCCATGGGATGGATCTTTTACGTCCACTTGAGAAAGTAGACGGGGCCTCGGTTTAATGTCTCATCCGAAATACAGTACCTCCAACAGTTCAGCGCTCCCTCAGTACCACACTGGAGTGTCAGCCTAGATTTATGTGCTCGAGTCTCTGGAGTGGGATTTAAACCCACAACCTTCTGACTCAGAGACAAGAGTGCTACCCAATGAGCCACAGCTGACACTAGCAGCATAAGGAAGTTATGGTAAACCTTTATAAAACACTGGTTAGGCCCCAGCTGGAGTATTGGGTCCAATGCTGGACACCACAGTTTAAGGATGTCAAGGCCTTGGAGAGGGTGCAGAAGAAATTTACTACAATCGGTGCGATGAGCTTGTGGACTTCTTTGTCACCAAGACTGAAACCATCGATTCTGCTGCACCCTCCTTCTCCTGGCCCATCATGCCAAACTCTCTCCCCTCCTACCCCCCAGCTCTCCCTGCCCTAACAGTGGATCTACATCTTTCTATAATTTCTCGCCTATCTCCCTTCATGCGCTCCCGATGCTCATTTGTCCACGAGATCCACCTCTTGCTCCCTTGATCCCATTCCCAATAGGATGCATTTAGTGTCACCAGCATTATCAGTAGCGGTCTCTAACCCTAGCACCAACCCGTAACCCTAATGCTAATCACTAACGCCTAATCTCTAACCATTAACCTAAATCCGAACCACTGACTGTAACCCTAATCCCAACCTCCAACACCAACCCTAACCACTCACACTAACCCCTAAATAGTGCGGAGCCAATAATACAATACTGGACCAGCTGTGGTATCAGTAGTCATTGTGCCTCATATAAACTTGCCCTCAAACCTCTCTGTCCTTGCAAACTACTCCCACATCTCCAAGCCCTTTGTCATCTCCAAAGTCCTTGAATATATTGTTGCCTCCCACTTCTGTGCGCATCTTTCCAGCAACTCCCTATTTGATCTTTCCAATCAGAGTTCTGCCCCACCTCTAATCAATTTCACAAATGATGTCGACTGTGTCTCTGCCCATGGTGCACCATCCTTCCTTGTCCTGTTGGTTCTCTCTGTTGTCTTTGACATGGTCCAGCCCCTCCAATACCTCTCCTCCATTTTACAACTCAGTGGGACTACCTCTTAGTTCCACTCTTAGCTACCCAATTGTAGCCAGAGCATCTCCAGCAATGGCTTCTCTTTGTGCATTCACATTACCTCCAGCGTCCCCCAAGGATCAATCCATGGCCCCTTCCTCATTTACACGCTGCCCCTTGGCAACAAGTCCGAAGACTTGGGGTTACATGTATGCCGACAGCCAGCTCCACCTCTCCACCTCTCTCAACCCCTCTACTACCTCTGTTGTTGGACGTCTTGTCCAATAATCATTCTTGAACAAGCATAAAGTTCCTCCAATTAAACATTGAGAAAAGAAAAGCTTTCGTCTTTGGCTCCACCACAAACTCTGAACCCCTACCACTGGTTCCACCAAGACTAAAACTAACCACTCACCCTAATTCTTGATTGGTTCCTGGGAAATTTGGGTCTCACGGCTTTTTGTAGATACTGGTCACAAGATCCAAAAACATTTATAATTTCTATCTCTCTCCTCTCTGTCTGTGTGTATATGGAAGCCAAACTCGATGGACCTTGGTCTTTTTTTGTCTAGCAATTCCTATACATATAAATTAGTGGATATCCAGTGGCATTGTGAATGGTAAGTCAGACGTTACATTGTTTTATACAGACAGCATGATATACTATGTAATGCATAATGTATTATTTGGCAAAGATAGTGTATCTGTATATATTTGGTTTTGAAAGCATTTGAACCTTTTTTATTTGCTCAGGGAAGGACAAAAGTGACATACATCAATGATGCATCTTTGTAATCCTATTTTGTATGATTGAAAACAAAAAAGTTTGCCACTTTTTGAGAAGGCATCCCCCTTCAAACATGGAGCAAATAATAGTAACTGTACATGAGGCAACGTCATTAACTATTAAATAGGATGTGTTATTTAATATTTAATGATGTGTTTAACTTGAATTTAGTAAAGGCGTGAACAGCATGCTTCACTTCATTCGACAGATAAATAACTTGAACTTGCTTGATGAAAACCTTAGTTGGAAAATGGACTTCCAGGAGGAAGAAGCATTCGACAGTGAGAAAATAACATTTTCCAATACTCCCCGAGGTGACGATGTGGTGATCAGTCCCACCCATTTTCTACATTCATGGGAATCTGAAAGAAAACTCATAGATGTTCTCATCAGTCTTAGTGAGGACACCTATGAAGACCAAAGGCAGATGGATCAGTTCATTGTTTGCAGTGGATGGGATGATGCAGTAAGTGGTTTAACCTGCTCACTTTAGAATTTTCTGTTGCAATGTAATCTGATGAGACAAATTTTTAATCGTGAAGAAAATATTAACATGCCTCCTGACTTCCTTTATATGGCTTACTTATAATTTGTTTACGGGATTCTTTAAATGGAGCTAAGAGATTGAGTAGAATGGGCCTATATTTTCTGGGATTTAGTTGAATGAGAGGTGATCTTATTGAAATGTATAAAATTCTTAGAAGGCTTGGGAGGGTAGATGTTGAAAGGCTGTTTTCCCCTGGCGGAGTCTAGAACTAGTGGCCTTAGTCTCAGGATAAGGGATTGGCCATTTAGGACCGAAATGAGGAGAAGTTTCTTCACTCAGAGGGTTGTGAATCTTTGGAATTCTCTACTCCAAAGGACTGTGGATGCTCAGGTTGATGAATATATTCAAGACAGAGATGGATAGAATTTTGGGCACTAAGGGAATCAAGGGATAGGGTGGGAAAGTGAAATTGAAGTAGAAGATCAGCCATTATCTTATTGAATGGCGGAGCAGGCTCAAGGGGCCGTGTGGCCCACTCCTGCTCCTATTTCTTATATTTTTAAATGTGTGTTGGGCTGCAGTTCCACAGGCACTGGCAGCCTTTGGTACCTCCTTCATACATACAAGTATACTTACTAACATACGAGAATGCCAGACAAGCTGGTCCATCAAGCCTGATTCCATGCAATCATGTTACACTGAGCGGCATGATGCCTGTGGCAGTAAACTGTAGTAGGACTGAACTTCTCAATCTGTACGGACTCAGATAAAAACATACGAAAACACCAGGTGGTCCATGTAGTCTGTCCCATTCACCTGTATTGCAACTAGACAGTGCTCCTCCATGCATCAAGCAGCCATATCAGCTCCAGGCAGAGACATAAACAAGGTCAATTCATGGTAAAAAAAAAATCTGCAATTCCTATCTGGCAATCAAAATGAGTTCCAGGAGACTAGAGTGACTAAGAAGCATATCACACAATATCCTGTTTTTACACAGTGATAATCAGCCATCACCTGGAGCTCATCCAGCTCCCTTTTAAATACTTGCAACGAATTCGCAATCTTGTTCCAAAGGCCGATGACCCTTTGCAAAAAGTAGAACTTCATGACTTCTAACTTAATTCTTCGCTTATGTAACTTGCACGCATGCCTCTGGATTCTCCCTAAACTATCTGAATCAAATAGTCTATTCACACGGGAACAGTCTAGTCCCTGCATTGTTTTAAATACCTCAATCAGATTTCCACAGTTTTCTGGGGTAAAGTGACCCAGCTCCCTAAACCCATCAAGTAACAGAGGAGCAGGGGTAGGCCAATCAGCTCCTCAATCCTGTTCTGCCATTTGATTAGATCATGGCTGATCTGCACCTCAACTCTGTTTACTCCCCATTGCTCCATATCCCTTAATACCCTTACCTAACAAAATACTATTGATCTCAGCCTTTAAAATTTATTTTGACCTAGCATCCACAGCCTTTTGGGGAGAGAGAGTTTCACATTTCCACTACCCTTTGAAAAAATGCTTCCTGATTTTGCTCCTAAATGACATACCTCTAATTTTATTATGTCCCCTGTTCTCAATTCCCCCACCAGCGGGAACACTTTCTCTGTATTTATCCTATCAAAACCGATCAATTTAAACACCTCAATTAAATCACCCCTTAATCTTCTAAACTCAAGGGAATATAAACCACGTTTATGCAACCTGTCCTCATAATTTAACTCTTTAAGCCCTGGCATCGTTCTGGTGAAGCTGTGCTTTGCACCTCTTCCAAGGCCAATATATCTTTGAGGTTCTGTGACCAATACTGAACAGCTTTGACCAAGGCCCTGTATAACTGCAGCAGAACTTGCTCCCTTTTACAGTCCAACCCCTGTGAGCCTTTTTGTACATGTGCACGAGCTCTCTGGGTGATCTGTGAACATGGATGCCCAAATCCAGAATGGATGGCTGCCACGCCAGGTTGAGAGAGATTAAGGGAAAGAGATGGGTCGGTAGTTTCAAATGTTACAGGTTACAAAGTGTAATAGCTGAAGTAAACTGAGGCTGAGGTCACTCAGAGATAAATTGTTGTTTGATCAGGAAATTGTGGAGACTGGAATGGGGTCATCGGTCTCAAAATGCAGCTTAGGGACACACAGCATTTTAAGTTTACTTTGCATTCGTAACAAAGAGTGATGTCTGTACGCACACACAGACATACCATTTTTCGTGTATAACTAGCAGATCTCCCGTGGTGTTGCTCACAGTAAGTCAGATGATAAGATGATTAGGGGTTATGGGGAGTGCACGGGGAAGTGGAGCTGAGTCCATGATCAGATCAGCCATAATCTTATTGAATGGCGGAGCAGGCTCGAGGGGCCATATGGCCTACTTCTGTTCCTATTTCTTATGTTCTTATGATAGGCGAGGTGAGCATTATACTGTGTTAATGCTGAATGTATTATTTTGCTGCTAACAACAACGACTACAACCTGTATTTATATAGTGTAGTAAAATGTCCCAAGGCGCTTCACAGGAGTGTTTTAAAACAAAACAAATAAATTTGTCATCAAGCCACATAAGAAATTATGACAGATGATCAAAAGCTTGGCCAAAGAGCGTAGGTTTTAAGGAGCGTTTTAAAGGAGGAAAGAGAGGCAGAGGGGTTTAGGGAGGGAGTTAGAGAGCTTAGAGCCTAGGCAACAGAAGGCACAGTCACCAATGGTGGAGTGATTATCAGGGATGCTCAAGAGGGCAGAATTTGAGGAGCGAGGGGGGTGGGGCGGTTGTGAGGCTGAAGGAGGTTACAGCGATAGGGAGGGCAAGGCCATTTTAAGACTACAAAATTGAATTTTAGGTAAACAGATTTTCTTGTCACTCAGAGTTGTTTGCTCAGAAAACTTTGGAGATTCAAATATGTTGGTCAGTTCCAACCTGCAGCAAATGAAACAAAGCATTTTAAAATGGTCTGGCCTGTCACAAGTGTAATTGGCCCACAATTTGTAGTGGGTAATAACAGCAAAGGAAGAGTATTTGCTGTTTGAAACTGACTGCAACTTCAGGATGTAGTGCATGTGCTTCCTAATGTGGAATTCCTGAAGTAGTGGTCAGTCATTCAGTGCTCCGACACAGGCTGGCAGCGAAACTGACAAAAACTTCGGCTTTTCTGTGTAATATCGTTGTTAAATACCCCATTTAAAAAGTTAGACCTTGTTGGATTAGGTGTAACTGGGGTTTTAACAGTGTATTGACTGCTCAGCAAACGTTAAGGCCCTGAAAAACTAATTTTAATTTTGTGAGGTATCAAATTTATCTATTTTAATAAAAAATTACAATCATTTGTTCATATTTATTTCGGGTTTACCGTTTCCCCATGCGAGAGCCCCAATCTTTGTTTTGCTCTTTATAACTTTTTTTTAAAAAGTCAAAATGAAAGCAGCTCCTTCACTTCCTGGTTCCCGGTCTGTGAGAATTCTGCATTGTGATTGGCTGCTCACTCAGCATGTTATTACAGAATTGCAGTGCGATTTTCCACTACAATGCACTGATCTCATTGGAAGGTCGGAAAAGCCGAACTTCTCGCCACACTGTGGGAAGCTTTCTTCGGGGCTGCCACTGAACGACTTTGCTTCGCAAATTCCGGGCCATTGATTTTAACACTTAGGTATTTTCGGGGGAGGGGCTCAAGTTTATGAGTGGCCTATATGGGAATATGGTATGTATTTTTAAAACTGGTGCTGATTTTGAGGAACAATCATAATTTCAGCTATTTGGCTGCTAAGAACTCCTGCTTGAAATATACTCCTCCTTTGCTTTTATGTTTGCAGCAATGGAAACAAAAGATACTGTAGCACTTAAGAGTCTCTGATGAGAAGCGTAAATCTCAAATCGTAATGCAGTGACTCATTTTCTCAAATTGGTTGTCTCTTAACTGGTAGTAAAGAGGAAGATAGGAACAGGAGCAGGCCAGTTAGCCCCTCGAGCCTATTCCACTATTCAATGGGATCATGGCTGATCTGTATGTTAACTCCATATCCTTATACCCTTGACTAGCAAAAATCTATCAACTACATGACTGACATTTTTCTGTGAAATGTTTTATGTTAGATAATATAACAAATAGAATCAACAATATTAGGGGCAGTACTGAGGGAGTGTGTTGTGTCCTTAGATGCTCTAACAATGACTCCACGAGGCAGTGTGTTGTAGTTGAAGTGACCTTAGTCCTTTATTAGTTAACTCCAGAGTGCGGATCACACCTGGTGGCCTGCCTTTTATACTAGGCCAGGCACACCTGTACAGGTAGCCTATGAGTCTCCCACTGCTGTGCCCTCTGGTGGCACACCTTGAGATAGTACCAACAGTAGCCATGTAGAATACATGAGTGCTGCCCTGTTGGGGGTGCAGTCTTTCGGATGAGACGTTAAACCTGCTCACTCAGGTGGACATAGAAGATCCCATGGCACTATTTTGAAGAAGCGCAAAGAAGTTATCCCTGGTGTTCTAGCCAATATTTATCCCTCATTCAACATCTAAAAACAGATTATTTAGTCATTATCACATTGCTGTTTGTGGGATCTGGCTATGTGCAAATTGGCTGCCGCATTTCCCACATTACCACAGTGACTACACTTCAAAAAGTACTTCATTGGCTGTAAAGCGATTTGAGACATCCGATGGTCGTGAAAGACGCTATATAAATGCAAGTCTTTCTATCATGTCAAAACATCTCTATTTTACACAATATGTTACTTATTTTGAGTGCATTGACATATTTGGCTGTGATAGCATAGTTATTGTTGAATAATATTCATATAATAGAAGGGTATGATAAATTATTTTTCACTATTACAGGGGAGTTAAGAGCCAATAATTATAGGAAAATTAAGAGCTTAGATATATGCATTTCATGCTGAGTTAGGATTAATTTTAAAAAGTGCCTATTTTTATAGGGAGGTGTCAGTAACTGTTTGAGTAAGAATGTAATCATTTAATGTTGGGGCTATTTTTCCAAATGGACTTTTTAAATTGAAGCTTTATACCGCCTATTCCACCAAAACTTGCGTTTTGCTTCTGCATGTAAGGTAATTGGCAAAAAAACTAAAGGGGCGATGAGGAGAGTTTTTTCACCGGAGTTATGATCTGCCACAAAGGGTGGTGGAAGCAGATTCAATAGTAAACTTTCAAAGGGGAATGAGGAAAGAGCAGGGGAGTGGGACTAATTGGTCTTCCTCTGTATGGCAACCAACACAGAGAAAGTTTGTGGTCATCTGGGAATGAAGCTGAAAAATCAGAGCTTTTAAAAAAAAAACTCAACTTCCACATTAAAAACCCACAACCATTGATAAACGCATGGTTCCCCCACTGTTGGCTTCAGTTAAAAATATAAAATGGTCCAACTTACCTTACTGCAGCTACAGCCGCGTCTTACTTGTTCATGGGTGTCGTCAGCTGCCTCTCGATTCACCGACTCCACTTCTGCCTGGAGACAGAGAACTGTACTGGAAGAAAATGTAAATTGGGCCCAGGGAAGAACGAGGCCAGGAAGCCAGTACAATACCACTGTTCCAATACCTGCATTGCAATGTAAAAGCTTCCCAAAAACAACTAGCCTTGAACCTCACCTCTTCCAAGTGGCCGTTATTCATCTTGAAACTTTAACAGAGACTGCTGGTCGACTCTTTAGTTGTGAGGAGGTATCACACGTCCAACAAGAACCAATGGATAGTGATCAGGAGTGAGAATCCTGCTGGAGTCCAATTCTAGTTCACCTCTCGCCATCCGAATAGAATCATAGAAATTTACGGCACAGGAGGCCGCCATTTGGACCAGTGTGTGCTGGCTGAAAAAGAGCTATCCAGCCTGAGTCCACTTTTCAGCTCTTAGACTGTAGCCTTGTAGGTTACAGCACTTCAAGAGCATATCCAAGTACTTTTTAAAAACAATGAGGGTTTCTGCCTCTACCACCCTCTCAGGCAGCGAGTTCCAGACCCCCACCACCCTCTGGGTGAAAAAAGTTCTCAACTCCCCTCTAATCCTTCTACCAACTACTTTAAATCTATGCTCCCTGGTTGTTGACCCCTCTACTAATGGAAACAGGTCCTTCCTATCCACTCTTATCTAGGCCCTTAATAATTTTATAAACCTCAATTAAGTCTCCCCTCAGCTTCCTCTGTTCCAAAGAAACAACCTATCCAATCTTTCCTCAGTTAAAATTCTCCAGTACTGGCAACATCCTCATAAATCTCCTTTGTACCCTCTCTAGTGTAATCACATCTGTGACCACCAGAACTGTAGGCAGTACTCTAGCTGTAGCCTAACTAGTGTTTCATACAGTTTAAGCATAACCTCCTTGCTCTTCTAGTATATTCCTTGAGATTAGTTAATCAGCAGATCCAACGTGGGATCTCCCCAGGCCACAAATCTCAGTTATTCATTAAACTAACCTGCCGAGTCATTGGGGAAACTCACTAAAATGCCGCATACGAGATTGACTCAGGCCAAGCGAGTCTCCTGGCCAGTGTGCATGAGTTTTGCAGTGATTCAACTAATGTTGTCCAAATAATTGACAAAGCTATTAAAGACTTGCAGTGTGGTGCTGTTAAAATGGAAAGAATAGAATACCCTTACTTAACAGAAATTAGTTCTAGATGGAAGAAGTTGGTAATTTGACTTAATAAATTCCAGCTTGGAGCAATGGTTACACAGGACTAGACACTGGTGAATACAGAGCTGGTGGAACTTCAATGCTCTCCAGGTCTGAGCTTTTTGATTACTTGTCTACTCATCTGAGAAAAGCAGCAAAGAAATAACATTCCTTCTCTGTTGTAGCACATTAGGCTGCAGTCACTGCCTGCCTTTTCAACCAGCTAACACAATCCTAAAAGGTTTTCTTCTTATAATAGGTGCACAGCTGGAGAAGTGGTAACCCCTATTCCTCCAATCATACGCTGAAGAAGCCAAAGAAAGTAAGTAAAGAGGAGAGGAATGCTAGCCACTGCGTGCTCTGCACAGAAATGCTGCCCGTCTCAGAAAAGAAAGCCATCAGAGAAGCTGACCAATCCCACCCTTCGTCCAAATCGTCCAACAGCAGAGCGGTGCATCACTTCACAAGAGAAGTGGCTCAAGAAGTCCACACCCAAGAAAAGGCAGAGACCGAAGTTAATCTGTCTCACGAAACCGAGTGTGAAATGACCCACAGCCCTGATCAGCAGGCCCCAGTAAAAAAACACTTTTCGGTGCTGCCACCTGTAAAAATGGCCAATGGCGACGAAAAGTTTGCCTCAGGTTTCAAACCGGGGAGAATGTTTTATTTGGGCACACAAAATGGCAACCAAGTTCTGAAAAGAGTGAGTGAAGTGTCGGAGAGCAATAACGGCATTGCCACCATGTGCATTAGGGCCCATGCTTGTAATATGGCCATGTTACAGGTCAGCAGGATGCAAAAGACTGTGACTTCTGATCCTGTTGGAATTACAAGGATTCCCCTCCTGCACACCACGAATCATTGGTGCTGGAAATATTCCTTTATGCAAGGCAGCCACAACATGGCTGTCGTTGGCGCCCCAGCTTCTAAACTCATGGAGTGCCACAGCGTAGGGCAACAGCCCTTGAGAATAAAACACCCCACAAAGAACTTGAAGCAAGACAACTTCAGTAAATATGCTTTCAGTCACAGTGGCCCAGGTGATAAATATTCCAATAGAGCAAGACCAAAGAATGTCACGGGGAGAGATGTTCTCCCAGTGATCCCACAGCCAGGCCCACCACCAGCATCAGGGGCCAGGATAGCAATCTCCATATTGCCACATATGCCACTATAGTCTTGACAAGTTTTCTCCTCTTTGCCCTCCCCTCTCCCTCCCTCCCTCCCTCCCAGGCCCAACGGTTGCCAAGGCTCATTGTGGTGCCCCTTGTGCCACCCTGGCTGAGAGCAGCTAACTCAGCAAGAGCCACCGATAGTCTAAGGTTTATTGTGGAGTCACTCGGGGGGGGGGGGGGGCAATTAGCAATCTAGAAATAACGATGCACAATAATCTATTGTATGATGTTTATTGGAGAACAGCAAGGATGTATTTGGGTTAACTATACGCGCGCGCGCGCACACACACACACACACACACACACACTGTTCCTGTAATTTATTGAAATGAATCTAATAATATTTATTGCAGGATCTAAGTGATGTTATACTTCAATGCACCTCCACGTCTTAAATCATGATATCGATTATACATTTTGTCTCATGTCACAATGATTTAATTTCAACTCGGATGGGAGCAGCAAAAATAAAAACAAAAATTAACAGAAAATTCACGACTTCACATAGTATAAACCAGATACAAGATTAACGACAACAAATTATTGCTCTTCCATGAAAAAAAAATCAGGCAATTTGGGGTAGAATTTCCACGGCACTGCAACATTGGCAGAAACCATGCAGAATGGCCAAGTTACACCGATTTTCCCAGGTTTCTGCTGAGATAAGGCAGGAAATTTCATGTGAACCCAGAGATGAAGCTACCCTCCCCATGATTAGGAAAGCAAATGGAATGTTGGCCTTTATTGCAAGGGGGGGTGGAGTATAGAAGTAGGGAAGTCCTGCTACAACTGTACAGGGCGTTGGTGAGACCGCACCTGGAGTACTTTGTACAGTTTTGGTCTCATTTAAAGGAGGGATATACACTTGCATTAGAGGCAGTTCAGAGAAGGTTCACAAAGTTCATTCCTGAGATGAAGGGGTTGTCTTGTGAAGAAAGGTTAAGCAGATTGGGCCTATACTCATTGGCGTTTAGAAGAATGAGAGGTGATCTTATTGAAACGTATAAGATTCTGAGGGGGCTTGACAAGGTAGATGCAGAGAGGATGTTTCCCCTCGTGGGGGAATCTAGAACTAGGGGCATAGTTTCAGAATTAGGGGTTGCCCATTTAAAATGGAGATGAGGAGGAAGTTCTTATCTGAGGGTCATGAATCTTTGGAATTCTCTACCCCCAGAGAGCTGTGGAGGCTGGGTCGTTGAATATATTTAAGGTGGAGATAGACAGATTTTTGAGTGATGAGGGAGTCAAGGGTTATGGGGAGTGGGTAGGGAAGTGGAGTTGAGGCCATGATGAGATCAGCCATGATATTATTGAATGGCAGAGCAGGCTCGAAGGGCCAAGTGGACTACTCCTGCTCCTATTTCTTATGTTCTTATGATGGTGCAGAATCATGCCAGAAGAGTTTCATAAGCATTGTTGCACCCCAGTACCTCACCCAATCAGCCACTGTTCATGTGCAAATCTAGATAGCGAGTGTCCATCACAGTTGTGCATAACCCTTTCCTCACCAGATGCACGGTTTCCAAATTCACTGGATAGCAATCAGGAGCAGTAATTCTGGATGGTATTTCACTGAGCTCAGTCACTGGTCTATTTTATTGCAATTAGTCGTTTCCTTAAGTTAACATGCGCAAGTATCCTCACAAAGAAATTATACCATCACTGCAAAATTCTTGGAATTTTATCTGCAGCGTTACTGGGAAAGGATACACTTTTAAAAAGGACATTTTTACGGCAACAATCCAATATTGCTCAACATAAACTGCTCGAGACCGTCAGTTGAATGACCGGTATCTAATTCAAGGAGGACTTTCACTATTGGTTTTTACAACTCGCGGTGAGATAATCAACATACACCAATGAAATACGAAATGTGTTACCTAGCACACATCTAAAACGACAACTCCTCGAGCCTGCAGGCATTTTACAGCAGTACCGTCACATACATAGACAGTAATACACAACCAAGTCGGTACCATTGTAGATTGGCCTACAGCATATTTAGGAGCACAGATCAATGGCTTTCTCTTCACCGGAATCTAAATAGTCACACAGGCTCTGCAACTTATTCAAAAGTAGTAACAGGTGGCGCTGAAATGGCAGTGAATTTAACATCCCGTTCGACCATTAATAAAGGCAGCCAATCACGATGAGAAACAGCAGCAATGCATATGACAACAGGGACCACTAAACCACATTACAGCAGGTTAAAAAAAGGTACAGAAAAATGTAAAGTTTTAAGAACATATTCAAGTCTTATAGCACAAAGTGGTACATGTGTCGATGGAAACAATAAGCACAATTGTTCTAGTCTAGAAATATCATACACAATACAGAAAGTCGAACCATGGAAGGAGATGAAAACAAGGGGTGTCTCACGTGTCTTATTTTTCACATTATAAAAAAAAATTAGCGTTCGCTTTCCACTTTGTAAGGCTCCTCTCATCACACCCGCTGATCAAGCTCGCAAGCATCAGTCAATTTTAACATCAGAGACTATAGGGTGCCCTGAGTGACTCGCTCTCTGTAAGGATAGGCTCCTCTCCACACTAATATGGCGGAGTTGGAGAAGCAGTCACACAAAAATGACAAGCACAAACATGCATCCCACGCTGGATAACGTGCATTGCACCGTACTGTCCAGAGAACCACATTTTGAAGGCTCCTCTTTTGTAGTCCTGTCTGGAGTACATGAAAGCTTGAAGGAGAGCTGAAAGGACAATATTAGTGGTACATTTCTGGATTTGGGAGGGGGGTGCGTAGTCTCAGGCAGGCACCCCTGTAAAATGTAGAAGTTTTACATTGAGTGATGCATTCTGGTTAATTTTAAGCGGGTAATATCCCAATTTACAGACTTTTAAATCTTACAAAATACAAAAAAAAACAGGTGATATTTCCACTTTCAACACAGCAAACATATCATTTATCCCAAAGTTCTCAACAATTCTCCCACATACAACCTCCCCATCCCAATTCACAGGCATTTAGCCCCTCCAGCTCGACATTATACCCTATTTAGTTCCCCATCCTTTTGCAGATACACTTTGTCCTCCTCAAACCCTCTCCATGTTTGCTAGCATTCTATCTCAAGAGGCCTGGAAGTTATGTTAGTTATATAAAGCTCTGGTCAGACCCTATTTAGAGTACGGTATTCAGTTCTGGGCACCACACGTCTGGAGTTGCAAATCCTTATCCTATAAATATCGCATCTTTAGAAATGTAGTATTGGTGGGAAGCAGAAGATTGAATTCACTTCTGATAGGATCACACAATTGAGCAAGCAAACATTTGGTGAGCCAATAGACAGGATATGGAAGGCGGTCTGAATGGTTCCAGTATGGTTTGGTCTTGTATTCGGCTGCCCAGCAGATGGTTGCCATTCTAATTAATCTTTTGGAAAGGATCCACTAAGCTCCCCCAATAAAGTAAAAAGGTACTAAGTGTGTCGCACGAAGACATAAAAACAACAAGATCCCTTTACGATTCTTGGTGTGCTGAGGTAGCTCACCTCAGTGGGGGCAGCAGTAGTGCTGCTGGATTGAGCCCAGGCCCCCAGGTTAGGAAAGGTGAATTGGCCAAGGTTTATAATGCTCCTGATTGCTATTCAGTGACCCTTGGAAGGATGTGGATGGTTCAGGAGGACTGAATTTAGGTCGGGTGTAAAGCCTCCTGCTCTCATGGTCAAACAAGCTGCTGCCACTTGCCATCTAGGTTTCTGGATATTGGCCACCTGGATCAGACACCCTTGGAACCGGGAACTGTATCCCAGCAGGACGTTGGAGGGTGTGGGGGCGGTATAGGCAGAGGGTGGTAAAGATTAGTGCAGCACTTCTTTACCCAGAGTTGCGAGAATGTGGAACTTGTTACCGCATGTAGTAGTTGAGGCGAATAGCCTACATGCATTTAAGGGGAAGCTAAATAAACGCACGAGGGAGAAAGCAATATAAGGCTATGCTGATAGGGTTTGATAAAGGTTGGAGGTGGTTCACATGGAGTATTACCAGGCTAAATGGCTTGTTTCTGTGCCGTTAACTCTATGTACTAGATATATTGGCCTTGGAGGGGGTGCAGCGCAGATTCACCAATGATACCTGGGCTAGAAGGGTTAAATTATGATAGTTTGCACAGACTAGGTTTGTATTCCCTTGAATATAGAACATGATCAAAGGAGTCGATGGGTACCACTTTGTCACACAAAGGCAAATGGAAATCTGGAACTCCCTCCCCCAAAAACCTGTTGAGGCTGAGGGTCAATTGAAAATTTCAAAAGCAAGAGTTTTGTTAGGCCAGAGTATTAAGGGTTACAGAACCAAGGTGGGTAGATGGAGTTAAGATACAGAACAGCCATGATCTAACTTAATGGCAGAACAGGCTCAAAGGAGAGAATGGTCTACTCCTACAAGAACTTAAGAATTAGCAGGGAGTAAGCCATACGGCCCTTCGAGCCTGCTCTGCCATTCAATAAGATCATGGCTGATCTTTGACCTCAGCTCCACTTTCCTGCCTGCTCCTACATGAGCTGCAGCCTCAAGACTGGATGTGGCCGGGGAGGGGAGGGGGGGAAGTTTAACAGTAGGCGAGATTACAAAAATAATGCTTTCTGACCATCAATAATGTATTACATTTGTTACCTATGCCTATTTCCTACATATATACACTCCTTGTATTATCACCATTCTGAGAGTCATTTCTGTAGTTGTATTCTTCTACCACTAGATGGAGCTTCAGAAGCTCAAGATCCCCACACACTGATGTATTCAGAGGGAAATCTGCTTTGGCCGGACTTTGAGGTCCACTGGTATGAAGCTGCAGTGGGCTTCACAATAATGGTAAATGTACTGGTCTGCCGCTGAGACACTGTAGAGAAGTGAATATAGGCAGTGGGAGTATGATACAAATCTCCAAAAAAGTTTGCCTTTTCAAATAAACTGGAAGCATACTCTTCCAAAGGCTCAAGTTGGTCTACAGAGGAGCTGGTCTATAAGCTAGGAAGGAGCCAGGTTTGATCTTGGGTTTGTGCTGACTTAGCTAACGAGTCAGTGGGATACGATAACATAGTGGTTATGCTACTCGACTAGTAATCCGGAGGTCTGGACTAATTATGACCGGTTTTCAAATCCCACCACTGTAGCTGGGGAATTTAAATTGTTAATTAAATAAAAATCTGGAATAAAAAAAATAGTATCAGTAATGGCAAGCATAAAGCTTGTCGTAAAAACCCATCTGGTTCATTAATGTCCTTTAGAGAAAGGAAATCTGGCCTATATGTGACTCCAGACCCACAGCAATGTGGCTGGCTCTTAACTTTCCTCTGAAATGGTGGTTCACTGCTATCTTCTCATGGGCAATGAAAACTGGCATTACCAGTGACGCCCACATCCCAAAAATACATTTTTTTAAAACTGATCTTACTGTCTCTGGGTGAAGAAAATGGGAATTGGCTAGGCTTCCCAAACTTGGACAAGTTAGAGACCCCTGTTGGAAGTGCACATGTAGCCTGGGATTGGGATCATCTGCAATGGGCCACTAATATTGAATAGCCTGGCAATAAAGATTCTTGTGAATAGTTGCCCTGGTGAGATACCCAAGGGCTACAGATGCCAAATGGAACCATACTCCAGAAAAGGAATAAACGCCTTCAGGAAAAATGTTGGGGGGGAGGGGGGGTGGTAAATACACAACCTGGTCCAGAAATCTTCAGGCACACCTGTCATTAAGATTTCACAAACAATCCCAAAGCTCTGACCACAAGCTTGACTTAATCCTTTTTTGCAAATCTTGGTCAAGATCAGCCATGACCTTATTGAATGGTGGTGCAGGCACAAAGGGCCAAATGGCCTACTCCTGTTCCTATTTCTTACGTTTTGTCAGGTACACTGTAAACAAAGATTTTTTAGCCAAATGGTAGTAAAACTAAATGTAGTTAAGAGGTTTAAAAATGGTTATATTTCTTTAAAAAAACATACCCGTCTACCCATGAGACCAGATTTTAAAACCATTCCAGACAAAACGGGATTAAAGTATTATTGTAGGAAAATTAATTCAGGTGTCTCAATTCAATTGCCAGTGGACAGTCCACACACACAAAACTACACTCTGATTTGACATAAAAAGACAGGTTCTTTTATCATTTGTTTTTGCATTTTTGAAAATCAGCTAGGTTGTCTATTGTAAATGAATTCAATTAGTGCAACTCAAAAGCACAGCATGACATTCGATGCAACAGCAGACTGCTAAAATAAAATAACCTTTTGCAAATTTAAGCCGACATCAAACAAACAAAATCAAAATGTGCTGCTCGTGTTGGAGAAGAAACTGATCTTTATTTTGTGCAACTTTCATAATTTTGACCAGCATCCAAGTGCTTTACACAAAATACCCACTGACTATGTACACTGGGAAAAAAAAATAATGTGCAAAATTCCAGCTAACTGGAGTACAACAAAACAAATTTCATGGCCACTTTAAATAACATTGTTCAACTTAAAGAAATTCTCACCCACATGACCAAAAAATATTTTTAAAAACAAAAAAAAAATCACTTTTGGCACCTCAATATTTTACATGCATTGATACGATGTTTAATAATTATATACACGGTAAAAAGGGATGCACAATTCTTCAGGTGCTGCCAAAGAAAAAGCTATAATAGAAGTGTGTGCAAGAACACTCGTCAAGGTCGTGTGCAGCAGCCATTTATCAATGAAACTCATCTCAAGTCACGCAAACCCTTTTGTTTAGTTTCGGCAAACACAAATACAGGCGAGAGTCACGAACTCTGCAGTTTTTTTTGGTGCAAGTGTCAAATTAATGAAGCAGACACAAAACAAAATACAACACAACAGGAATTAGTAAAATTACGTCAGTAATCAAAAACAAAATGGTGACATTCCTCGGTGCCAATCTTGCCCCCTCCCTTTCAGCACGCACTAGGTTTGGCTCTCTGTTCCACAGATGCCAGCAGCTTATAACTTTGGCCAGGTGGCTGTTCCTTACATGCAATCCTAGATGTTTAATGCCTGAGGAGTCGCCACTAAGCCTGATCCCATCCTTAACCAACATCGCCACATGGGCCATTCCAAATAGAGTGCCTGCTCAGCAATCAGGAGTGTGAACAGTAGTTGATTTCCCCCCTCCCTAGCCCAACAACGCCAAAACTAATTGTGTCACCCCAACCGAGATTGGCTAATAAATTTCAGACGGCGAGCCAAACCTAGGATGGGTAAGTTTGACTTGGTGTTATGCCACATAGTACCTTTATCCACCAAGACATCAGGAGAACATCACAAGGAAGAGTTTGTGAATGGGAACGATACTGAAAGTGTAATGTCAAGAATATTCAAAGATAGGTAATCCACTGTAAGTTTTGTTGCCATTCATAAATTGAAGGCAAATTTATAAAGTAACATAAGTTACCTACCAACTAAAAATAAAAATCAGTGGCATTTAGCCCACTTCAGGAGGATAGCCTGCTTCAGCCACCAACAAATGGACATCCTCAAACAAGCAATCCTAATACATTCCAACTAAATATATGGGGGGAAAAAAGAGAGTGCACTTGATACATACTATATGTACATGAAGTACGAGAAAGTGAACTGTATTATTAAATTATTACCCACAAAAAAAAACTGCAATTTACTTTTTCAGTATAAAGTTTATTACTTCTGCAAGAGCAGAGAATGGTGCAAAATATGGAACATATGCCAGCATTTAAGAACAAGGGCTACAAGCTGTACAAGGCAAATTACCTCACCATTCATTAAACAATCACACAGAAGCAACCCATCTCAGAGATGAGTGCACATGAGGTGCATTAGTGAGGACAGAGCAGGTCAAGACGACAATGCTTAGTTAAAATGTGCAGGTTACACCTCAAGACAGTTACGCCAGGGTGCTGTAAGTCGACACTGCAGTGATTAATCCAATAGTCACTGTGTGCTGAAATGGCCGTTAATGTTGCCACGATTGCTGTAGCTGGAAACAAGAGCCAATACTTTGATCAATGTGAAAGCAGTTTCTTTCGACTGCCAAACTCTATTCCTAAACCTGGAAATAAAAGGGATTTAATTCAGGTGTTGATTATTTCAGTGAAGAAGGGGATTCAAAATGTTCACACTATATTTCTCCACTAGGATTTCAGTAAATCATGGGTGCAAGAGATTATGGTCACTTGAACTAAAAAAAAACTGAGCAGTTTGTCTGGTGACAGCATTTTAAACGTTATAATACAATGATGAAGTACTGGTGGTTACAGGTATTGGTAGTGATTAATATTTAAAATTAATTAATTAAGTGTCACACAGCAGTGTATTGGCATCAAACGTGTACTGACTGGAGTACTGTTTTACCGATAGTGTTTTGGTACCAATATGTGAAGTAGGACTAATGACAACAGTATAACCATATACTAAAGAGCAGCTGAAACAGTTAATTCCAGAGGCCACGTATGTCTGAGCTTGCTACGTACTTAGGAATCAAACTGATAAAAACATCAATTCAACACATGGAAGAATGAAAGAAGCATTACTGAAAATATTCTAGCACATCAAATGCAGGGTGATCCTTGAAACACAAATGCACACAAAAACTTACCAGGTGTGCAGGTATATTGGCCAATGCAGTGGAACAGCTATTTTTTTAAAAAAATAGACACAAACTTAGCTCCCTCATCACAGAGACACAAACCTACACTTAGCATTGAAAAGCAGCACAAATACAGGCAATGTCAGAGTGTGCAGTCTAGTTTTTGGTCTAAACAAGTAAACAACTTGAGAAAATGAATGAAATACACACCAACCAGACACAGCTCCAGGAAGCTAGCAAAATGTAGAAAACAAAAAGGAAAATTCAGAGATACAGAGTTACAGCCAGGACTTTGTGCAATACAGAGTTGCAGTCTCAGCACATTTCACCAATGAGACAAAAAGTTAAAGAAGCTTCAGAAGTTAAGCTAGCAATCCAGTTTGTGACATGCACTTGAAAGAGAGAAATCCAAGACACTGACCTGGGTGTTGTTTACCGGTTCCTCAACTGGGAAGACAGGTGCCCAAGACTACCAGAACCGGCAGCTTTGGAGTCATGAAAGGGCTTTTTACCTCCACCACCCAGTCTCTGCACCATTCCCACCCACAGATTTCACCAGGCAGGAGACATTTAAAGCTTGGTCTACTAAATCTGTCCTTGAAAAGGGACTCATTATACCCCTTAGGTGAGCACCTTAGGGTTTCTAAGCGGCTTTGAAGCCAGGAATCACATTTGTGGCTTGCAAGTTATTTTTGGACATTGTCTGCAAAATTCAGATAGGACAATCCAACACACACAACCAGATTTGTGCAGAGAACCTCCACAGATAGCACTTTACACTTACAAATGGGACCCAGACATCTCCAGTCACTTGGTAGAACCAACTCATCTATTCATGGCATGCACTTGTGTTCCTAGTTCATGACATACATTCAGTCCTGTGGACTATAAAAATGTAATGGTGATTTACTCATTTCCTAGAATCACCAATTCTGTAAGATTACTTGGAGCAGTTCATCGATCAATGCAGGGATTGAGGCCAGTTTCCAGAGAGGCTCCTGGTCACGTTCGAGCTCCATCAAATTTAACATGCAGGCCTAGAAAACCTCACTTTTCAAAAACGCAAGAGATTGTAAATAGAAATCAGAGTATCCACCTGGGAGCCAGAAATACACAAATGTAGAAACTGAGATACGGGAAGATTAAAATTAAACATTTTTCCTGGGATTCGGGCAGAAAGATTCAGTCAACAAAAAGGTCTCCCTTTCCCCTGGAGAATTAATTTAAGCTTGTGTTCCAAAAAGGTCTCAGAAATTACTCAGTGACATAGCAAGGGCACAGCGGCATATATTATTTGGTCTGGGTCTGGAAGGGACCCCATCACTTTCAAGGAGGTTCCAAGTACTCATGATGTAGGCTGGATTTATGAAGACTCAAGTTTCCAATACTACTTGATCTCCATTTCCCCCAAACAGGTGCCTTGGTACTTGGGTGAGAATAACTTTCATTAACCTTACTAGTTAATGTTGTAATGTGGTCAAGCTAAAATCACAGCCAATAGTTATAGAGCCCAATTTCAAGCCCTGGGCTGAAGCATCAGGGAAAAATAATACACTGCAAGAACGTGGCATTGTTGATCAGACTAACCAGGCGCAATCTTGTCCACATACTCGTGCTTTGCGGGTGGAGGGAAGTATTTCTTGACCAATTATAGCCCGCTTTAACTGATCGATAGCAGCATTAAAGGTTGGGCCCTCAGAGCTGAGAATTCTTTGCTCTAAACCCAGGAGGACCCCCACACATAGTTCAATAATGTTACTGATTGCTTCATGTCTACCTCCTAAATTTTAATGAGATAAAAATAAATGAAACTTTTTTTTTTGCTTTATCCAACTTGAAATAAAAAGGAGCAAATGTAATCATTGAGTGAGGGGTAATGCGCTTGGTCTCGTGAAATTGTGAAGCGATTTCCAACGATCCAGGGCATGAAACCCATCCAAAAAAAATTGTTTTACAAAACATTATTTGCAGGAATAATTCAAACCCAATTGACAGACAGACTTGCATTTATACAATATCTTTCACGACCTCAGGAAGTCCCAAAACACTTTACAACCAATGAAATACTTTTGAAGTGTAGTCACCGTTACAATGTAGGAAACTCAGCAGCCAATTGCACAGCAAGCTCCCACAAACAGCAATATGATAATGACCAGATCATCAGTTTTTTGTTATGCTGATTGAGGGATAAATATTGGCCAGGACACCAGGGATAACGACCTTGCTCTTCTTCAAAATAGTGCCATGGGATCTTTTACGTCCACTTGAGGGCAGACAGGGCCTCGGTTGAACGTTTCATCTGAGACGGCATCTCCGACAGTGCAGCGCTCCCTCAGTACTGCACTGGAGTATCAGCCTAGATTTGTGTGTTTAAGCCTCTGGAGTGGGACTTGAACCCACAACCTTCGGATTCGGGAGAGAACGAAAGGGCCAAAGTTGTTACAAACGCAAATTCAGCAGCTTCTGATAGCAAACTAACAAAGAATAACCACCCGTGGAGACTTCCACACTGCAGGACTGGGCAGTAGGAAGATCTTTAGTGTCTTGGAACGTCACATGTTCCAGTTTTGTTTTGCAAAATAAAAGTTTTTCACTAATTTGGTCATGTAAAATAACTATAATCCAAGTCATGCCACAAATAACAGGTAGCACAAAGTGCATTAAAACAATATTCCTGCTGGAAAGAAGTACAGGCAGTCACTTCTGTTCCAAGTTTTCTCTCAGCACGGTGTTAAAAATACTCAGCTCCTCAATAGCTCAACATGAAGCGAGTCGCTGAATCACACACACACACACACATACACACCAGCACAGTCCCAACTTCAGTCTGCGGCTTGTGCTCCCAGCAGGGGCAGTGGCACGACAACTAGCCTCAGTGCCACAAGATTAGGCAGGGGACAATCAGCAGGAGCTCCGGTTTTCAAGGGCTATCCAGCTAATCTTGCTCAAAGTGCATGTGTGGACATCAGCCAAGACCAGATTTGGGCTCGGCTGTGATGAGGTTTGCCAACCCTTCAGGATTGTCCTACATTCTCCAGGAATGAAAGAACAATCTCCTGGGCACAGATGCAAGCAACCCAGGCGAAAAAACATAGGCGCATTAAAAACATTTTTTTATTGATTATAATATTGGAGTTGGGATGCTGTTTGACTGAGTGCGATGGTTGGAAGCAGGTGGTCATGCGATGAAACCTCCAGGAATATGTCCAACCAGAGTTGACAACTCCAGCCACCATGTTCCTTCTGGCTGAAGAGCTCGTCTATACAAGCTCACAAAGGCCCCACGTGAATAAATAACACTTGGACAAAGTACCAGAGGATGCCTGGCATCCATAAAACTCCTAATGCAGAAAGTGGCCAATACCTTCAAGGCCAGGGGCAGGGGAGAAGAGAAAGAGAAAGAAGATTGCCAAACAAAACAAAAAATTGGTAATATTGTACAATGATGCATCAACATGCAAGGGTGACCGATCAAGGCAGACACTGCCTTACATTTGAACATGTGGCTCTGTAGTCATCCTATAGCGTTTGCAAATCTAGCAGTGTGTCCGAGGATGATGCCAAGAGGAAAGCAAAAATGTCAAACTGGATAGGGGAGGCGGGAGGCTACTCATACTAAAAAATGGTGAATCACAGTACAGCATCGGTCGAAGCCCAAAAATATCAAGCCTAGCTTTTTTTTTTCATCCAAAAATATATGAAACTAAAGGGGGAGGAAAATTTGCATTTATATAGCGCCTTTCATGACCACTGGACGTCTCAAAGCGCTTTACAGCCAATAAAGTATTTTTGAGTGCCGTCACTGTTGTGGTGTGGGAAATGCGGCAGCCTATTTGCGCACAAGCTCCCACAAAAAGCAATGTGATAATGACCAGATCATCTGTTTTAGTGATGTTGATTGAGGGATAAATATTGGTCCAGGACACCGGGGAGAATTCCCGAGGAAGACCCTGGTACCTAGATCAGTTTTAATATCTGGAATTTCTTTGCCATTCTCTTCCCACCAAAAATTAAATCCCCCGTACACTGCTACCAAAGGAGGTGCACGGCCTCTTAGCACTGCAACTTAACATGAAAGTTTGGCACTTCCCACACTATGTCAAAGCTGAAATTCATGTTCCTTTGTTGTCTTGTGCACTTCAGTCGCTGCTTTTATCGGTGTGTCGAAATAAGGAAAAGATTTCATCGCATGTTTGTGTCTCAACGGAGCTGAAGTGAGACTCCATGGTGTTCCATGCCATATCTGCCAAGAGGAAGTCATCCATTACAGTCTGTGTTTCATTGCTCGTGCAGAATAGACTGCCGAGGTTCTCAAAGGAGCTGCTGGTTGTCTGCGTTTCAGCGCAGTTTAACCGGACCTGGCTTTCAGTGGCACTACTGTAATTATTTCTGCTGCTCACGTCATCATTCTGGGTTTCTGTACCAGAAGCCTCTGTACTTAGAGAGAAACTGGACGGTTTCAAAATACTGTCTAGAGGTAGATGTGGACTACTATCCAATAAGAAATTGAAGTCCGTTTGAGTCTGTGTGTCAAACATTTCTAGTCCTAAATAATTGGACTGCCCCCTGCCGTTGTAGATTTGGGCAGGATGGTCTGAAAACAAGTCGTCTGTCTGAGTCTCAATATCTAGAAATTCCAAGGCAGACTCTGTCTGCAAAGCACCAAATTTATTCTCTTCTGTCTGAGTTTGTATGTTGCTAGCAGATAGAAACTCTTCAATGTCAAAGTCAATACCTGCATTGTGTGTCTGGCTGCTGGTCAAGCTCTCTCCAGAGACATTGCTGGCATCGGACAAGAGAACACGGTTTTCTAATGAATGACCAGCCATGCTTTCAGATAGGATATTTTCCAAGTCATTAAATAGGTTAATTGTCTGCGTTTGATTGTCGGTCATTGGGTTCTGTTGAAGTAAAGTGGATTGAATGTGAAAATCAACAGATGACTTATTAGAGTTGTGTAAAAGATCATCGTGGGTAGTTGTATGGGATAGTCTTTGGTCAATGTCCATTGCACCCAGAGGAAAAGTAGTTTGAGTCTGTCTACAAACGCTGTAAGAGGGAACTAAAGAATGGTCAAAAATGTCTTCATGATTATTTGCATTCATTAGTGCTTGAACTGTGGGGCATTTAGCATGAGCAGAAGTTACCAAACCAGTTTGTGTTTTCCTAGAAACACCGCCCAATGGAAAACAAGACTGGCCAAAGGAATCTGTCTGAGCACTTATCGATGTAGTGATTTTGGCGCCAGGTTCAAACGTTTGCGTCTGGACACTTACAGGTAGCAGCACTTGAGCACTGAAACTCAGGACAGTTTGCGCACAAGCTGACACAGTGCTCTCCGCAGAGCAGCACGAGGCCAGAGGTTCTGGCACAAGACAAGATATGTCTGTCTGAACATTCATGGAAATAGATTTGTTCTTCTGGCCCAGGTCTCCGAGTGATGGCAATCCTTGATGATTGGCAAAACCTGAATCCATGTCGACTTGCACTGCAGCGCTGACGGGTTCAACCATCATGACCTTGGAGACGGGCAGGCCGCATTTAAAATTCAACACTTTCGCCTCCAAAGTTGGTATCAGAGTTCCCACTGAGGTAGGCAAAATATGCATCGTGCTCATAACACATCCTTGATCGTCAACCGCAACAACAATGGATTTGACAGAACTATCCATGGACGTGCCTGAAGATAAGAGAACGGGCAAGTTTGTCAAGTGCATAATGGGGAGTTTGACAAGTGCAACCTTGGGCTTTGGCAACAACAATTTCTGGATTTGTTTTGCAGGAGCTGGAGTCTGATTATTGCCGTCACCTCCACAGGAGTTTTCGATGCAGACTCTTTTGTTCATCTCCACTGGCTCTTGGACCATCTGGATTTTCTGCTCCTCTTTTGCTACCTTGTTCAAGCGATTCTGATTTAACCACTCACTTTTCCTCTTCTTGCGTGGCGGATCCCTAGATGGTAGATTAGATAGGTTAGCTCATTAGAACCCCAGCAATAAAAACATAAAATAGCTCACTTCTGTTGCAAAAACCTGTAACCTTTTATTGTTTGAAAAAAAAAGTTGGTAAATCTTGTATCCATGGGAAACTGTATCAATTATTTGCCTGAAAATATACAATTTTTCCCATCTCGAGGGCATTCAAGTGGTTACTCCTATGAGTAAATGAGTACTGCATACTATTACAACGGGGGTTTTAAACCCGGCCCAGATACAGCATCCACACCTCCTGCAAACCTACTACCCGTAATGCAACCACGTCAGAACAATGGTTGATTTTCTAATCCAGAGGCATCGAGGTGAATTGTAGTGCTCCTATAATTCTGAAAAATTACTTTCTGCAATTTCTTTTCCTTCATTAATCGCTAGCCTTCCCAATATCTTTGGCATCACATCCTTTAGTAACAAATGGATACGAATTTAGGATTAGTACTAAACACATTAAAGAGAGTGGTTAGAATTGTTTTAATGCAGTTATTAGATAATGGAATGTGCTACAAGTGACGATTTAACAAAAGAAATGATCAAAAAAGAAAAGTTGAAGAATATAGGGAACGAGCAATGAAATGGGATCAGAATAAATATTTCTGAAAGGGAGCTAGAACATGCATTGGAAAGGGCACAGCTCAAATAGTTTCCTATCATTTTGTTGCTACTTGGTCGAGATTAGCAAACCTAACACACAATACAGCAGGGAATGAAACCAGGAATCAACTGGTCTCTACTGTCTTTACCAACTGAACAAAAATACCAATCTAAAGCTGCAATTAACAGAACAAATCTTTGCAATTTCTTTACCAATGGAAGAGGACGTGTTACTAGAGGTATGGGGGAGAAGGGAACATACAGGCATTAGCAAAATGTTTTTTTTCACTTTTAATTTGTTTGAGATAGACAATGGTAAGGTAGCTAGCAATCTTACTAATTATTTCCGCCCCCCCCCCCACATCAAGTTTAAGAAAATCTTCATGTTTTTCCCCCCCCCTATTTTTAAATAATTTAGTAGGATTTAATAATATGCAATATTGGATTACTTGCACAATTTAGTATTTTTCGGACTCAACTGCATCTTTGTATGTTAGCCGTACTGACAGCGTTTCTGCTCGGGCATTTCTTTGAACCAGTCTCCAGTTTAACCCAGGTACAATTGTTTGACTCTTAACCGGGATTTCACTCACATCACGGTCTCGTCTTGACAGCACAAACCAGCCCACTTCAGACATGTTTCTCATCCACATGTTGCAAGTGGAAATATTGTACTTTATGAACAGATAAACTAAGAAGATTGAAGCCAGGCAAACATCCAGGCCCAGATGGTTTCCACCCAAGAATATTAAAAAGGAATAGGTGAGGAAATTGGGAATGTGTTTGTTATCTCCCAAAGCTAGTTCGATTCAGGGATAGTAACAGAGGATTGGAAGATAGCAAACTTTCCACTATTATTGGAAAAAAAAAGGAAAATCAAACAACTACAGACAAACATGTTTAATAGAGTAGGAAAACTGCTAAAATCCATCACTGTGTACAGAGTGAGTACTTGGGAAAGTACAAACTGATTTGGTAGAGCTAGCATGGTTTTGTAAAATTGGCAATCCCTTCATCCATCTCATTTCTGGGCACCGTCTGCACGCTGCCCATTTAGATTACACTGCATGACTAGTTCATAATCAATCAAATGTTCAAAAATGCAAAAAAGGTCTCAAGCCCTTAAAATACAACATTTCCACCTCCAACATATGGATGAGAAACAGATGTCTGAAGTGGGTTGATTTGTGCTGTCAAGACCAGACCGCGATGTGACTGAAATCCCTGTTAGGAGTCAAACAATTGTACCTGGGTTAAACTGAAGACTGGCTTAAGGTCAAAACCCAACTTTGTTTCTTAAACTTGATGGGGTTGGGGGGGGGGGGGGGAAAAAAGAGGAAAGAGGGAGAAATAATTAAGATTGCTAGTTTGGTAGCTACCTTACCATTGCCTATCCCAAACAAATTAAAAATGTGAATAAAGCCAGTGAGTGCAGAAACCAGCGAACAATTGAAAACGGTGAATATCACACCAACATTGTTGCAGTTGGCCACTATTAGTTCTTTGGATTCTTGTCAAGTCGGTTTTTTTGGTGTTAAGTCATGTTCTCCCCATGATGTGATGGAAGGGGCAATTTGCTCCCAGGCCATCAAGCTAGGGTTGCTCGGAGTAAACTGCAAGAAACTTTGTGAGGAGTCGGCAGAGGGTGACTGCCCTCCCGCCCCTGATTTTTCTGCCTCCCAGTGAGGAAGTGGCTGGCTTTCACTCAGTGCCTGGCCACAACTGTTGCAGCTGAAACTATGGAGGGAAAATTGCGGTCGGAGGCTTCCTTTGGACGAACGCTTCTGACCCGAATGTTTTTTTTTTAAAAACGGAACTACCTGGTGGTCACGGATGCACCTTCGATTCCAGTTGGAGGCCTTCATTCGATGCGCAGCATACGGGGAGATGACTTCCCCATACGTACGGAAATGCTGGAGTCACATGGGCCTGGACCACCAATCACTAGGTAGTATTCTCCATGATAAAAATGGGATCTAAGTTTGTACGGACTCCCATTACCATCAATGCGAAAACCCTCTTAAGAAACACAGCATAATAAATTAAAAAAAACACCTCATTTAAAATTAAATGTAATTAAATGTTTTAGAAAAAATATGTATCTTTTGGAATTTTTTTTAAATAGGGTTAAAAATAAACTTCTTAATGGACAGGGTTTTAAAAAACATAAAAATGATTACATTTAATTTTTAGATGTTTTAAAATTCTTACGCTGACAAAAGTAAGCTATGCGCCTGCTTTTACCAGGCGTAAGAGTGTGAAGGACATTCGCTGGGCAAGAGTTGGGCAATCTCTCCGGCAATGTTCTTCCTACGGGGATGCAGAGAATCTGTCAAGAGAAATCCTGACAGATCAGAAAAGCCAGTTTTCGGCGCATGCGCATCTCGCCCCAAAAACCGGCTTTGGTGAGGCCTTGCCGGGTCTGTGCACACTTCGTACGGACCCAGCGAGGCCGGAATTCTCGGCACTATGTTTGCAACAGTTTCGGGGAAATCACAAGCATGAGTCTATGTCCTGTGCCTTGTGCTCCAACCTGCATTTGTCCACTCTGATTTGAAACAGTCAATGATAAAGTCTAACCTATCAATGCTTCCTAGCTCGTGCTATTTTTATGAACGCTGACAACATAGTCTAAAAATGTTGAACCTGGGGATGCATTGCCGCTGCCAGCACTTGCAACAGATGAAAGCAATCAGCACAGGACTAGTGTCTGCAGGACAGAAGGATTACATACATCACAAGACAAGTGATTTACAGACACCAACAGCTAAATGATTGAAATTTCAAAGCTGGGTGAAGTATACTGCAATACACTGGGGACTCGAGAGCTACATGCAGCTATTGGGATATCCAAGGGAGGGAGGAAAAATAAATTTCAGACTTCGATGGATTTCTTCTGCATATATTTTCCTGGGTTCTCAGTCAAATGCCAATAATGGCAGCCAAGTAGCTCTTTCAAATGTTTCACTTGTGCCTATTTAAACAGATTCCTCCAATTAAAAATTAGGCTGCTTATCAAATTAGGAGCAGCAGATTTCAGCAGTTGGCAGAACATCCCAAGATGTGTTTTACACTTTAGTAGTCTGGGCAAATGCCTGAGCTGAAACACTTACCAAATGTCTGTCAGTACAGCTAACATACAAAGATGCAGCTGAGGTCAGTAAAATACTAAATTGTGCAGGCAAGTAATCCAATATCGCATATTATTCAATCTAACTAAATTATTTTAAAATGGGGAAAAACCTGAAGATTTTCAACTACAGGTTGGATCTCCCTTATCCGGGACTCCATTATCCGGCACCACCCCTCGTCCGGCATGATTCTGGTGGCCGGGAGCGACTTTGGGCCGTGCCGACACTCGGGCCCGCCGACACTTTGGGCCCGCCCGGGGACTGACCTCCCCCCACACCCCCTTCCTAGGCTGCCTCCCCTCCCTCTCAGGCTGACCTTCCTTTATCCGGCAAAATCCCTTATTCGGCACAGGCCATGTCCCGAGGGTGCCAGATAAGGGAGGTTCAACCTGTATAAAGTTACAAACACATAATATTACGCAACAAAGGACAGACACTAAACCACAGTGCGTTATGCAAGTCTATTAAAAAAAAAGTGTTGAAATGTTACAAATATATTGCAGACAGGAGGTGCAGCAAATAGTTTCATTCTGTACAAAAGCAAAATACTGCGGATGCTAGAATATTGAAATAAATAAAAAAATGTTGGAAATACTCAGGAGGTCAGGCAGCATCTGTGGAGGGTTCTGACAAAGGGTCATCGACTTGAATCGTTAACTCTGTTCCTCTCACCACAGATGCTGCCTGACCTGCTGCGTGTTTCCAGCATTTTCTGTTTTTAGTTTCATTCTGTACATCGGGTCATGGGCTCATTCACATTTTGTACCCAAGGATGAAGTAATTCAACCCAGGAGAAGTAGAGATTATTATTTCATCGGTGAATACGAGAGGAGCATTGGGTCAGAAATCGGGACTCCTAAGCCTAGAAATCCTATAAAGCCCGTAAACCAGCGGCAGCACCGCGAGGCGAGGTTTGCTCACGCCCATAAAAAGACCACAGGCAGCACCGGAACTTGGTGCTGCCTGCTGATTATTTCTGGGACCTTCAGCCCAGCACTGAACATCCAGCAAGGACTCTGAGGTAGGTCAGGACTCGGGGTCAGGATCCCAGGAGGGTGGGGGCATCGGGAAGTTGGGTCAACACCCAGTTAGGCCCAGTAGTCAGTCAGGAGGGCGGAGAGGATAACGGTAAGTACTTTACCTTTCTCCCCCACCCCATTGGATGTTGTTTAACGTTTGTTTACCCTGGGAAAACAATCACTGGTGCCGACAGCCTCAGACACAAGCCAAATTTGCAAGAGGGAGCAGAAGCAGGAGTTAGGCCCCTTATTTAACACCTGCTTCAGATGAAGCTAAATAGCTCCTCCTTTTTCTTGTTGCCCTCATCAATATGGCAGTGGGCAGAAGTGAGGCGGACGCCATTTATTCTACAAAACTGGCCTTAACAGCCGGCGCCAAGGTACCAATTTCATGCCCCCAGCAGTTGTTTCACTCCCAGGTTGTACAATACTAAAATAAAGGTGTGTGTCTCAATCGCACACTTGCGATTGCCATGTTGCAAAACATGCACATTACAGAAGCAATTGTGGTGAGAGCATTCAGATTCATTGGTCGGTGACCAGGAGTACGTGTATTGCTGGAATTCAAGAAATTGCCTGGCCAGTATTCTGAACATCTGCAGATGGGGATGTCATGTAATAAGTATAGGAGGCATCTACCAAATCACACAGCAATTAGAGAAAGGTTGATTTTATGCAATCTATGAAGTGTATGGTTAAGCAGGGCCTGCATTCGACTGAAAACCTGAACGGGCCATTTGCGGCTAAAGAATAGGGCATGTGGAAAGGGTGTTTGAGACCAATTAGCACAGTGTTTGAAACATACACAGAACAAGTGGTGCTGAACTGAGAAGCATGGAAGCAAGCAGGCAAGGCGTCCCTACTGACAAAGACATCAGTATTAGATTTCTCAAAAGTAAAATTCTCCTGTTGTGTCAACATTCAAGGTCATATGTACTGTATTGAACTTGCATGACTGGCTTCTTCACAAACAACAGACAAAACAGAGGTCCAAGGCAATTAGGGTCAGCTTTCTCTAGCTTTAATTTAATTGTGAACACAAAAGGTGAGCGCCCATGCACAAAACAGACAACACCACTCGTATACACACACCCAGCAAGAGCCTGTGCATAAAATAAGCAAGACCACACGTAATAAGTTCCAAGCCCTCGTCCATAAACAAAACTTCAAACTCTCCTCGTCTCTTCCCTCATCCTTTTGTCCTGCATGATGTTTTCTCCCATCCTTCTGCCCCCATTCTTCCCTTCCCAGCAAATGTGAAGCAGCTTCAGCCTCTGCTCCTTAAACCCACCTGGGATGGTGGACTGATGTGCAAAAAAACTGCTGCCACCAATTGGGTATCAACCTTTTAAAGTCCTTCAGGCCTGTGGAAGTTTAAGGAGCTGCAGCTGAGCCATAGTGCAAATCACCATTTGCCATTAATTTTGAACCTCTCGAACATCTCATCCTTTCAGGACCTAGTTCTTCAATCTATGACTACGGCCCCTTCCTGGCAGAAGCTGTGTTACAGTCTCCATATAAAATCAGCCGACGGACACTAGTTCCAATGGAAAAAGGTCAGAAGTTTTCCCGCCTCTTTCTGAAATGCCTCAGTCTCCTGTTAAGTAAACAGCTCTTCAAGCTGTCCGAGGTGATTGAACAGGTTTCCAGATATGGCAATTTGTGCACTACAGGACCCTGCAGACAGCTGTCTGCTCAACAGAGCTCTATTTTCAAATGATATTTTCATGAACCATTTCTCCAAAAAGTACTTTCCAGAAAATGTAATTTAATAAGGGAATTTATCCCTTAATCCAAGAGTGCCCAACGTGTGTCCATAAAATGTAATTTAGTAAGGAAATTGAGCCTTAAGTGTCAACACACAGCACATGGGCCAAATCTGGCCCACAAGCTCCTTTAATTCGGCCTTCACTTCTTTTCATATTAAGCGACAAAGCTGATTTGCACTATGGCTCAGCTGCAGCTCCTTAAACTTCCACAGGCCTGAAGGACTTTAAAAGGTTGATACCCAATTGGTGGCAGCAGTTTTTTTTTTGCACATCAGTCCACCATCCCAGGTGGGTTTAAGGAGCAGAGGCTGAAGCTGCTTCACATTTGCTGGGAAGGGAAGAATGGGGGCAGAAGGATGGGAGAAAATATCATGCAGGACAAAAGGATGAGGGGTGAGGAAGGAGAGAGACAAGGAGAGTTTGAAGTTTTGTTTATGGACGAGGGCTTAGAACTTATTACGTGTGGTCTTGCTTATTTTATGCACAGGCTCTTGCTGGGTGTGTGTATACGAGTGGTGTTGCCTGTTTTGTGCATGGGCGCTCACCTTTTGTGTTCACAATGATCTGGCATTTTTGTGTGAATGCGAGTCTAGCTTTATGCATTGAGGGAATCACATTTGTGTGGGTGGGGCTGACTTGTGTATATGGGCCGTTTGTTTTTTTTGAAATGGGGTCTCTTGATTTTTGTGTACGGAGTCTCAGGTTTCTGCATAATCATGTTATTTACATAATCATATGTAAACTTGTATTTAGTCTGTACAGCTCACCCCCTGGAGTCCCAAGGGATCCCATAATCCCTTGGGAGCACAGGTATTTAAGGAGGCCTCACAGGTTGGCGAGGCACTCTGGAGACCTACAATAAAAGAGTACGGTCACATTACTTTGAGCTCACAGTAGTGTTCAGTCTGACTCTTTCTCCATACATAATACATGTAACCTCCCCTTGCTCAATTTAACAGAGGTATCAGACCCCCAGCTCAAAGGTTATAGACATCCCTGCCTTAATCCAATTTCCTCTTCCTCTCTCCAGCCTATGTCGGAGCTAGCTGGAGCACAAGACACAATACAGAGTTTGCCAAAATAATCTACATTTCTTGGAAAACCTACAATATGTTTGCATCAAGCTGAAGTTGATGTCAGAATCACATTAAACCCAACTTAGGATCCATGCAAATTTTAAAATGCTACATTAATAAAAGATCATATTTCAAGTGTCCGACTGTTATTGGGAGTGCTGGCGTTCTGCATCATGAAATTCCACGACATTTACATGCTTTACAAAAAAAATTTTTAAATTATTTTTTAAATGATTTACACGAAAGAGTTCCCCCAATATCCATGAGGTAGGAAGTATTGAAAAAGCATATTATTGGCAGGTACAGGCAGATTGCAGATACAGCCCACCTCTCGTCATTGTTGTCCATCAGACCCATTGCTTTGCCTCCAGAGGGTCCTCAAAGTCAACTCATTCTAGGAGTCTCAGTGCCTCCAAAAGGCAATGCAACAACACAAATGCCAGCCAAGGCTCAGTACCTTATTTATAGGCGACTGAAATTCTCGCCACGAGATCTTGATGGTTTTAATACAAGATATATTTTTCTTTAAAAAATGTTTAAAACAGGGGTGGGGGATCTGCTTGAATAGTTGGTTATGATGCATGATACAGCAGAACAGAGCAAATGTTGTGCCAATACTTCAGCTCGCCTGGAGATAATTTACTCACCGGTGTTCAGCAGGGATTTCATGTCCAGTTCTGTAGATGTGAGACAGCAGTGCTGGCCTGCTGGCATAAGGACAGCCACAAGTGCACTGAAAGATCCTCCCACAGTCCTCAGCATGTCGTTTCAAGTCCCATTCTGTGCCATACGAGTTATTACATTTCTCACACTTGTGTTTCTTTTCGGCATGAATTTTCATAAAGTGCTGGAGAAAAAGAAAATTGCAAACAGCAGCTTAAGTGGACAGATAGCCTCCACTGTGTACAACCCTCAACCCTAACCTAACCCTAACCCTAACCCATGCCTTGGTTACCTCTAGACTTGACAATTCTAATGCTCTCCTGGCCAGCCTCCATAAACTTGAGCTCATCCCAAACTCTGCTGCCTGTATCCTAATCTGCACCAAGTCCCATTCACCCAGCACCCCTGTGCTCACTGACCTACATTGGCTCTTGGTCCAGCGACGCCTCAATTTTAAAATTCTCATCCTTAATTTTAAATTCCTCCATGGTCTGGCCACTTCCCATCTCAGTCACCTCCTAGAGTCTTACAACTCTGCGTTCCAATTCTGGCCTCCTGCGCGTCCCCTTTTTTAAAAAAAATGCTCCACCATTGGTGGCCGTGCTTTCAGCTGCCTAAACTCTGGAATTCCCTCCCTAAACCTCTCTCTCCTTCTTTAAGAAGCTCCTTAAAACTTAACACTTTGACCAAACTTTGTCATTTGTCCCAGTAGCTCCTTATGTGACTCGGTGTCAAATTTTGTTTTATCAGGCTCCTCTGAAGTGCCTTGGGACAATTTGCTAAGGCACTATATATAAATGCAAGTTGTTCTTGTTGTAGTACAAGAACAGACTAGCAAACGTCACGTTCGTTCAAGAGACGAATGTTCAGTGCTGGTTCCAAGATTGCAGATAACGAGTACAAGATTTCCCCCCCCTCCCCCCTCCATAGAAGTTAAAATAGTCTATGAGCAAGCAAAAGATGGTCAAGGCTAAAAATATTAATAAGCTCAAAATGCTCTTAAAAAAGCTGGTCTGAATTTGACAACCTAACATTTTTAGATCCATAAGCATTAAATATTCTCCTAAAGTTCCACGAAACCAAAAAAAAAAGAGAATTACTCAACACAATATACTACCCTGCCTTATTTATTACACATTTGATATTTTAAATAATCTTCCATTTATTATATAATAAAAGCATTGAGTGGTCTCCGAATTGTGATGAAACTTGCACCGCCAGTTGGCGTGGTAAACCCAACGTTATTGGACATATTGAAACAGTGGGGTGTCATCTATAATTACAGAACAGCTTTCTACTGAGGGTGCTGAACCATTCCTCAAACTTTTTCCCCTCCGCCAAAAAATTGCAATACAAGGCTCCAAAATCACCAGCGGCCGAAGCGGTTACGCATGATGCAGAAAGTGTACCCGCACAGAGGAGGTGGAAAGATTCAGTGGCTGAAGGCATCTGATGGAATCCCATTCCCCGTTAGGTGCGGAAATGACCGTCAAACACAAAACGCTCAGTGGAAGAATAAAAAATCTTCTGATGGTCCCAAACACCTCTGGCACACTGAGGATAACCTGTTCTATGAGCCTACTCCAGAGTGAAAAAATGTTCTCTGAAACCACACCTACCTCCCCACTGAGCCCAAAATCAACCACTGGCAAATTCACAGCCAATGAAGCACTTTTTTGAAGTGTGGTCATTGTTGTAATGTAGGAAACGCAGCGGCCAATTTGTATGCAGCAAGCTTCCACAAACAACAAATTGATAATGACCAGATAATCTAGGTGTTGGTTGAGAAATAATTGTTGGCCAGAACGCCGGGGAGAAGGCCTCAGTTCACCAACTGATCAATGACCTAAAAATAGAAAGACTTGCATTTATCCTTTCACAACCTCAGCATGTCCCAAAGCACTTTACAGCCAATGAATACTTTTGAAGTGTAGTCACAGTTGTAATGTAGGAAAAACAACAGCCAAATGAGAAACATAGAAAATAGGTGCAGGAGTAGGCCATTCAGCCCTTCGAGTCTGCACCACCATTCAATAAGATCATGGCTGATCATCACCTCAGTACCCCTTTCCTGCTTCCTCTCCATACCCCTTGCACAGAACAGCAAACTCCCGCAAACAGCAATGTGATAATGACCAGATGATCTGTTTTAGTGATGTTGAGTAAGGGATAAATATTGGTCAGAACAATGGAGAAGAACTCCCTTGCTCTTCTTCGAAATAGTGCCGTGGGATCTTTTACGTGCATCTGGGAGAGCAGACGGGGCTTCAGTTTAATGTCTCATCCGAAAGACTAATCACAGTAACAGCAATTGCCCGTCTACAAATTCAACGCAGACACCCAGTGCAATTTCTGCAGGACTCAACATGCTACGTAAACAAGTTCAAATAAAAATAGGTCTGCAGATTAGCAGTGCTTACCTGCTTCACGAAGGCAAACTGAGAAAACGGTCTGTTCGGTCCTCTTGGACAACCTTCAATGGGGCAGCAATACAGTTTCTGAACAGAAGACTTCAAATTTTTCCTGACCGTGGGATTAATGCTGCAGTCCTGCAATTGGAAGCAAACACCAATAAATTAAATGCCCTTGGTCAGCGACCTCTTTCGCCACACCGTTTTATTCAGGGGCACACACCACTGGGGCACAACTGCAATATCCCTTTCAGCACCTGCAACAATTATTGTACCATCTGGAAGAGAAAGAGATCATTTAATGGTATCAGACACACAAAAAGGGTCATTTAGAGATGAACAAGTTCATGTATAATGAAGCTACTGACTGACCACGCTCTCCCTGGATCAGAATGGAGACCAAGTTTTAACACATGTATTTTACCAGTATGAATAAAAACAATTAAAACCGTAAATGCAAGAATATAAAGATTAGGTAAATATGGTTGCAGTAAGTGTTAAATCCTGCTTATCTCCCTTGATGTTGCTCATACCACAATGATAAAATTGTGATTCTACATTTTTAACCTTTTCCTGCACCTCCCCCCAAATTTTAATATCCAGCATCAGCAACCGCCTAGGATAGAGCTATCCACACCGGCGATTCCATACCGTCCCTTTGCATCAACTTGATTTCTCAAACATTCTCCTTGCCATGTCTCCAATTCCACCTCAAACTAGTTTGTTCAAATCTCAGCTGCCAATATCCTGTTGCACATTATGTTCTGCTGGCCAATCATTCCTTCATCGTCGCTGGGTCAAAATCATGGAACTACTTACCCAACAGCACTGTGGGAACACTTTCACCTCACGGACCAGCAGTTCAAGGTGGCGGCTCACCACCACCTTCTCAAGGGCAATTAAGGATAGGCAATAAATGCTACCCTTGCTCGCGATTCCCATATCCCGAGAATAAATGTTAAAAAATCTTTGCTGATCTTTATTGGCTCCTTGATCCTCAGTGCATTGAATTTAAAAATCTTCATTATCACCTTCAAATCCCACTATAAGGCTTTTGCTGCCTCTCACACCCTACGGTCCTCCAAGAGAGACTGGGGAGTACACCAAACACCAGAGTTAGAGGACCAGATGTTTTAACAGAGGGCATTACACACTACAAGATATTATTTCCAGTTTGCCCTCGTGAAGCAGGTAAGCACTGTGAACCTGCAGTCCCATTTATATAATAAACTCTCAGATCTTACAGTACAGAAATTCACAATAAAGGCAGACATAGATAAAGAATAATTTATTGGGAAGGAGCTATTGTTCCATATGAACAAGCGACAATTGTGGTTGCTGTTAGCTTTATAGTCAAAACTGTATCTTAATATTCATGTGCACAAAATGCCAGTTACAGGACCAAAGAGCATGGGAGGAGATATAAAGTTGGAGGAAGTTGCAAAAAAAGTAAGAGTGGGACATGGTCTTAGTGGGACTGGAAGATGAGAATTTTAAGTCCAACGCAGTAAGGATAGAAAGCCAACGCAAGGCACAAGAGTGATGGGTGAAAGGGACAAGATTTGGGCAGCTGATTTTTGGAATGATGGTTTATGGGGCTGGAGAGAGAGGCATTCAAGGAGGGTATTGGCATTTAGTTATAGGAAAAAGCTGCCTTGGGTTGTCCCGGAGGAACAGAAGATTTGGCTGAAGAGAACAAGGCACAGTAATGGTCAAGATGGCTGAATCAAGTTTCAGCCCAGGTATTGTTAATCACATCAGATGCAAGGGGAGAATCAGATCTCAAGTGCTCACCTGATACTATTCGCAGAAACAAATGACAGAAAGTGATATTGTTCAGGAAGATATAATCTGAGTGATCTTTCAACAAATATTAAAAAGTGAACATTCACCCAACATCATTAGGGAACGTGGGCAACACAAGCAAGGTCACATCAACTGCCAAAGGCTACTGGCCAAGAAGGGGGCGAAGCTGCCTTCTAGAGCAGTAATGGTTTTCACAACTGAGTGAGTCGCTAGGCTCTTTCAGAGGGCATTAAGAGCCAACCATGGGACTGGGCTCACACGTAGAGATGACTGGTTCCTTTCTCTGTGGGGCAATGGTGAACCAGTTGGGATTTTAACAACAACGTGGCAGCTTTCATAGCCATTTTTGCTGCTGGCAGCCCACAAATGATCAGACATACTGAATTCAATTTCACATCTTGCCGCGGAGGGATCTGAACGAGTGGAGTTTGAAGCTAGGCTCAGGGTCCAACAGGACGTGACGGCAGTGTACATTCAGCTTCAGTCTGCACGAGTGGCTGAGGGAGATGGAGTTAGTGACTGATATGTAAAGCTTCTGCCAGAAACTGAACACGACGTTTTCAGGCTTGCTTACGTTGAGCTTACGAGTGCGCCATCACATCCAGGATTTAATGTCAGACAGTGTGGCGACAGTTGTGGAGTCGAGGGTGAGGATACACAAGCAGACTTGTGTATCGACATTCATGTTTATAAAAGATATTGTTGAGCGAGTGCATATGGAGAAGGAATGGGAGTTAAATTTTAAATTAAAATTGTTTTGGATTATTGCATTCAATTGTTATTAAAAATATGATATGATTGGGAATTCCCAGAGGCACTTGCCACAAATGGATTCTGAGCCCAACGAGAGAAGGGATCTTGTCTTTCAGCAGCTAATAGACAAATTTAACCTCACCCAACAGGACATTAGCTATCCCCAAATCATGCATTTCCTTCAGAAGTCAAATATGCTCCACAACACTCGTGAAAACTGGCCACCGAGAGCTCCACATCCCAAAAAGCACTCAAATATGTATGTAATTCTAGATACTGCTCATCTCTACAGCAACAGATTCCACAGAAAGCTCGAAGAGAGCCTAGGATAGCAGCAAGATCGAGGCCAGCAAATAACAACAGAATAATGAAAAATTTGGGAACAAACCTGCACAGCTACCACTTGCAGCAAAATGCGCAATGACCCACTCAAACTGATACACTGAATGTACCACACCCTACATTAAATACATAGATTCCTCCACTCCCAGTCAGACTAATGTTGGGGGAAGATACGATCATCCTGGATAGCAACCCAATGATATCCCCTCAGACCAACTCCCATGTCCACTAGTTTTGAGTCATCCAAGATTCAGACTAGCACATCTCTCACTGCTAGCAGCAAGACAACCCCTTCACTGTGAAAAAATTATACACCCAATCCACCACCACAAATGTGTGAGGGATAACTTGTATTCATGTAGCCCCTCATTGGGTTCTCGTTTGTCCCAAAGCAATCCACATCATTTACTTACTTTTGAATTCTCATGTGGGTTAAAGCAGCAGCCAATGTGCACATTTTAACTAACCAAAACAAGCAGCTCAATGAACAGCCAATTTATTTATATTGTTGTTTAATTGAGGGAACACTGGGGTCAATTTCTTGTTCTCCAAATAGTCCCATGGGATATTTACACCTGAGCAAACAGATGGGGCTGCGTTTTTACATCTCAACTGAAAGATGGTACCTCCGACAATGCACCACTTCCTCAATCCACCACCGACATCTTAGCCTGTATCATGTGCTCAAGTCCCAGAGTGGAACTTGAACCCAATAACCTTCTGATTCAAAAAGATGAGAATGTTACCAATATATGTGGTGGTGGGTCAGAACCCCTTTCTTGGAGGTCTACATAACCCGCCCCCACTCCCCTCTCACAATGTTCCCCCTACATAGGGAGGAGCTGGCTGATCAGAGATGGAAAATGAAAGCACATCACCAACCTCTCCCGTGCACAACAGTAATGATCCACTCTAATAATGATTCCATACAAGATAGAATATCCCCTGTACACCTGGAACCCAAATGTTTGACTACTTCCTTTGATTTATAATGCTTGTTTTCATGAAATAAAAATTGAACTTAAAATTAAAAATTGATAGGATTTTTACAAAATACTATAATTGCTAAGCTTCAACTAAAATTACAAACAGATTGCAGCAATTTTAAAAGTTTTCCAATTTTCCAAAAATTGCTTCAAGGTTGCTAAATTGAGACACATACAATCCATGCATACACAGAGCTATGAACACTTGCTTAACTTCAGTTTTTAAACTCAGATTTTCCATCCTTTCCAGAAACTATTCATTTATCTGAAACCCATTCAACAATCCCACATTTAGCTCTTGGATCTAAAATAAGTTTCAGATTACCTTTCATAAAAGGAAACGTCCAAGAATAACTCGGAACAGTTAAATCTCTTTAGAATGCGGGAAATATGAGAAATGCCGGACTGTTGAACTACACATCAGAAGCCCTGAACAACCCCTGGAAATCCTCAGAAAATGAAAAAGCAGTATCCACTTTCTTGAATTAGTATACTCTCACTCTTAAAGAAGTTATTTTTTTTTTTAAAAAAAGGATGCATTTCCTAAAAATTAAGGAATCAACCTTCCAATCCAATCGGTACTGTCTCCTGTTTGAGTCAGTTAAAATGGCAACCTCACATCAGACAGGGTATGACATAGTGTAAAGTAATATTTCCCTTTGATCTTCTATCCTTAATTTGTGTTTTGCAGGAAAGAAGCCATTAACTATCGAACACAATTACAATAGTCGACTCCGTGAGGCCCTTGACAAGAATGGCTTCAAGGACAAGGTCTTTGTGGAAAGGCGCCTTGGGTTAGAATTTGCACTGCATCTCCACCCGGTTTCTCGGCGGTATTGGTCGTTTTGGGTGAAAACTGGGTCAGTGGAAATTTACATTAAAAAAAAGAAAGAGAGTTCCACCGGGGGTTTGGAAATACCACTGGGGAGCGGACCGCTGGCGTGTACCGTCCAAAAACCGCTATTGCCAGAGTTTTGACTCAGCAGTGACCCGTAGGCAAGTAGAAAAAAAAACGCCTACGAGAAGCAGCGGGAACTGGGCGGTAGCCAAGTAGCCCTGCAAAATAAGATCAGTTCTTGGGCTTTTAATTATTATTTTAAAGTTATTTTATAGTGTTCAAGTTGAAAAAAGGGTCCAGAGAATGTTTTCTGATTTTTTATTTTTTTGAAAAAATATTGTGTGTTTCCCCCCTCCGAGGCCCAACCCGCAGCCTCAGTCTAAATTTTAGTAATTACCGCTCATTTTGTATAAGAACCGCCCAATCGGCCCAAGATTGTGTTTTCCGCCGAGAATCGGGGTGTAAGGTCCATTTTTTTTCCCGCCGGGTGAAGTATTTTCCTTTTTTGTGGAATTTTTCGCCCGCGGTAATTTTTAAATCTTGGCGGTAATCCGGCACTGGTGGATTTTGGGGAAATTCTAGCCACTTGTCTTTAGAGTCAGATAGGTTAATGGACATATGGAGACAGCTATTATAATTATGCTTGCTAGTTAATGCTCCCTGTCTGGAAGACAGTCACAAAAGAGAGAAGATGGGAACAGATCATGAGATTGTAAAACGATAATTCAATCATCAGCAGAATGAGGCAAAGCTCAGACAGCCATCAACAAGGAATGTGACTAATGCATATTGAAGAAAGATATCAGAAAGTTAACTTCCAGACCCCCTCGCCACATGGAGGAGACGACTTCAAGGAAGGAAGAAGAGAGGATGTCCAGTGAAATAGCCCACGTCATCGTCTTCTCGTCCTTGGTAGAATGGTATTTTAACCAAGTCATTATTGTCCAAGTGTGTATAATACATGCTGTTTGTAATGCATGTGTAACAAACTCTTCTAGTTTACGAAAACGAGTACCCTTGACGTTGTCATTTATGCCAGTCGAATCTAAGCAAATAAGGGCATTTAAAATCCCCTGCAGAGGGACAACCAATTGCAATTACCTGCTTGTAATAGAGCTCCACCTCATGGACTACTGTGGTAATGCAACTGCTGCTGTAAATACAATAAAAGGCATGAAGCTATCTTGACTGTGCTTTAGTGATGTCACAAAAAAGATATCAGGGCCAAGATGTCAGGGCCAAGGAGAGGCGTGAGTTCGGGGCCCAGATGAAGCGAGGGCCCAGGAGCAGCACAGGCTAGCCCACACTGCGATATGTGCGCGCACTAGAGCTGGTCTCCAGTCGTCTTGGATAATCCTTGCCACTGGACCAAGACCTAGCTCTGTCAAGCCTGTGGGGTGGCTGGTGTGCAACGCCCACCACACATTAAACAAAATCCACGCGCAGGCATCTTCCATCCTTCAAGATTTAGTTCGGGACCTGAAATATTAGGTCCTTCACTGAAACACCTGTGAACTTTTTGGCGTGGAAGCAAGTCATTCTCGACTCGAGGGACTGCCTATGATGATGCTGCTCAATTTATGCTCTCTGGGTCACCAACTCAACAGACAGCAGTCGTAGTTTTTTCATCGATGAAAACCTCTTCTAATGTCAATACCCACCATAGATTTTAGATTAGAGAGAAAATGAATAAATTAGTCATATGGGGGGGTTGGTGAGGGGAAAAAATTAGCTTACACGCAAAATATCACAAAGACAATTTGTTGCATCTTTGTACTTTACAGCAGAGAGCACTGAATACCTTACGCAGGTTGGGAATCTTGACTGATCCACCCCAGGGACACTAACAAATTGCAGCATTCCTTACAGCTACCTCAGCACTGAACTTGGGAGTTTCATGGTCTGTTTGATTTAGGACCACAATATACAGTATTTTAATCGCTTCTCGGCCTTTTGGCTAAGATCATGCGTAACTGACCTGACAGGGGAGTAACCATGACCAGAAAGTGGTTCTCCCTGGATCAGGAAGGTGGTTCTCCTATGCTTTTTGGAAATAGGAGGTGGGTAGGGGGCACACATCCACCTCCATGGCACGAACCTGGTATTGCAGTACTTCCAGGAACAGTGCAGTGGCTCTAGGCCTTTTGGCTAAGAGCATTGGCGCAGAGTGATCCTTGAATGGGCCCAAGGTGACCTCTGGCGTTTGTAATCTGACAAAGAATTGGAAAGATTGGCAACGAATAAATTTTTTTTTTAAATAAAAAAAATATACAGTATTTTAATTAAAATGATGGCATTTTACACTGAAGGATGTTTTTCTGCTCATTTCATATGCACCAGCAATGCCCAAGTGCCATCGATTGCTTCATTTCCCTTCCCCCTTTCCCATATCCTTTTAACTTTAACATTCACAAATATTTACCCACTCCCTTTTAAAAAAAAAACCTATTATGAATTCCACTGTTTCTGAAAGGATATTTCATGTCCCAACAACTCTCTGCAAACTATTTTTTTAACTCCCAATGTCTCCCTTTGTTCTAGTATCCTGAATTTATGCTCTCTGGGCCACCAACTCAACAGGCAGCAGAAAAAGATTTTTCACCATTCACCTTATGAAAACCCCTTCTAATATCAATACTATTTTAAATGAGAGAGAAAATGAATAAATAAGCCACATGGGGGGGGGGGGGGGGGGAAACACACACAATGAGCCAAATTACATTTTCTAACTTAAGTCACATAGAATGTACAGCACAGAAACAGGCTATTCAGCCCAACTGGTCCATGCTGGTGTTCATGCTCCACAGGAAGCTCCTCCCATCTCACCTCATCCAACCATATCTACATATCCTTCTACAATAGCAAAATACTGCGGATGTTGGAACTCTGAAATAAAACCAGAAAATATTCAGCAGGGCAGTATCAGTTCTGACGAAAGGTCATCGACCTGAAACATTAACTCCAATGTTCCCTTTAAACTGTGTGGCCGTGCAGAGCTCTGCAGCTCCCGCACAGCTGGCTCTTAAATAGGAAAAACCGTGCATGCGTGTTATTTTGAATGAGTAGCGCAGCACACAAAAAAATTAAAGGGAACATTGGTTAACTCTATTTCTCTTTCTCTCTCCACAAGTGTTGCCTGACCTGCTGAATATTTTCAGTATGCTCTGTTTTTACCGCTTCTATTCCTCTCTCTCTCTCTCTTTCGTGCTTATCTAACTTCCCTTTAAATGCATCCAAGAATAATATTTAAATTGAGCCTATACTCTCTGGAGTTTAGAAGAAGAGAGGCGATCTTACTGAAACAAGATTCTGAAGGGGATTGACAGGGTAGATGCTGAGAGGTTGTTTTCCCTGGCTGGAGAGTCTAGAAATAGGGAGTATAGTCTCAGGACAAGGTCATTTAGGAGAGAGACGAGGAGAAATTTCTTCACTCACAGAGTTTGAATCTTTGGAATTCTCTATCCCAAAGGGCTGCGGATGCTGAGTCATTGAGTATATTCAGGGCTGAGATAGATTTTTGGACTTGAGGAATCAAGGGATATGGCAAAAAACTGAGTTAATGTAGATCAGCCATGATCTTACTGAATGGCAGAGCAGGCTCGAAGGGCCATATGGCCTACTCCTGCTCTGAATTCTTAAGTTATTACTTAAAATTAAAAATGTTAAAAAATAAGAGCTTGCACACAAATATGTCAATAAACCAGATAGATCCATTAAATGCATCTAATAAAATTAAAAATGTTTAAAAATTATAGTTTGCACACAGATGAACACAAGGAGACACTAGCTTTCTAAGAAAGGAATAGAGAAAAAAAACTTGCATTTATATAGTATCTTTCATGACCACTGTTGTAATGTAGGAAACACGGCAGCCAATGTGCGCACAGGAAGCTCCCACAAACAACAATGTAATAATGACCAGATGATCTGTTTTTAGTTGTGTTGGTTGAGAGATAAATATTGGCCAGTACAACGGGGATATCTCCCCTGCTAGTCTCCGAATAGTGCCATTGGATCTTTTACGTCCACCCGAGGGTAGATGGGGCCTCAGTTTAACATCTCATCCGAAAGACAGCATCTCTGACAGTGCAGCATTCCCTTACTACTGACTGGAAACACTCAGTTTTAAAAAAAAAGCAAGGCCGTCAGTCAGCGAGTGTGCAACGATTGGCTGGAGATGCTGTCAGTCAGCGAGTGCGCGCGCGGATGCACACACACACACACACACACACACACACACGACAGGCAAGACTAGGCGAGGCGTGAGCTCCTGTGGCCCAGAAAATTCTCTGTTTCGGCACCGGTCAGGTCCCGAGGGTGCAGGACCAGAGGTCCAGCCTGTAGTGCATTCCAGATCACAATGACTCACTGCGTAAAACAGGTTTTTCCCCCTCATAATCGCCCTTGGTTCATCTGCCAAATCACCTTAAATCTGTGCCCTCTGGGAACAGTTTCTCTGTCATCTAAAACAAAAGCAAAATACTGCGGAGGCTGGAAATCTGAAATGAAAGCAGAAAATGCTGGAAAGACCCAGCAGATTAGGCAGCTTCTGTGGAAAGAGAAAAACAGAGATACCATTTCGTCATCGACCTGAAACATCAACTTCGTTTTTCTCTCCCCAGATGCTGCAGTATTTCCAGCATTTTCTGTTTTTATTTCTCACTTATCTACCCTATCTGGACCCCCCTCATGATTTTGAGCACCTCTTATCAAATCTCCTCTGACAGAGTTTCCATACAAATGTGTGCACAGACCAAGAAAGAAAGACTTGCATTTATAGAGTACCTTTCATAGCCACGGCAAGTCTCAAAACACTTTACAGCCAATGAAATACTTTGAGCATAGTCACTGTTGTAATGTGGGAAACACGGCAGCAAGCTCCCACCAAACAGCAATGTGATAATGACCAGATAATCTGTTTTTGTTATAACACATGAAATAGGAACAGGATTCAGCCTCTCAAGCCTACTCCGCCATTCAATAAGATCATGGCTGATCTGATCATGGACTCAGCTCCACTTCCCGCCCGCTCCCCATAACCCCTTATCGTTTAAGAAACTGTCTATTTCTGTCTTAAATTTATTCAATGTCCCCCAACTTCCACAGCTCTCCACAGAATTCCACAGATTTACAACCCTCAGAGAAGAAATTTCTCCTCATCTCTGTTTTAAATGCGTGACCCCTTATTCTAAGATCATGCTCTCGCGTTCTAGTCTCCCCCGTTGATTGAGGGATAAATATTGGCCAGGACACCGGGTATAACACCCCTGCTCTTCATGACTTCATCTCTCTTCAAATAGGATCTTTTATGCCCACCAGAGAGGGCAGCCAGGGGCCTCGGTTTAACATCTCATCTGAAAGATGGCACCGCCGACAGTGCAGACCGGCCAGCCCACACTGCGATCTATGGATAGTAGGAGCAGGCGGCGCACCAGGTCGGAGCTTGGTCTCCAGTCCTCTTGGTTAACCCTTGCCACTGGATCAAGATCTAGCTCTGCCAAGCCCGTGTGGTGGCTGGTGCGCAACGGCCGCCCCACGTTAAAACAATCCACGCACAGGCATCTTCCACCCTTCAACATGTAGTTCGGGATCTAGAATGTCAGGTCCCTCAATTGAAACACCTGTGAACTCGTCCCTTTTTGGTGTGGAAGGGAGTCATCCTCGATGGGTACCCTGGGTACTGCACTGGAGTGTCAGCCTTATGTGCCCAAGTCTCTGGAGGTGGGACTTGAAGACAAGAGGGAGACACTGGTTTTCTAAGAAAGGGACAAGAGGGTGCGAGGGGCCAACCTGGGGATGGGTGGGCGAGTCAGCCGGCACCTACCTGCACCCTGTGCGATTTGACCAGGTGCATGCCGAGAGCCGGCGTGTTCGGCAGGATCTTGCCACAGCCCGTCACCGTGCACAGGATGTTGGTCCTCACCGCCCGGCTCAGCTCGCTGACGGACGGCCGAATGATCTGGCAGCTCGGGACCTGTGCTGCTGCTGCTGCTGCGGCTGCGGCTGTTGTTGTTGTTGTCGGAGGTCGCGGTTCCTCCGGCTGCGGGTGAGACGGCTTGTCGCCCGATCGGCATCCTCCCGCCGCCGCAGCCGCCATCTTGCCGCTCCTCACACGCACCCAACACGTCCTCCCCTGCCGGCCGTCAATCACATTTAACCCTCCTCCCCTTCCTTCCCATTGGCCGCCTTCCGCCGATCGCCCCGCCCCCGTACCGCGGTGAACTCGTTAATTGGCTGATCGTCACGTCAATTAACTCGCTCATTGACCCGCCCCACCCCGTCAGGTTGTCTTGACCTTATGGACTAACGTCCTTTAAAAATATACATTTTCAGATTGAGCCCACTTTAATTATTAAATCTGTTTTAATCTATATGGTCTTAAATATTGTCTATTCAAGCCATATTTATGAATTGAATTTGGAAGAATCTGGTTTTCCCTAAAGTTTTTTTTACTTTAACAAAGCCTTGTTTTGAATTCGTTGCTTTCACTACAAATCCCTTCCCTGCCCCGAGCAACACAACCACTCCAGCATAGTGATCATATATCACTGCGGGCATGCACAAAGGCAGAGAGATGTCAATCCTTGAAGAAAGAGAGAACTGGCATTTGTATCGCACCTTTCACAGCCTCATGATGTCCCAAAGTGCTTCAAATCGAAGTACTTTTGAAGTGTTGTAATGGAAGAAACGCAGTAGCTAATTTGCCATAGCAAGGTTCCACAAACAGCAAGGAGATGATCTGTTTTAGCCATGTTGGATGAGGGGAAAAAAATCAATTTATATAGCATCTTTCATGACCATCATCATAGGCAGTCCCTCGGAATCAAGGAAGCCTTGCTTCCACTCCCTAAGTGAGCTCTTTGATGGCTGAACAGTCCGATATGAGAGCCACAGACCATGTCACAGGTGGAACAGACATTCGTCGACAGAAGAGATCGGTGGGACTGGTTTGCCACGCGCTCCTTCCGCTGCCTGCGCTTGGCCTCTTCATGCGAGCTCAACGCCCTCCCGGATGCACTTTCTCCACCTCGGGTGGTCTTCGGCCAGGGTCTCCCAGGTGTCAGTGGTGATGTCGCACTTTACCAGGGAGGCTTTGAGGGTGTACTTATAACGTTTTCGCCTTTGGCTCGTTTACCACGAAGGAGCTCCGCATAAAGCATTTGCTTAGGGAGTCTCGTATCTGGCATGCGAACTGTGTGGCCTGCCCAGCGAAACTGATCGAGTGTGGTCAGTGCTGCAATACTGGGGATGTTAGCCTGGTCAAGGACACTGATGTTGGTCCGCCTGACCTCCCAGGGGATCCGCAGGATCTTGCGGAGACATCGTTGGTGATATATCTCCAGCAACTTGAGGTGCCTTCTATACATCGTCCATGCCTTAGATCCATACAGGAGGGTGGGTATTACTACAGCCCTGTAGACCATGAGCTTGGTGGTAGATTTGATGGCCTGGTCTTCAAACACTCTTTTCCTCAGACGGCCGAAGGCTGCACTGGAGGCGATGTTGAATCTCCGCATCAATGTCTGCCTTTGTTAATAAGAGGCTCCCGTGATATGGGAAATGGTCCACATTGTCGAGAGCCGTGAATCTTGATGACTGGGGGGGCAGTGCTGTGCGGCGGTGACAGGCTGGTGGAGGACCTATGTCTTACGGATGTTAAGCGTAAGGCCTATGCTTTCATATGCCTCAGTGAATACATTGACTATATGCTGGAGTTCAGCCTCTGAATGATCACCAGGCATCCCAAAGCACTTTACAGCCAATGAAATACTTTTTAAAGTGTAGTCACTGCTGTAATGTAGGAAATGCAGCCAATTCACATACAGCAAGCTCCCACAAACAGCAATGTGATAATGACCAGATAATCAGTTTAAATGATGTGGATTGAGGGATAAATATTGCCCAGGACACTGGAGAGAACTCCCTTGCTCTTCTTCGAAATAGTGCCAAGGGTTCTTTTACATCCACCTGAGGGCAGAAGGGGCATCAGTTTAATGTCTTATCTGAAAGACAGCACCTCCAACAGTGCAGAGCTCCCTCTGGACCAAGGCTGACACCTAGTACAGTTTATTAACTTTTGTTCCTAACTGTAATTGTACAACACATTCTGTTGCACTCACCTGTAGACAACTTTTAAATGTCAGTCTGGTCCATTTCCAAACAAACCTTATGATTTTTTGCCACTTACTTTTTTTTTTAAGTTGATGAAGCGGGACTGCCTGACCCTGACTCCAACTCTGCTCCAATTACAATGCTCTGCGCACCTGTTCCAAACAGTCCAATGGTCTCAACATAAGTACCTCAGCCGAACCTCCCTTTCTAAACCTATATGGACTCACGCTACAATTAAATTAGTTCATTTTCTGTTGGTTTAGTGGACATTTAAGTACAACTTTGAGATGGACATCAAATCTGTTAGGCTCATGGATTATCTGAGAGAATCGACATATCTGCACAAACAGGCAAACTTTAAAACCTCTATTCAGTTAGTGTCTCCTCCTTTTATTATATTAAACTTATAGTGATAATTAATCAAAATTCCCTGGATTCTGGGGAGGTCCCAGCAGATTGGAAAACTGAAAATGTAACACCCCTAATTAAAAAAGGAGGCAGACAAAAAGCAGGAAACTATAGACCAGTTAGCCTAACATATGTGGTTGGGAAAATGTTGGAGTCCATTATTAAAGAAGTAGTAGCAGGACATTTGGAAAAGCATAATTCAGTCAGGCAGAGTCAGCATGGATTTATGAAGGGAAAGTCATGTTTGACAAATTTGCTGGAATTCTTTCAGGATGCAACGAACAGGGTGGATAAAGGAGAACCAGTGGATGTGGTGTATTTGGACTTCCAGAAGGCATTTGACAAGGTGCCACATAAAAGGTTACTGCACAAGATCAAAGTTCACAAGGTTGGGGGTAATATATTAGCATGGATAGAGGATTGGCTAACTAACAGAAAATGGAGAGTTGGGATAAATGGTTCATTCTCGGGTTGGCAATCAGTAACTAGTGGTGTGCCGCAGGGATCAGTGCTGGGACCCCAACTATTTACAATCTATATTAACGACTTGGAAGAAGGGACCGAGTGTAACGTAGTCAAGTTTGCTGACGATACAAAGATGGGAGGAAAAGCAATGTGTGAGGACACAGAAAACCTGCAAAAGGACATAGACAGGCTAAGTGAGTGCGCAAAAAATTGGCAGATGGAGTATAATGTTGGAAAGTGTGAGGTTCTGCACTTTGGCAGAAAAAAATCGAAGCACAAGGTATTGTTTAAATGGAGAAAAATTGCAAAGTGCTGCAGTATAGCAGGGGTCCTGGTGCATGAAACACAAAAGATTAGTATACAGGTACAGCAAGTGATCAGGCAGGCCAATGGAATCTTGGCCTTTATTGCAAAGTGGATGGAGTATAAAAGCAGGGAAGTCTTGCTACAATTATATAGGGTATTGGTGAGGCCACATCTGGAATACTGCATACAATTTTGATTTCCATATTTAAGAAAGGATATACTTGCTTTGGAGGCAATTCAGAGAAGGTTCACTGGGTTGATTCTGGAGACGAGGGGGTTGACTTATGAAGAAAGATTGAGTAGGTTGGTCCTCTACTGATTGGAATTCAGAAGAATGAGAGGCGGTCGTATCGAAACGTATAAGATTATGAGGGGGTTTTACAAGGCGGCTGCAGAGAGGATGTTTCCACTGATAGGGGAGACTAGAACTATGGGGCATAACCTTAGAATAAGGGACCGCCCATTTAAAACTGAGATGAGGAAGAATTTCTTCTCAGAGGATTGTAAATCTGTGGAATTCGCTGCCTCAGAGAGCTGTGAAAGCTGGGTCATTGAATAAATTTAAGAAAGAGATAGACAGTTTCTTAACCGATAAGGGAATAAGGTGTTATGGGGAGTGGTTAGGGAAGTGGACGTGAGTCCATGATCGGATCAGCCACGATCGTATTAAATAGCGGAGCAGGTTCGAGGGCCGTATGGCCTACTGCTGCTTATGTTCTTTACCAATCCAGTTGTGAGACATATACTTTGTCTTATTTTTAGCTCTTATTTTAAACCATGTATTAGGCACCTACAACTGAATTCTCTCATTTTTGGTAAGCAAGAAAATATTAAAATAAATTGCTGCAGTTACAACAGAGCTGTCAACAAGCCCCTGAACCTGATGGCTGACATCCTAGGGTTTTGAAAGAGGTGGCTATTGTAATGTATTTGCTTCATGGGTTGTTTGCTTAAGAATTCATAGCAACACATTGCTATTAAGAACTAGTTGGTTTATTAACAAAGGTTTAACAATCATACTACACATTACCAGTTCACCCACTAGGCTCACTACTGCATACCTCATCGTGGATGATCGAGACCCAACTGACTGGGGTTTTATTGAGTCTGTGAACATCACATGACTGGCCAAGCCACCAACAATGCAACTCTTTTAAAGGAGACAAATAAACATTAGGTCAAGTGACCCCCGATCTGGGGGACACGGCAAACATTTTCGAGGCCCTTTTTTTGTTTTTTTGGGCACTAAAATCAAAATTTTTTTCCAAGTGCCCCCTATAAAAGGGGAGGGGGACACTAAAAACACCAGCAATTAAAACAAATTAAACTTTAAAACATAAAATCAAATTAAAATTTTGTTGCCGGGGGTGATGATGCACTCCAGTCCCTCCGGCGCCCACCTCTCACGGAAGGCCGCCCATCAACAATGCAACGCAACACCCGTGAGCATACTCACAGGTGCCGACATTACAGCTCGAGTACGCATTGGTAGTCCACTTCCAAAATTACATAGATTCGAGAAAGGTTCCCGCAGATTGCAAGTTAGCAAATGTAAAAAAAGACTTGGATTTATATAGCACCTTTCATGACCACCGGATGTCTCAAAGCGCTTTACAGCCAAAGGAGTATTTTTTTGGAGTGTAGACACTGTTGTATTGTAACCCCACTATTTAAGAAAGGAGGGAAGACTGAAAACAGGGAAGTACAGACCAGTTAGCCTAACATTAGTAGTAGGGAAATGCTAGAATCTATTATTAAGGACATGGTAACAGGGCACTTAGAAAATAATATGATTGGGCAGTCAACACAGATGTATGAAAGGGTAATCACATTTGACAAATCAGTTTTTTGAGGTTGTAATTAGCAGAAAGATGAGGGAGAGCCAGTGGATGTGGATTTTTGAAAGGCATTCAATAAGGTGCCACATAAGAGATTGAACAAAATTAGGACTCATGGGATTGGAGGTAATATACTAGCATGGATTAAGGATTGATTAATGGACAAAAAACAGTAGGAATAAACGGGTCATTTTGGGGTTGGCAGACTGTAACTAGTAGGGTACCACAAGTATCAGTGCTTGGGCCTCAGCTATTCACAATATATATCAATGATTTGGATGAGGGGACCAAATGTAATATATCCAGGTTTGCTAATGATGCAAAGCTAGGTGGGAATGTAAGTTGGGAGGAGAATGCAAAGAGACTTCAAGGGGATATAGACAGGTTAAGTGAGTGAACAAGAACATTGCAAATGGAATATAATGTAGAGAAATGCAAAGTTATCCACTTTGGTAGGAAAAATAGAAAAATCAGTATTTTGTAAACTGTGAGAGATTGGGAAATGTTGGTGTTCAGAAGGACCTGGGTGTTTTGTACACGAATCAAAGTTAACATGCAGGTACAGCAAGCAATTAAGAAAGAAAATGGTATGTTGGCCTTTATTACAAGAAATTTTGAATACAAGAATAAAGATATCTTACTGCAATTATATAGGCCCCTAGTGAGACCTGGAGTATTGTGTACAGTTTGGGTCTCCTTGCCATAGAGGGAGTGCAATGAAGGCTCACCAGACGGATTCCTGGGATGGGGGAATTGTCCCATGAGGAGAGATTGAATAGACTAGGCTGAAATTCTCTTGAGTTTAGAAAAATGAGGTGATCTCATTGAAACATACAAAATTCTTACAGGGCTTGACAGGGTAGATGCAGGGAGGATGTTTCCCCTGGCTGGGAGTCTGGAACCAGGGGTTACAGTCTCAGAATAAGAGGTCAGCCATTTAGGACTGAGATGAGGAGACATTTCTTCACTCAGAGGGTGATAAATCTTTGGAATTCTCTACCCCAGAGGGCTGTAGCAGCTTAGTCTTTGAGTATATTCAAGACAGAGATAGATTTTTGAATATGAAGGGAATCAAGGGATATGGGGATAGTGCAGGAAAATAGAATTGAGGTAGAAGATCAGCCACAATCTTACTGAATGGCAGAGCAGGCTCGAAGGGCTGAATGGCCTATTCCTGCTCCTAATTCTTATAACATTAAGGTGAATGTTAGGGTCAATAACAGTGAAAACTGCTGGCAGATGTATATAAACGTGGAACTGTGTTTATTTATTTTAAAAAGAGTGAGCTGCATCAAAATAAATCACTGGTAAACCAATACAAGTTAATTCAAATGAGTGAAACTTGCCCGTAGCGTCCCGACCTTTTGCCAAATTTTAAAATCAGTCAGGGTAAAGAGGTGAAAGAAATGCGGCATCAGGCAAACCCAATTGATGCCAACAATGTACATGTTTGACATAATTATATTTCATTTTTTTATCAAAAATAATTTCAGATGTGCATAAAGTAGAACTCTGAACAAAGATGTTTATTAAATGACAGAACACATCACAACCAAACTATTTACAAATATCTTTTTACAATTATTCCCCAATGTCATGTCTACCAACATTCTGCTGCTATTTGAAGTGATTCTGACCGCTGCATATTCTTATGAGAACAGACACCTGATTTAAAAAAAATTGACAACCTGTTGCCCATTTGGATTAAGATTTACTTATTTTGGTTTAAAATATATAACCTATTTTAATGCATCTCATTTTGAAATTAAATAAAGCTTAGTCTCTAGTTCTGATCACAAGTAAAACAGTTAAAGTAAAATTGTAAATGTGGACCATTGCCCAACGTGGATCTACCTTGAAGTGTCACAATAAAATGTGACCTGTGCATTCACAGCGCCCCTGCCCAGATGGTTCTGTTGGCAAAGATATTGCCCAGTCTAGAACTGACCAATGGAAACAGGTGCTAGGCACAATTTCTGGTCAGTCCTGTGTTAGCCAATCTCAAACAGATGGCAATAGGGAATTCCAACTGATCTCAGCATTCCAGGAGTTTAAAAAAATAAGACCCGCTAGATTGTGTATGTATATATATTATATACACACACACACACACGTGAACGTTGAATGATGCTTGGGTGTGAAGTCTCCCCCATTGAATAACCAGTCTACATAAAAAATAGGAGCAGGAGTAGGCCATTTGGCCCCTTGAGCCTGCTCCACCCTTCTATGAGATCATGGCTCATCTCCTACCTCAACTCCACTTTCCTGCACACATCCCTTGATTCTCTTAATATCCAATGATTCCCTCATTTGATGAATGACTGCTTGGATGAGGTATCAAAAGGTTGCTGGCAACTCTGGAAGCAAACCCCAGTATAAGTCACCAGCTTTTGCAGTGGGGCAGGAAAAAAAATAACTGTTCCTCTCTTTCCTCCTTTAAGACGCTTCTTAAAACCTACCTCTTTGGCCAAGCTTTTGGTAACCTGCCCTAATTTCTTCATGTGGCTTGGTGTCAAATTTTGCTTTATAATCACGCCTGTGAAACGCCTCGGGGCATTTTACTATATTAAATGCACTATACAAATTGTTGTTGAACTGTACAATATATGGGGTTTATAAACACAAACAAACCAAGTAGAGATCAGAAGTAACCACAAAAATTTATTACACACATGTAAACAAAACTTTTAAACAACTTTATATTGTGCAAATGCATGTCAAGCACATCCAGAGCAAGATTCCCAATTTCACAAGCAAGACTGGACTGCAATTCAGCCCCATCAAAATTGGAATGTCAGTCCTGCTCCAACAAATCTCCTTTGGACTGCATGTAGAAACCTTTAATGAGGTGATTATAATGAGGCTATATTATTCATCCAGTTAGATCTTCGTCATTAGTGACTTGGATAGCCCAATATCTAAACAGGTTTCCGCATCAAGTAATTGAGGCATGGAGACCAGCAAGGCTCGGGTTCAATTCCCCAGTCTGTGCCGAGTTAGTATTTTCAGTCCGGGTGATACAATTTATCTCCGCACCCCAAGGATTCGAAAGGAAAATTGGTTAAGAGTTTCCATTTCTGATTGCTATCCACTAAGTGAACATATGTGGATTGTATTGGGCTCACCGTCAAGTCTCGCATGAATTTACACTTGGGTGGAGCACTGGAGGGCACAGGGACACCCACAGGACAAAAGCTCAAACTCAAAAGTGTTTGCACGGTTTCAGTTTTAAACTGAGCTCAAGAAATGCAAGACAGTGCATTGAATTATTTCATACAGAAAACATCTCCTGGTGGAACAGGACTGGAAACAGCAGACTCGAGTACTGATTATTGGTTGTGGAGATCCAGTACCTTGAAGTAATTCAGATATTTGAAACTAGATCCAAAAATCAAGTAAAACGCAAGATTTCAGATAACGAAAGGGGAGCAGTGACCTATATGGGCTAAGAGCAAATGAATACGATGGAAAAATTTCACACATATGCAGTTTTCTTGCTAAGAAATTCTACCTTAAACCAGAGCTTACAGGTTAAAAACTGGTGGAGCTGGACCACTTTAGCACCCCAATCTCCCCTCACCCCAAAATGAAACTTAGCTACATGCTTCGCTTCGGCAGGCATGTAGGATGACCCTGCTTGCAGCAGAATGTTAATTATGCCCAATGATCTAATAGTCTGCTAAATTCTCATTACTTCCCTGCCTAAAATGGGAGCAATCATTGGCAAAAAAAAAAATACAACCTGGCAAGTGCAAGTCAAACTTGTTTACTAAGTGAAATAAAGTCCAAATGATAGTCAAAGCAGGGATTTAAACAAAAAGCCTCCCTAAACTTGACACACAGTCATTGTAGAGAGCCTGGCTTTTTTGGCAATTAAGGAATTAGTGGGCCTTGTTTCAAAAAGATCTGCAACTATAATATTGCAAGAGTAAGAGAAGATATACCCCCCCACCCTAAAAAACACAATGGCCTAGAAATTAGTCTCGACCCTGTATCGGATTGGCCCGGCCGCCGGTTATACACAGCACCTGATATTCAGGTCCACTGCAGTCAATGGAATTGAACATCAGTCACTGCATATCACAGCCGGCCGATGCAATACATCCAGAGACGAACTTCTAGGCCAATAGGTTTTCTTATGAAAATAAAAATACATACAATCTTCCAAAAAATATAAGAAAAGGTAGCTATTTTCTTGAACTTTACGGCTGACTTAATTCTTTCCAACCAAAGATTAGAAATAGACATTTATTATTTAACATTACATTACATCCCACTGGTTAAATACAGGAAGCTGACAGTATGCATGCTAACCCACTAACTTGGGCTTACATTAAAAGGTAAAGTTCACTGTAATGAAGCTTTGGTTGGATATCCCAAAATTATTTTATGTGCAACATTACCCGATTACGTTTCAATTTTTAAATATAAAACTGGACTGATTGTCAGAACTTAGAATTTCACAATATTGTAGTATACAAGGTGTGCCTGTTGGGGGAGAAATCAGATCTTAATGGGAAATTGATGGGAAAAGTAGACTTTTGGTATTCCTAAAGACCAACAGTAACAAAAGTAAAATCAGACAATTGCAGGAGGAGGAGCAAAGAAAGGGAAGTGAAGAATATTTTAAAAGCAAAAAGGGAGAAAAAGTACAACCTTCCTTTCTAGCCGTTTCTAAGAGGCAATTTGCTAAATGTCTAGAATAATTAGGAGTTTAAAATCCCTTGCATTTCTTTAAAAAAAAAATGTGTGGTTGGCAAAGCAGACTAGTGAAGCATAATTTTGATCAACTGGCGTCAGCAAGGGGTTGCCATGGGGTGAGACATTTGCTTTCTCAATGCTATTGCAAGAAAAAACTGCAATAGCACCATATTTCCATCTTTTGCAAGCCAAGATTGCAGGGATTGGGGGTGTTTCAGTATATGCAGGGAACCTCCCACACAGAAAAATGTTCGAAAACCAATGCTTTAAAGTTAATTTCAGAGCTGGATCAAGTATTCGGAGATATCACGACCTTTGTGGGGGTGGGGGAGGAAAGAGAGAGGGAGAGAAAATAACCAAATTTGTTAGTGAATTCTTTAACTCGTTGGTAGGTTATGGTTCCATGGATGCCACACTCTTTCGGCTGCATAGACCAATGGCTGTTATGTACCTTTAAGTCCAGACAAATAGTGTCAACAGGATATAACACCGCAAGGGGCAGCACAGCCGACCAAGCTCAATTCCCCCACTCCTGTAAAAGGAGAACCGAAAAATAGTAAGAAAAAAAATAAAATTATTCCTTTCCAATGTATAAACTCCCTATCCCCACAGGACATTATGCCAAAGGATATTTTTTTTTTTAAATTTAGAGGAATACGTGAACTGCTTCTCCTGAATAATTAAGATTGAAAGGTCAAGAAATAATGTCAACAATGCCACACCATTCACATTGTGCAAAATTTTGGTCAGCAGACATGGGGGAAATCTAAAGCTACATTACAGCACAGAAGAGGCAAGTTTTCCACAGGAAACATACAAGCATTTACAGAATGTCCTTGGACTATGGAGTCAAGGGACTGGCGTATCATGCCAGGCAGCCCTTTTGTCTGTTATTTTGAAATAGTTCTTCCCCTTTTCTGGAATACTGCTGAACATGGTTGAAATGGGAACGTCAGCAATCCCTAAAAAAAAACACAAAAATTGCCATGGTTATTATACCAGCAGAATTACTGCTACAAGTCTTCCATTACCAAACCTTCACTTTAGATATTCTACAAACTTTTGCCTTGTCACATTCAACCTGAACAAGCCAAACGTAGCAAATTAGAAGTGAGCTTTGCACCAATTTTAAAATCTAGAGAGACTCATTAACAAGTAGCAACTCAATAAAAGATCAGCAATAGAGCATCACTGATGCATAGCAGGTATTTTTTGTGAGAAATTCACAAATGAGGGTACTGGACATTTTCACGATAAAACTAGACTCTATATTTATGATTCTATACTAGTGATTATTGTAGGGATGACAGGAAAAATATAATAGGCAGACACAAGGCAATGAATAGGAGCACAGGATATACCTACCTAATGCTGGCAGTGCTCTCAACGATTCAAGAATATTTGGACTGGAAAATTTTGCAATACATCGGAACGGTTTTTTTCTGTCTGATAAAATCCCCATGTTGTGTTCATCCTTAAAGACCGTTTGTAACTGACCAGAAAAATACATTAGGTATTATAGTAAGTGATACAGTAACAATTGGCAAATGAACAGCAGTACTAAAATATCTTAAATCGATAAATCCTTTTCAGATTGAAACGGACTATTTCTGTTTTTTTTCATTTATAAAAGCTTTCCTCCAGACTGCACTAGAGGTGGAAATGAATCAGTCAGGGATTCCTACTCCTCATCACCCGTCAGTAATCCCTGCTGGAAACACATGTGGACAGAATTGACTGCGATGGTCCCCGTGGATGAATGGTTTGCCGCCAAGGATTACACCCAAATGCTCAACTGCACCCCAGCAAGAAATAAATGTCATCAGTGAAGTCGGGAAAAGAGAATAATAGAATGATTCTGTGTCGGTTGTTTGATCCAATTAGTCCCGCTCCCCTGCCCTTTCCAATAGCCATGCAAGTTTGCCGACCTTCCAGTATTTATCCAACTCCCTTTTGAAAGTTATTATTGAATCTGCTTCCACCACCCTTTCAGGCAGTGCATTCCAGATCACAACATCGCGCTGCATTAAAAAAAAATTCATCTCATCTCTGGTACTTTTGCCAATTACCTTAAAACCTTACCAGAAAGCGGACAAAAAAATAAAGTGGTGGTGGTGTTGGTCGAGGAATAAATGCTGGCCAAGACACTGGTAGACTCCCCTGGTCCTCTTCAAATTATGCCATGAGATCTTTTACCCTCCACCTGAACAGGTAGAGGAGACCTCAATTTAATGACTCATTTGAAAGACAGCATCTCAGGCTGTCAATACTGCCCTGCATTGAAGAGTCAGATTATTTGCTCAAGCCCTGTTGGGCCAAATGGCCTAATTCTGTGCTGTAAATGCTATGTAAAAAATGAGCGCCATCACTGACTGAGCCAAGCTGACAATCTCTAGAAATTATATTCTACAAAGTATATTATACAGCAGAAGGTTACATGGTTTTCCAATTGAGAAAGACTCACAGCCAAGCAATATATTGAAGGTCATAGTATATCAAATCAAAGCGAGACACTGCAGTGTCGTTCAATACACACCCTGTAGTGAACTTCCTCCAGTTTTGGTAATGACCCCTCTCCAAATGCTGCCAATGATAATCTTTTGACATCTTCTTTCTCTTTGAGATTTTCTACAGTGATTCTCTGATCTTGATTGGAGGGAAAAAGAGAAGGAAATGCTTAGATGAATATATAAACGTTAGTCAACATTCTGTCCAGATTAGAGACCAAGTGAATCATTTCTGCTATTCAGCAGAACACTATATACAAACCAGTTTTATCAGAGGAGCAACAAGCAGACTAGTTAAGAGCTGAAGTCCAATCTTGCTAAATGTTTGTTTTAAAAAGTCAATGGAAGCCCACTATGCTGGACAGCTGCAAGAAAGAAAAACTTGCTTTTATATAGCGCCTTTCACAACCATCGGACGGCTCAAAGCGCTTTACAGCCAATGAAGTACTTTTTGAAGTGTAGTCACAGTTGTAATGTGGGAAACGTGGCAGCCAATTTGCACACAGCAAATTGCACAATCCCACAAACAGCAATGTGATAATGACCAGATAATCTGTTTTTATGTTATGTTGATTGAGAGATAAATATTGGCCAGGACACCAGGGATAACTCCCCCACACTTCTTCGAAATAATGCCGTGGAATTTTTTAAGTCCAGCCGACATTTAAAGCCTCATCTGAAAGACAGCACCTCAGACAGTGCAGCGTTCCCTCAGTACTGCTTCTCCAACAATGCAGCATTCCCTCAGTACTGCACTGGAGTGTCAGCCTAAAGTTTTTGCTCAAGTCTCTGGAGTGGGACTTGAACCCACAACCTTCTGACTCAGAGGAGAGTGTAGTACACACAGAGCCACTAGCTGGCACTCAAATGTGGGGCCACTGCAAAAAAGAAAATCATCACACGCCTCCTACCCAATGTTCCCCATAATCTTTTTTTGGCTGTGCAATCCTGTGAACGGACTGTGTTGCCCACACAAAATTTTGCACATGTGCAAAATGTCCCATTGTGAAGCTGGCAAGCGACCCGTGTGGAACAGTAACATAGCTTCTAACCAATAACTTGTGTGGATGGATGTGCAGCATTCCACTGTTGCGTATACTTGATCTGTTTCGTCATAGATATATGGTATATAAAATTAACCCAAAGCTCAAGCTTGTCAGGAAGAGCATTTAATAAATTTACTGCCAGACTAAAAACTTCCATCCCCCAACGGCCAATAAACAGAGATTCTGCATAAAATAAATCTGTTGTTTACATGGCTAAAACTCTCCTCCACCACCTTCCCCAAAGAAAGCTTTTCCACAACAAAATCGCAGGACTTATTGCAATCAAGAATGAGGGTAAGGACACCTACAAATACAGAATTATAAACAAGCAACTCCTGCCCCAAAAAGTGTCAAACCTAAATACAACATTTTGAGCAATAGTAAAATGCTACCACTGCCTCCAGTGCAAAGCACTTCTCAAATGGCAAACCATCACATTCTACTTAAATCATTAGATTGCTGTCACAACATACGTGATTGTAACTGTGTTGAAATAATAAAATAAAACATTACCAGATTCCTGGCTGGTGTTTAGCGGTTGTAAAGATTTTCTGTGATGTGTAGAAAGTGCCTGAAATTAAAATAAATTAGAAGATAAAGCTCCAACATCCCAAATGCAACCACACCTTTATTTAAATAGCAACATTAACATAGAACAACTTCCCAAGATGCTTCACAGAGGAAGAAAGGTACAAATGCCAACTCCTTGTGGGAGAGATGACCAAAACATTGGTCGATGAGTTGGGTTTTGAAAAATCTTTTAAAGGCAGAAAGGGAGAGTTCTGGAGAATAGGGGCAAGACAGCTGAGAGTTTGCCAGTGGTGGTGGGAGGAAATGACGAGATATGGGAACTTGGCGGACAAATGTGATTAGGACTATTTTCTCACGCGGACAGTAAATACTGACAGACACTAAGGCAACAGGTCTGTTGGACTGTGGCTCTAACTGGAGGATGTAATAGCTGGCATCCTCCCTAATCTTGGACACTATGGTCACTGCTCCAGAGCAGAAATCAGTGCAATCCAAGACTACACGTGCAACGCTTGACTCACATCGGATAATTGGGTGGGAAAGGGAAAAAGGCACAACATTAACTTCCAAGTAATCAATCCAGCTCAAAGTCAAGGGACAGAGTCTGGTTTGCAATAAAAGTTTTACTGAGGGGAAAAGAATGCTTTGTGTTACCGGATTAAATCGTTTAAGAGCGATGTCTCGGAGGGAGTCCAAGCAACGGCCCCGAAGATCCATCTCTTTGAGCATGTTATGCTCAGTAGCAACAACCAGTGCCTGTAAAGCAAATGCAGCCAAATTAGAAACTTCCATTTTTAACACCGGTTCCTAGTAATAAGCACAAACCAAATTCTAAGCAAGGAGTGACACATAGAAACATAGAAAATAGGTGCAGGAGTAAGCCATTCGAACCTGCACCACCATTCAATATCGTGGCCGATCATTCCCTCAGTACCCCGTTCCTGCTTTCTCTCCATACCCCTTGATCCCTTTAGCCTTAAGGGCCATATCCAACTCCCTCTTGAATATATCCAATGAACTGGCATCAACAACTCTGCGGTAGGGAATTCCACAGGTTAACAACTCAGTGAATTAGTTTCTCCTCATCTCAGTCCTAAATGCCTTACCCCTTATCCTTAGATTATGTCCTCTGGTTCGGGAACATTCTTCCTGCATCTAACCTGTCCAGTCCCGTCAGAATTTTATATGTTTCTATGAGTTCCCATCTCATCCTTCTAAACTCCAGTGAATACAGGCCCAGTCGATCCAGTCTCTCCTCATACGTCAGTCCTGCCATCCCGGGAATCAGTCTGGTGAACCTTCCCTCAATAGCAAGAATGTCCTTCCTCAGATTAGGAGACCAAAACTGAACACAATCTTCCAGGTGAGGCCTCACTAAGGTCCTGTACAACTGCAGTAAGACCTCCCTGCTCCTATACTCAAATCCCCTAGCTATGAAGGCCAACATTTGCCTTCTTTACTGCCTGCTGTACCTGCATGCCAACTTTCAATGACTGATGTACCATGACACCCAGGTCTCGTTGCACCTCCCCTTTTCCTAATCTGCCGCCATTCAGATAATATACTCAAACTGTTTAATGCAGTCCAGCCAAACTCATGCCAAAGTTACATGGAAAGTAGAATACTGGAGTTTAGTTGTTTGAAAAGATTAACCTTTATTTTTTAAAAAAAAAAGCTGAGTTGGAGCTCCTTCAACTTAAAAAAAAAAATAATAAAAAATTCATACCCACAGGGAGAGCACACAAATCAGTTCAACAAATGGGTTAGGAACAAACAGTAAAAGTAGGAACCTTTTCAGCAAGTGCACTTGTAACCAATTCAAATCCAATTCTTGGATCATACACAAGCAATACAGGAAGAACCAAGGCAAACCTTTTCAGTCCAGGGCCCGTTGGAAGGCCACAAGAGGGTGCAATTCTTTTTCATCCATTGACTTATTTGCCCGATATTTCTATTGCAGTATACCAATTAACATTTTCTGCAATTTTCGCACTGCATTTCCAATACTACCTTTTAGAATATTAATCAGGGTCCCCAGGTGTGTCAGTATTTGCAGTAGGCTCCCCCCACATATCATCATAGGCAGAAGCGAGGATGTCTTGCTTCCACACCAAAAAGTTCACGGGTGCTTCAATGAAGGACCTAATATTCCAGATCCCGAACTACATCTTGATGTGTGGAAATACCTGTGCATGGATTTTTTGTGTGTGTGATGGCCGTTGCACACCAGCCACCACATGGGCTTGACAAAGCTAGGTCTTGGTCCAGTGGCAAGGATTACCCAAGATGACTGGAGACCGGCTCAGCTGCACGGACCTAATGCGCGCACATATCGCAGTGTGGGCTGGCCCATGCTGCCCCTGGGCCCTCGCCTCTCCTGGGCCCCGGTTACAGATGGTAGAGGAAACTAGGGGATCACACAACTCAAGTAGTTGGAGATAAGGAATAATAAGGGGAAAAAAGTCACTGGTGGGTGTAGTCTATAGGCCCTCTAACAGTAGCAACTCTATTGGTCGGAGCAGAAACCAGGAAATAGTGGAGGCTTGTAAAGGGAACAATAATCATGGGTGATTTTAACCTCCATATCGATTGGACAAATCAAATTGGTCAGGGGAGCCTTCATAGAGTGCATAATGGACGGGCTCCTTGAGCAGTATGTAACAGAGCCAACCAGGGGGCAGGCTATCTTAGATCTGGTCCTGTGTAATGAGACAGGATTAATAAGCAATCTCCGAGTAAAGGATCCCCTTGGTATGAGTGATCATAACATGGTTGAATTTCAAATTCAGATGGAGGGTGAGAAAGTTGGATCTCAAACTAGCGAACTAAGCTTAAATAAAAGGAGACTATGAAGGTATGAGGGCAGAGTTGGCTAAAGTGGACTGGGAAAATAGATTAAAGCGTAGGACGGTTGACGAACAGTGGCGTACATTTAAGGAGATATTTCACAACTCTCAAGAAAAATATATTCTAATGAGGAGGAAAGGGTGTAAGAGAAAAGATAGCCATCCGTGGCTAACTAAAGAAATAAAGGACAGTATCCAATTAAAAACAAGGGCATACAAAGTGGCCAAAACTAGTGGGAGGACAGAAGATTGGGAAGCTTGTAAAAGCCAGCAAAGAATGACTAAAAAAATGATTAAGAAAGGGAAGATAGACTATGAAAGTAAACTAGCACAAAATATAAAAACAGATAGCAAGAGTTTCTATATGAAAAGGAAGATTGGCGAAAGTAAATGTTGGTCCCTTAGAGAACGAGACTGGGGAATTTGTAATGGGGAACATGGAGATGGCAAAAACTCTGAACAAATATTTTGTATCAGTCTTTACGCTATCAGTCAGACACTAACAATATCCCAACAGTGGATAGTCAAGGGGCTCTTGGGGGGGGGGGGGGGGGGTAAAGAGGAACTTAACACAATCACTAATGAGGTGGTACTCAGTAAGATAATAGAACTAAAGGCGGATAAATCCCCTGGACCTGATCGCTTGCATCCTAGGGTCTTGAGAAGTAGCAGCAGGGATTGTGGATGAATTGGTTGTAATTTACCAAAATTCCCTGGATTCTCAGGAGGTCCCAGCAGATTGGAAACTGCAAATGTAATGCCCCTATTTAAAAAAAGGAGTCAGGCAAAAAGCAAGAAACTATAGACCAGTTAGCCTAACATCTGTGGTTGGGAAAATGTTGGAGTCCATTATTAAAGAAGCAGTAGCAGGACATTTGGAAAAGCATAATTCGGTCAGGCAGAGTCAGCATGGATTTATGAAGGGGAAGTCATGTTTGACAAATTTGCTGGAATTCTTTCAGGATGTAACGAACAGGGTGGATAAAGGGGAACCAGTGGTTGTGGTGTATTTGGACTTCCAGAAGGCATTTGACAAGGTGCCACATAAAAGGGTACTGCATAAGATAAAAGTTCATGGAGTTGGCAGCAATGTATTAGCATGGATAGAGGATTGGCTAACTAACAGAAAACAGTCGGGATAAATGGTTCATTCTCGGGTTGGCAATCAGTAACTAGTGGGGTGCCACAGGGATCAGTGCTGGGACCCCAACTATTTACAATCTATATTAACGACTTGGAAGAAAGGACAGAGTGTAACGTAGCCAAGTTTGCTGACGATACAAAGATGGGAGGAAAAGCAATGCATGAGGACACAAAAATCTGCAAAAGGACAGACAAGCTAAGTGAGTGGGCAAAAATTTGGCAGATGGAGTATAATGTTGGAAAGTGTGAGGTCATGCACTTTGGCAGAGAAAAAAAAATCAAAGAGCAAGTTATTATTTAAATGGAGAAAGATTGCAAAGTGCTGCAGTACAGCGGAACCTGGGGGTACTTGTGCATGAAACACAAAAGGTTAGTATGCAGGTACAGCAAGTCATCAGGAAGCCAGTGGAATCTTGGCCTTTATTGCAAAGGGGATGGAGTATAAAAGCAGGGAAGTCTTGCTACAGTTATACAGGGTATTGGTGAGGCCACACCTGGAATACTGCGTGCAGTTTTGGTTTCCATATTTACAAAAGGATATACTTGCTTTGGAGGCAGTTCAGTGAAGGTTCATTAGATTGATTCTGGAGATGAAGGGCTTGACTTATGAGGAAAGGTTGAGTAGGTTGGGCCTTGACTCATTGGAATTCAGAAGAATGAGAGGTGATCTTATCGAAACTTATAAGATTATGAGGGGGCTTGACAAGGTGGATGCAGAGAGGATGTTTCCACTGATAGGCGAGATTAGAACTAGGGGGCATAATAGAATAAGGGGCCACCCATTTAAAACTGAGATGAGGAGGAATATCTTCTCTGAGGGTTGTTAATCTGTGGAATTTGCTGCCTCAGAGAGCTGTGGAAGATGGGACATTGAATAAATTTAAGACAGAGATAGACAGTTTCTTAACCGATAAGGGAATAAGGGGTTATGGGGAGCAGACAGGGAAGTGGAGCTGAGTCCATGATCGGATCAGCCATGATCGTATTAAATGGCGGAGCAGGCTCGAGAGGCCGTATGGCCTACTCCTGCTCCTATTTCTTATGTTCTTATAAGTACCTACACTATACTTAGTTTTTAACCTTTTGAAATAAGAAACCAGCTAGTTCAGTGAAGGAACAAAGATCCATAATGACCTAACTTGAGCTCAATGGGCTGTTCCTATAGTTTAAGTTATATTCTTTGGGAGACGAGTTTAAAAATAAAACTTTAGAAAACTGCATGAACTGGCTTACTGGCAGAGATGGGTAGAGGCAAGGGCAGAAATGGTACAGTATAGGATTTGTTTTTTTTTAAAAAAGGGGCAGGGGAGGGGGTGGAAATGGAAAACACAACAGTCTACTGACCAACATAATGCAGATAAAATCAAAGCAGTGCCTTTTTACCTGAGAAATAAACACTCTGTACTGTGCAGCAAGATTAGACATGAAGACATAAGGAGTCTGCGGGTAGTACACTGCGTATGTTGCCCTTAGCTGGTTAGGTGGGGAGTGCCGTTTGCCCCAAGCGATTCGGATCCAAACTGCTTCCCCACGTTGTAAAATGTTGACTGTGACCTATGGGAGGAAAAATAAATTGTAATTCAAATTAAAATATAGTTAACAGCACTATTTAAAATCAATGGAGATGTTACAAAAATGACAGTCTGCAATACGCCAGTGAGCACAGCATAAACCTAAATGGATAGGGGCCAACAGCTTGCTGGAGTGAAACAAGATCGAAGTTCATAGGACATTGTAAGAGCTTGTGCTTTGTAAAAGGAAAGCGACAATTTAACCCATCTGTTATAGCTTCACCCAGTCATCCACTTGTTCCAGGATCTTGGGTTATTCAATGCATCTGCAAACAACCCAGAACATTGGACAGAAGTTTGATTTGACAATAATGCTAGTTAGGAAGTTTTATTTTTTTAAATGCTGGAATTACACATTGAACTGAAAGTTCTGATGAACCCCACAGGTTTTTAAAAATTACTGACAGACCTGCTGTGTACCGCCAGCATTTCCTCTTTATATTTTGAAGGTTTCTGGCAGTTACTTCTCCCCGACCATTGTCTCAGTTTTAATTTCATCATGCAAATGTGCATTGGGCTGGATTTTTGCGAAAATGGTAGTTTTACGGCAAAATTATCGTTTTCGCTGCACCACCATTCTTCGGCCTAACTTTTGGCATTTACTGAATCAGTAAAATAGGCGTTGCATGAGGATTCACGGCGCAAACCGCGAGTTTCGGCAACTTTAGTCCAGGGCCGGTAGCGTTGCAAGAGAGGTCTTTGGGTGGGGGGGGGGGGGTGGGGGAATTTCCCTCCCCAAAAAACATTCACAAGACTCTCAGAAAATACTTACCTATATCGCTGCAAAATAATTTAAAAATAAAAATGTTAACGTGCCTTTTTGTAGGCCTTCATACTTACCGCTGCTGGCAGGGCTGTACCGACAGGTTTGACCCGGTCGGTATTCTGGGTGCGGCAGAAGGGTTGGGAGTGTGCTGAAAGTAGGACGCAAACGCAATTTGCATCGTTGCACGTCGGCGCACCTCTCCCCGGCGGTACGTGGAAGCACCGCCACAAAGAGGTCGATGATCGGGTTTTCACCGCGGAGGGTCAAATCGCGGCAAAAACCCAGTCGCAAACACGGCAAAAATCCAGCCCCATCGGCTTGGTTCAGTTGGGAGCACTCAGATGGATCAAAAGATCATAGATGAAGTCCCACCCAGGATTTAACATAAAACCTAGAAACTTCCATGCAGCACTGTCCCTGGAGTTGAGGAGAATGCTTTTAAGATTCCATGCCACTATTTGAAGTGCAGGATGTAGTGTCTGCCCTCAACTAACAATCAAAAAATGATGTTGATTAGTCATTCACCTTTTTGCTCTTTCTGGGATGGTTACTGATGCATAATGGACACCGAGTTTGACTGCATAACAGTGACCACCAATGTTCCCTCCAAGTTGCGTGGCCGCGCAGCTATTTGCCGGTTCCGCACAGCCTGGGACCAGCTTTCTTAATGTTAAGTTGCGCAAACTGTGAATTGGCCATGCAGCCCCTTAAAAAGGGTGGCGCAACCAAAAACAAGACATTGGTCACATTTCCCAAATTACAACAGTGACTGCACCCGAAAAATACTTAATTGGCTGTAAAGCGCTTTGAGTCATCCGGTGGTCGTGAAAGGCGCTACATAAATGCAAGTCTTTTTTTATATATAACATTGTGGATATGTTACTGGACTAGTAATCCAGAGGTCTGGACTAATGATCCATAGGAGCTCAAATCTCACCACAGCAGCTGGGGAATTTAAATTTTCAATTAAATAAATCTGGAATAAAACATTAGTATCAGTAATTGTGACCATGAAACTACCAGATTGTCATAAAAATCCATCTGGTTCACTAATGCCCTTTAGGGAAAGAAGTCTGCCGTCCTTACCCAATTTGGCCTATACGTGACTCTAGAACCACAGCAATGTGGTGGACTCTTAACTGAAATGGCAGCTCACCACCACCGTCTCAAGGGCAATTAGGAATGGGCAATAAATGCTGGCCTTCACAGTGACACACACATCCAGTGAAAGAATTTTTAAAAACATCTCAAAAACAAGTGCTTTACAAAGAGAAAAGACTAAGTGTAGTCACTGTTGTAATGTAGGGAAACGCAGTAGTCAATTTACACACAGCAAGCTCCCACAAACCGTGGGATTATGTGATAATGACCAGATAACGATTGAGGGATAAATATTGACCAGGACACCGGGGACATACAAGATTCATAGAAACATATAAGATTCTGACGGGACTGGACAGGTTAGACGCGGTTAGAATGTTCCCGATGTTGGGGAAGTCCAGAACCAGGGGACACAGTCCAACGATAAGGGGTAGGCCATTTAGGACTGAGAGGAGGAGAAACTTCTTCATGCAGAGAGTTGTTAACCTGTGGAATTCCCTGCCGCAGAGAGTTATTGATGCCAGTTCATTGGATATATTCAAGAGAGATCCCCTTACGGCTAAGGGGATCAAGAGGTATGGAGAGAAAGCAGGAAAGGGGTACTGAGGGAATAATCAACCATGATCTTATTGAATGGTGGTGCAGCCTCGAAGGGGCGAATGGCCTACTCCTGCACCTATTTTCTATGTTTCTATGTAATTCCCCTGCTCTTTTTCGGAAAGTGCCATGGGATTTTTTACGTCCATCTGAGGGAGCAGACGAGGCCTCAATTTAACACCTCATCCGAAAGATGGCACCTCCAACACTGCACTGGAGGATCAGCCTAGATTTTTGCGCTCAAATCGCTGGAGTGGGACTTCATCCCACAACCTTCTGACTCAGGAGAGAGTGCTACCAACTGAGCCACAGCTGACACGCTTTGACAATGTAATAATATAAATTTATATAGTCTCTTAACATTGCACTTGCTAAAACATATCCAAAATTGTGTTCTGGCTGAGGGAGGTAAAGACAGTTATTCCTCAATTTTTGCAACTTACATTTCTGATGAGCATTTTAAGATTTCTTTCAAATGTTTTTCTGAAGTCTCCAAAATCAAATAAGTTTGCTTCCTTGCCACCTGAAAAGTAATTAAGCAATTTTGAATCAGCATACTGCAACAGAAAGGAAGCAGATACTAAATGCTGTGAATTGAAGTGGGCATAGCAAAGTGAAGGATGATTTACGTACCTTTTGAGCTAAACATTTGATAGGAATTCCATTTTCTCTTCTGAGGGTTCGCACTATTATCTGAAGACGGATACCGTTCAGAAAATAAAACACAACTTAAACATCTTGTGAACAGAATCGGAGAAAGTTGAAATTTTGGGTTGTAATGCTATCGTCTCGTCAGGTGCTCATGGCCTGTGTAATTCCTGCATTTTCTGTTTAGATTTTAGATTTCCAGCATCCAGTGTTCCTGGATTCTCTGGCCATATTGATTAAAGTTACTAGTTCTTTGCAGATGAATAGTCCCACTCTACCAACAAGTTTCTCATCAAATTTCACAAAGAGATGTAGCACCTTGACGATGAATGGTATTCAATCGTTCTGCTAAAATATAGCAATCATTGGCTTGTAGACATCCATTTTTGCATAACATACAAGCCATACAAAATGAAACAAGTTTAATGAATTAAGCTGGAAATATAATAAATCTTATGATCGCCAGCATGTCTGCCTGACCTCAGGTTTGGCCAACAACTATTCTGAATGTAAGTTAGCATCAAATTCTATACCAATTTCTATTACATTCTTACAAAACACATTATACAGAGCAAGCATATTAATCATTCTTTGTTACTTCCATTCGTATACAATTACAGGCAGATTAGGAAAAGGGGAGGTGCAACGAGATCTGGGTGTCATGGTTCATCAGTCATCGAAAGTTGGCATGCAGGTACAGCAGGCGGCGAAGAAGGCAAATTGTATGTTGGCCTTCATAGCTAGGGGATTTGAGTATAGGAGCAGGGAGGTCTTACTGCAGTTGTACAGGGCCTTGGTGAGGCCTCACCTGGAATATTGTGTTCAGTTTTGGTCTCCTAATCTGAGGAAAGACGTTCTTGCTATTGAGGGAGTGCAGCGAAGGTTCATCAGACTGATTCTCGGGATGGCTGGACTGACACATGAGGAGAGATTGGACCAACTGGGCCTTTATACATTGGAGTTTAGAAGGATGAGAGGGGATCTCAGAAACATACAACATTCTGATGGGGCAGGACATTTAGGACTGAGATGAGGAGAAACTTCTTCACAGAGTTGTTAACCTGTGGAATTCCCTGCCGCAGAGTTGTTGATACCAGTTCATTGGATATATTCAAGAGGGAGTTAGATATGGCCCTTGCGGCTAAAGGGATCAAGGGGTATGGAGAGAAAGCAGGAAAGGGGTACTGAGGTGAATGATCAGCCATGATCTTATTGAATGATGGTGCAGGCTCGAAGGGCCGAATGGCCTACTCCTGCACCTATTTTCTATGTTTCGATTAACAACGGTCACAAAAGCTAAAACCTCAAGATTGCAACCTTCATTTCACAAACCTTTCAACATGAACAACAAACAGATTCAATGTCTTTTTCTATTAATGTGAAGCTTTCTTAGATACTTCCCCCACTCATGTTTCTTTTTTACCTGCTAGTATTACCCCCGCCCGCCCAACCCACCCAAAAATGTGGACGCTTCTTGATGGAGTGATGCTCCATGGGCAATGCCAGTTATCCTGGAAGATATACTCTCAAGAGCTCATTTGTGAGGCTAAATAGTGAATGTTGACAGGCTATTTAACATCAACGCCACCTTCCTGAACCCAGCTCAGCGCTAAAGCCAATTGTGGTATCCAAATTACAAAAGGTGAAATCAGCCAGCTGCAAAAAGAGACTCAGGAGTGAATGTGAAGCCTACTGATCTAAATGGTTCTTCAACTCAAGTCTTAACCAGCCATTGGGTGATTTATTCGCGTTCTAACACGTCAAATGGTTTAAACATTTACATAAACTAACTAGTAATATCAAAACTATAAAAACAAAATTCAAAATTGGAACGCTGAATGTCAAGATCCTTTCGAAAACTACAATTGGATTCTTCACCTATTTGGATTCTGTGCTTATTCCTCCATTAAACAATTAACATTTCTTTTGATAACATTTCAAACAGAATGCAAAGCTAGCATCTTGCATGAGTGCGAAGCAGAAACAGATCCCCGTATGTTAATAAGTATAGAAAGGTCTGATCGCGACTGTTAAATTTAATCATTGAATAGAATCACAGAAATTTACGGCACAGGAGGTCATTCGGCCCATTATGTCTGTGCCGGCCGAAAAAGAGCTATCCTGCCTAATCCCACTTTCCAGCTCTTGGTCCATAGCAGATTATGGTTCTTCAAGTGCATATCCAAGTACTTTTTAAATGTGATGAGAGCTTCTACGTATACAACCCTTCCAGGCAGTGAGTTCCAGACTCCCAACACACTCGGTGAAAAAGGCTCTTCAACTCAATCCTTCTACCAATTACTTTAAATCTATGCCCCCTGGTTATCGAGCTCACTGCTAAAGGAAATAGGTCCTTCCTATCCATTCTATCTAGGCCCCTTAATAACAATAATCTAGAATTTAATAGTAAAAGTTCTGCTGCAAATTGGTTACAAAAAAAAAAGCCATTCCTAATGTGCAATGAAAAAGATAGCAATACTTACAAATAATCTCTAAATCTGCTACTTGTTTTAGGGTTACTCCATTGTCCTAGAATAAATTTTAACAAATGCATCAATAAACATTTTTTAAAAAGCTATAAAATGTTCAAAGCCATCGAAAAACAGCAGCAAACTATTCTGTTCTGTAAACCAAAGAAGTTAGCATGCAATATTGTGTCACCATAAAATGTACATGCGCTCGCTTAAAAAGAAACAGCACTTTTCAATATTTTATAAATGGGCAAATTCAAAATGCTGGTTCTAAAATATTCAAATGTATTCTCTGCCAAAAGTGCAGTCAAGGTTTCCTGAAGAGACTGCTAAGGGGTTCCTTCCACTGAGAAGAGGAGAAAATCAAAACACGAGTTAATGCCAGAGAAGCCATGTATTGATGAGGAGATTAACAAGGCACACAAATTAATTTGGTTAAATAGATCCTTTGCTCCAGACTCAGCGGTTCAATTTTTATTCTCTCTTGTACAAAAGTTATGCTTTTGCAACAAGCCTCAACAGTGGCAATTTCCATTCGTACTCATTCTTTGACCTGTTGTCTTGACTATGATCACAAGGAATCCTGGAGTGCAGAATGGATTTGAGAGGTGGGAACGCAAAAACTCCACATCATCACACTGGCCTGTACTCCCAGTTTAAAAGCAAGTCAAATTGAACATAAACAAAAGCACATTTCAGCTTCAACTCATCTTACTAATGGTTTTAGGTTATCTAGAATACATTTTTAATTGTCTTCTCTTCTCTGCTGAAGGTAGTGCCTCATAGTAGGGCACAAGTTAGCAGCCCGCTGTTAACTGCAACCAATGGCCATCCTCAATGTCTGGTAGGCCATTTTACCATGGGAGAATACAACAATTAAACCTGATCCTTGTCTCACCCAATACAATCAAGAACAGGACCCTTAATTAGTTTTTCTGTTCCTCACTCAGAGAGCAAGTTCAACTACAGTGTGTCCTTGCCACTGCTCTTGCAGGCAGCAACTATCTCATCACAGATAAGGGATTGTTCTTGTCTGGATAAGTCAACACCACACAGTACAACAAATTTGCATCCAGAACCACTAAAGAAATGCTTGCAAAACAATTTTCAATGTTTGATAATACAGCACTGCACATCAGAGTGGTAAATTCCCTATTATCCACAGCATGTTTCAAAACTCAAGCCATTCCATTAAGAGAGGGGCCATGCACACAAGCCATTCTTGGTCACTCTTGTGCATCTCCCAACAACTAATCCTGGGCAGCATTGCTGGAATCAATTTCTTGGGAAAGGCGTGAAGAATGAGATGTCAAAAAATAAAATACACAACTACTGTAATCGGCCCATGTTTGGTTAGGAAAGGCTAAAGGACAATTACAGAAATCCCTGCTATCTCTTACTTATAAAATCGGATGCTAATTTATCAGTCGCCCACGAGTCATTTTGTAAACATTGTACAATACCTTACAAAGTTCAACCAACTGCAAAATCAGTTCTTTGCGTGTATTTTTGTGGAAGCTCACTCTCTGTAGTTCTCTTTTGGATAGAAAATCCCAGGCCTTCAGCAACTTGGGGAAATCAACCATTCGAATCCACGAAAGCACCTTAATCAGGTATTCAATCCCATCCATCTCCAGGCACCTTTATAATAGTACATTAAAAAAACATTACTGAAATTGTATTGTGGAGGAGAAAACAAACAATAGGCCTTAAGGTGTCAGTCGTGGCTAAGTGGCAGCACTCTCACCTCGGAGTTAAGAGCTTGTGTGTCAAATGCTATTCTATTAGCTATTGAAAGTTAAAACCACACATTTAAATCATAAACTAGCGAGGGGGGTATGGATGACTGATAAACTGTGCAACTATTGATAACCTGCTACACCAGAATCGAGTGGTCCAACTATGACACAGCCTTTCCAAGGAGACAGTGGAAGCAGATAGTTCTGATTAATTCAAATTAGATAAGATTTCTTTCAGAAAATATATATTTTGGATACAGTACAAGTAATTTGAGACAGGAAGTACATCATGCTTGGGAGGAACAGGTGACTTTGGACCCCAATGCTCTCCATCACTGGAGTTTTCCTCACACCATGTCTGGGTTTGTTTTAGACTATGATAGAAATCGATTAGTATGATTTGTCAATAACTCCATTATCATTGTAGCATGTGACAACTAGAATAGTAAATGGGGGGGGGGGGGGGGGGGGTAAGAACATAAGAAATAGGAGAGAGTAGGCCATATGGCCCCTCGAGCCTGCTCCGCCATTTAATACGATCATGGCTGATCCGATCATGGCTGGGTGGAATTCCAGACAAGAGGGCTCAACATTAAAATTAGAGCTAGGCCAGGGGTGATGTCAAGAAACACTTCCTTCACACAAAGGGTACTGGAAATCTGGAACTCTCTCTCCCAACAAATTGAGTCTAGTGAATTGAGATTGATAGATTTTTGTTAGGTAAGGGTATTAAGAGATATAGGTATCCCACTGGGAACCTGCCTAAAGTATGCCCATATAACCCAACTGCAGAAAAATCAGCACAAGTCATGGGTCAGGTGCAAAGTCCATCTGATCAACTGCAGGTTGGGATTCCACCAGTGAAAACCACAGCCTATTTTAGCTACCTGGAGCTACATGTATACTCAAAAGGCACAGTTAAGAAGATATCCTTGTTATAATTACATTTCCTAAAGCATATATAATGGACTGACTATATCATTCAGTAACTTTCTCTTCTCTCAGGAGACAAATATGTTTAACATTAACATTTCTCAATGTCTCAAGTAGGCAGAGTCATGTGTGCCCCTGTACTTTTCTCTGCTTCAAATATTTATTAAATTTCTCCTTAAAAGATGCCATGCTCTCTGCTTCAAACACTCCTTGTGGCAAAGCATTCCATACTCCAACTCTTTGCATAAAGAAATTTCACCAACCTCACTCAATGATATGAATACCCCTCATCACTAACTCCCCAACCAGAGGAAATAGTATTTTCCTCTTAATTATCAAAACACTTCATAATTTTAAAACCCCTTAAATCTTCCTTTAGCCTTCTCTGCTCCAGTGGAAATAGTCTCAACAGCTCATGTTTCTCCTCATAACTATAGCTGGAAGTCATTCCAGCCATCATGTCTGCACTAGCCAAAGAGCTATCCAGTCTAATCCCATGTTCCAGTTCTTGGTTTGCAGCTTTGTAGATTACAGCACTTCAAGTGCATATCCAAGTACTTTTTAAATGTGCTGAACATTTCTTGCCTCTACCATCCTTTCAGGCACTGATTTACAGCCCCCCACCACCCTCTCAGTGAAAAAGGTTCTCCTCAACCCTGCTCTGAACCTTCCACCAATTACTTTGTTCCAAAGCACCACACAGCCACTGAAATGTTCTTGGTGCAGTACCTGCTCTAATGTAGAGAAACCTAACAGCATTTGCACACAGAAAGCTCCCACAAACAGAAATGTAATAATGACCAGATAAATCATTTTACCAATGTTAGTTTATAGATAAATATTGTCCCAAACATCAGAGAGTACACCCTGGATCTTCTTCACATGGGACCTTTCACCAGAGAGAGCAGACAAGACCTCGGTTTAACATTGAAGGTTGGCATGCAGGTGCAGCAGGCGGTTAAGAAAGCAAATGGCATGTTGGCCTTCATAGCAAGGGGATTTGAGTACAGGGGCAGGGAGGTGTTGCTACAGTTGTACAGGGCATTGGTGAGGCCACACCTGGAGTATTGTGTACAGTTTTGGTCTCCTAACCTGAGGAAGGACATTCTTGCTATTGGAGGGAGTGCAGCGAAGGTTCACCAGACTGATTCCCGGGATGGCGGGACTGACCTATCAAGAAAGACTGGATCAACTGGGCTTGTATTCACTGGAGTTCAGAAGAATGAGAGGGGACCTCATAGAAACATATAAAATTCTGACGGGGTTAGACAGGTTAGATGCAGTAAGAATGTTCCCAATGTTGGGGAAGTCCAGAACCAGGGGTCACAGTCTAAGGATAAGGGGTAAGCCATTTAGGACCGAGATGCGGAGGAACTTCTTCACCTAGAGAGTGGTGAACCTGTGGAATTCTCTACCACAGAAAGTTGTTGAGGCCAATTCACTAAATATATTCAAAAAGGAGTTAGATGAGGTCCTTACTGCTAGGGGGATCAAGGGGTATGGCGAGAAAGCAGGAATGGGGTACTGAAGTTGAATGTTCAGCCATGAACTCATTGAATGGCGGTGCAGGCTAGAAGGGCCGAATGGCCTACTCCTGCACCTATTTTCTATGTTTCTATGTAACATTTCTTTCAAAAGACAGCACCTCCGGCAGTGCAGCACTGTCAGCCTACATCAAGTGCTCAAATCTCTGGAGCAAGTCTTGAACCTTCTAACTCAGCGGCGAGGGTGCTGCCAACCGAGCACAGCTGACACCTTATAAAAGATATAAAATCAGTGATGCACTATATACAAAGATAACCAACACTATGAGACACCTTTATGTTACAAAATAAGCGGGCAGCACTCTCAGCTCAGTCAGGTGATGAGTGCAGAGACTCCACTCCAGCGACTGGTGCACAACTACCGAGACTGACACTCCCAGTGCAGTGCTGAGGGGGTGCCACACTGTCAGAGGTGCCGTCTTTCAGATGGGACGTTAAAACTATCCGTCTGCCCACTCAGATATAAAAAAAAAATCCTGAATAGTGGGAACTAGTCAAGAAAGGGAGGATGGGGGAACAGTGACCCTCGGAATTCTGGGACACAACATTTTATCCCTGAAATCAACATCACTAAAACAAAAAACAGATGATCTGGTCATTGTTGTGGGATCTTGCTGTGCGCATATTGGAAAGGGGCTTTGGGGACGTCCTGTGGTGGTGAAAGGCGCTATAGAAATGCAAGTCTCGACAGATGTCACAAATCTCCACAACAGGTCGGCCCTGGGGAGTTTTCCCGTGACAAGGACCAGGAGAGGCTGAGGATTTAAAAATATATTTTGACCTGCAATAAGTTTAAAGCGTGCCAAGGGAAAAACAAACAGTGCCGAAGACTGGAATTTATCGCCATCGCCGCCGCCCGCGGGCTGTATTGTCTGTCACGACAACCCGGGAGCACAGTGCCTTACCTCACAACGCGCGCCCCGAACCACCCGGCCCCGCCAAAAGCCTTTATTTAAAAACAGCCAATCAGCGGCGCGGCCGTTAGCCTGGCCCCTGCGCCCCTCCTCCCAGCACAGCGCCACCCGCCTTGGCGAGGCGGGAATGCAGCTGCCTGCTGCAAAACTTAACAATGAAACAGAAAATTGCAGCAGATACTCAGCATCTTGTTGGGGCAGCACCTATCTCTGAGTGGTGGTGAGGATCAAAGACTTGTCATTTTTTTCTGTGTGTGTGTGTGTGTATTTGTCCCTGGGATATCACCCATCCCTGATTGCCCTTGAGAAGGTGGCGGTGAGCCGCCTTCTTGAACCGCTGCAGTCCGTGTGGTGAAGGACCATGTACAGCAGACGCCTCAAGTCGCTGGGGAAACGACACCAACGATGTCTCCGCAAGATCCTGCAAATCCCCTGGGAGAACAGACGCACCAACGTTAGCGTCCTCGACCAGGCTAACATTCTCAGCATTGAAGCACTGACCACACTCGATCAGCTCCACTGGGCAGGCCACGTAGTCCGCATGCCAGACACGAGACTCCCAAAGCAAGCGTTATACTCGGAACTCCTTCACGGAAAATCAGCCAAAGGTCGGCGGCGGAAATGTTTTAAGGACACCCTCAAAGCCTCCTTGATAAAGTGCAACATCCCCACTGACACCTGGGAGTCCCTGGCCAAAGACTGCCCTAAGTGGAAGAAGTGCATCTGGGAGGGTGCTGAGCATCTCAAGTCTCGTCGCCGAGAGCATGCAGAAACCAAGCGCAGGCAGCGGAAAGAGCATGCAGCAAACCAGTCCCAACCAACCTTTCCCTCAATGACTGCCTGTCCCACCTGAGACAGGGACTATGGCTCTCGTATTGGACTGTACAGTCACCTAAGAACTCATTTTTAGAGGGAAAGCAAGTCTTGCTTCCGAGGGACTGCCTATGATGATATGATGATTAAGGTACTCCCACAGTGCTGTCAGGGAGGGAGTTCCAGGATTTTGACCCAGCAACGATGAAGGAACGGCCGATATATTTCCAAGTCGGGATGGTTTGTAACTTGGAGGGGAACTTGGAGGTGATGGTGTTCCCATGCACCTGCTGCTCTTGTCCTTCTGGGTAGTAAAGGTCGTGGGTTTTGGAGGTGCTGTCGAAGAAGCCTTGGCGAGTTGCTACAGTGCACCTTGTAGGCTTACATCAAGTGTCAAGGTCGCGATGTGTTTGATTCTTTTTTCCCCTCTCCGAGCAGCCATTTCTTCTTCCTTTTTGGCTCCTTCTCCTCCATCGTGTGACATTGGCACTGAAGGTGCCGTCGTTCATTTCCACTCGCTCGGCTGTCCTCTGCCATCTCACTCTGGCGAAGAAGCCTAAAAGTGCGCAGGTAGTGACATTGGCCAGTCGGTAGGTAACGTTGACGGCGGCCCAAAGACCCCACAGTTTACAGAAGACCTTTTTCGCAGGCTGCCATCGATGAAAGAAAAATGTTTTTTAATCAACAGAAAATAAAGCAATTAACTGAGACTGGTTACCTCATGCAAGTCTTTCTATTTGAATTTAAAACATTTTTAAAATCTCATAATACTCCTACGAAACGTCTTGGGATGTTAAAAGCCCTATAGAAATACAAGTTGTTGTTGTTGTTGAAAATCTAATAAGCTTGAAGTAAAGTCTCCATTGATTATTTGTTAAAGAGCAAATGTAATCCTATATATAAATAAATAGTAAAAATTCTATTTATATAGTGCTTTTAACGTAGTAAAACATCCCAAGGCGTTTTACAGGAGTGTTATCAAACAAAATTTGACATTGAGCCACATAAGGAGGGGTCTTAGTACCTCCCTCCTTCTGTGGCTCGGGGTCCTATTTTGTTTTGATTCGCTACTGTGAAGTATCTTCGAGCGTTTTACTACATTAAAGGCCGTTAAATGTTTTACCTCATTAAAGACGCTACAAAAAACTCTAAATGCTGGTAATGTACGACCAGTGGATCACTATCTGATAAGGAAGATAGGCTTAATATAGGATCACATAAAATTGTTTCTTTCGTAAAGAAAGACTTGCATTTACATAGTGCCTTTCACGACCACTGGACGTCTCAAAGTGTTTACAGCCAATGAAGTACTTTTGGAGTTTAGTCACTGTTGTAATGTGAGAAAAGCAGCAGCCAATTTGCACACAGCAAGCTCCCACAAACAACAATGTGATAATGACCAGATAATCTGTTTTTTTTTAGTGATGTTGATTGAGGGATAAATATTGACCAGGACACCGGGGATAACGCCCCTGCTCTTCTTCGAAATAGTGCCGTGGGATCTTTTATGTCCATCTAAGAGAGCAGATGGGGCCTTGGTTTAACATCTCATCCAAAAGATGGCACCTCCTACAGTGCAGCACTGGAGTGACAGCCTTGATTTTTGTGCTCAAGTTCCTGGAGTGGGACTTGAACCCACAACCTTCTGACTCAGAGGTGAGAGTGCTACCCACTGAGCCGCAGCTGACACTTAGATGCTGATTTTTAGTACGCTTTACTACGTTAAAGGCACTATATAAATGCAAGTTGCTGTTGATTGAACTACAGTGCATTTACAGCATTTACTTTTATATTTTTGGAGTTCCAGCGTTGACTGTTTTTCTTTTTATCTCTGGTGAAAAGAACCCTATTTTAATTGCAGTGACAAAGAGTTATGCTTACACAACATATCTTAAATTTCTAGCTGTAGGACTTAGTGGCAGAGAAAGCATTTTCAGGAAAAAAAAAGGAAACAAATTTGTACGGCCAATTTGTGCACAAGCAAGCTCGCAATATAACGACCAGATAAGCTGTTTTTTGTTATGCTGATAGAGGGATAAATATTGGCCAGGACACCAGGGATAACTCCCCTGTTCTTCTTCAAAATAGTGCCATGGGATCTTTTACATCCACTTCAGAGGGCCTCGGTTTAACGTCTCATCCAAAAGACAGCACCTCCGACAGTGCAGCGTTTCCTCGGAACTGTAGTATCAGCTAGATTTTTGTGTGCTCAAGTCCTTGGAGTGGGACCTGAACCCATAGCCTTCCCCCACGTCAGAGGTGAGAGTGCCACCCACTGAGCCACAGCTGATACTGTATGATAAAGCAGAATAATAACATTTAAATGTACCTGAGAAAAGGTCTTGCAAATGCAGAAAATCTAAAATAGAACTGGCAACACGTTGTAGGTCAGTCAGCATCTGAAAGATTGGTGCTACAGAAAGGTCTCACTCATCATCAGAAATCAGAGAAAGGCAGACCTGAAAAGTTTATTTTTCTATCATTTACAGATGCAAATTAACCTGTTAGACATTTTAATAACAACTTGTAATTATAAATTGCCTTTAATGCAGTAAATCGTCCCAACCCACTTCACAGGAGTGGTTATTAAACAAAATTTGGCACCCAGCCACATAAGGAGATATTTGGGCAGATGACCAAAAGCTTGGATAAAGAGGTAGATTTTAAGGGGCAACTTAAAGGAGCAAGGAGAGGTAGAGAGGCGGAGAGGTTTAGGCAGGAAATTCCAGAGTCGAAGGCTTTGGCAGCTGAAGGCACAGCCACCAATGGTGGAGCGATTATAATCAGGGATGCTCAGGAGGGCAGATTTAGAGGAGTGCAGATATCTCAGATGGTTGTGGAGCTGGAGGAGATTACAGAGTTAGGGAGGGGCAAGACCCATGGAGGGATTTGAAAACAAGGATGAGAATTTTTAAATCGAGGCGTTGCTTAACCGGAGCCAATATAGGTCAGCGGCATAGGGGTGATGGGTGAGCGGGACTTGGGGCGAGTTAGGACGTGGGCTGCCGAGTTTTGGATCACCTCTATTTTACGTAGGGTAGAATGTGGGAGGCCAGCCAGGGTGCATTGGAATAGTTAAGTCTAGAGGTAATCAAGGCATGGATGAGGGCTTCAGCAGCAGATGAGCTGAGGCAAGCGCGGAGACGGGCGATATAAAGGTGGAAATAGGCGGTCTTAGTTTTGCTGCGAATTTGTGGTCGAAAGCTCATCTCAAGGTCAAATATGACACCAAGATTGTGAACAGTCTGGTTCAGCCTCAGACAGAAGTTGGGGAGAGGGTTGGAGTCAGTGGCTAGGGAGCAGAGTTTGTGGCGGGGACCGAAAACAATGGCTTCGGTTTTCCCAATATTCAATTGGAGAAAATTTCTGCTCATCCAGAACTGGATGTCGGAGAAGCAGTCTGACAATTTAGAGACCGTGTTGAGAGAAGTGGTAGTGAGGTAGAGCTGGGTGTCATCAGTGTACATGTGGAAACTGACGCTGTGTTTCTGGATGATGTCGCCAAAGGTCAACATGTAGATGAGAAATAGAAGGGAGCCAAGGATAGATCCTTGGGGGACACCAGAGGTAACGATGCGGGGGCAGGAAGAGAAGCCGTTGCAGGTGATTCTCTGGCTACAATTAGATCGATAAGAATGGAACCAGGCGAATGCAGTCCCACCCAGCTGGACGACGGTGGAGAGGCGTGGGAGAAGGATAGAGTGGTCAACCCTGTCAAAGGTTGCAGACAAGTCAAGAAGGACAAAGAGGGATAGTTTGCCTTTTTCACAGTCACAAAGGATTTCATTTGTGACTTTGATGAGAGCCGTTTCGGTATTGTGGCGTGCACGGAAACCGGATTGGAGGGATTCAAACATGGAATTGCGGGAAAGATGGGCACGGATTTGGGAGGTGACAACACATTCAAGGACTTTGACGAGGAAAGGGAGGTTGGAGATGGGGCGGTAGTTTGCAAGGATGGAGGGATCACGGGTTGTTTTTTTGAGGAGAGGGATGATGACGGCAGATTTGAGGGAGAGAGGGACAGCACCTGAGGAGAGCAAACCGCTATCAATGTCAGCTAGCATGGGAGCCAGAAAAGGAAGTTTGGTGGTCAGCAGTTTGGTGAGAATAGGGAATAGGCAAAGGAGCGGCAAGAGACTGTAGAGGGACGTGATCGGGGCCCAGGAGAGGCGTGAGTTTGGGGGCAGCACGGGCCAGCCCACACTGCGATATGTGTGCACACTAGGTCTGTGCAGCAGAGCAGGTCTCCAGTTGTCTTGGGTAATCCTTGCCACTGGACCAAGACCTTGCTCTGTCAAGCCCGTGTGGTGGTTGGTGTGCAACGGCCATCACACATTAAAAAAGTCCACGCACAGGCATCTTCCACCCTTCAGGATGTAGTTCAGGACCTGGAATATTAGGTCCTTCATTGAAACACCTGTGAACTCATCCTTTTTTGGTGTGGAAGTAAGTAAGTCACCCGCATGTCGAGGGACTGCCTACGATGATGATGGGAATAGGGTCATGGGGGAAGCAGGAAGTCTCATGGACAGGATGAGCTCAGAAAGGTCATGAGGAGAGATTGGAGAGAAACTGGAGAAAGAAGATGTAAGGTCAGGGCTAGGGCAGGGAGCTTCCTTCGAGGAAGTTTGGCCCAGGAAGGGAAGAGGCAGAGGCGGCCAAACGGATGGTCTCAATCTTAGAGACAAAGAAGTCCATGAGCTCCTCACACTTTTTGTCGGAGGTGAGGGTGGAGGAGACTGGGGTGAGGGCTTTAAAAAGATGGTTAGCAGTGGAGAATAGAAGCCGGGCTTTATCTTTACATTCTAGAATGATTCTGGAAAAGTGAGCAATACAGGAAACAAAATGATCATTTGAGAAGTTTTTCAGTAGTTTTATTATAATTTGCAACTGATTGTTTGTGCCCCTTTGTGCTTCAAGTGATTAAGCTCTGGAATTCCTTCCCTCAATCTCTCCGCCTCGCTATCTCTCTTTCCTCCTTTAAGATGCTCCTCTTTGATCAAGCCTTTGGTCATCTGCCCTAATTATGTGGCTCGGTGTCAAATTTTGTTTGATAACACTCCTGGGACATTTTACTACGTTAAAGGTGCTATATAAACACAAGTTGTTGTTGTAAGTGTTTCTGATTGAGGATTTAATAAGAACGTAAGAAATAGGAGCAGGAGTAGGCCCCTCAAGCCTCCTGCGCCATTCAATAAGATCATGGCTGGTTGATCATCCTAAGTGAACGCTTTTTCATTGATGTGCCTGCCCCTTTAAATCCCCAATGCTTGCCCATTGAATGCTCTAGCAAGGCACATGACGTCATTCCCACCAGCTCCCGCCTCCCCTCTTGGCTGATTGGTGCTTTGAGGGTGCACCCGCCCCTTTCTTGCTCACCTATTGGAGGCTGTCATTTGACAGACAATGGAAAGCCATTACCTGAATGGCCCATCCGCTTGTCGATCATAAGCAAAATGTTACTTCCGGCCCTGAATTACACAAGGTTCTGAGAGCAGCTGGAGACAGAAGGTGAGTTATTGGAGAGGCAATGGACTAAACCCTGGGATTTAGAAGTAAATTTATCGTAAAATGCCAAGAGTTATTAATAAAATGCAAATGTTGAAGCAATACACCTGGAATTATAGGTGTAAATGTATAAATTAATGTCTTCCCCCTTGTGTGACCCTGAGCTCCTGTTCAGTGCCTCAGGAGACTTTATGCAGTTGTTAACTTTTTATTTATCTCCTTGCTACTCAAGGGTTATTGCTGGTGCATCATATCTGTCACATTTGCCTATGTAACAACAATCACTACCTTTACTCAGTGGTAGCACTCTTCACCTCTTGTCTCAGAAGGTTGTGTGTTTAAGTCTCAAACACATTCAAATTCGACACTGGAGTATGTATTGGGTAGAGTATCTGCTTTAGGCGCAGTCGTGAAACTGGGTGCAAATTGTACTGGTTTTACAAAGTGAAGTTATGGTTCAAGTTTCTGACCAAGCTCATCTTTGATTAATCACAAATGTAAAATCTTCTATGAACCGGCGCAATCGGTCAATATTTCCACCTCCGTAACATTGCCCGTCTCTGCCCCTGCCTCAGCTCATCTGCTGCTGAAACCCTCATTCATGCCTTTGTTACCTCCTAGACTTGACTATTCCAACACACGCCTGGTTGGCCTCCCACATTCTACCCTACATAAACTTGAGATCATCCAAAACTCTGCTGCCCATGTCCTAACTCCCACCAAGTCCTGCTCGCCCATCACCCCTGTGCTTGCAGTGGCCCCCAGTTAAGCAACGCCTCGATTTCAAAATTCTCATCCTTGTTTACAAATCTTTCCATGGCTTCACCCCTCCTTCTCTGTAATCTCCTCTAGTCCCACAACCCCCCCGCCCCCCCGAGATTTCTGCGCTCCTCTGATTCTGTCCTCCTTGAGCATCCCTGATTATAATCGCTCAACCATCAGTGGCCGTGCCTCCTGTTGCCTCAGCCCCAAGCTCTGAAATTCCCTGCTTAAACCTCTCCGCCTCTCTACCCCCCCCTTGCCTCCATTAAGACGCTGTTTAAAACCTACCTCTTTTCTGCCCTAATTATTTCTTATGTGGCTCGGTGTTAAATTTATTTGTTTTGTCTTAAAAAAACTCCTGCGACGCGCCTTGGGACGTTTTACTACGTTAAAGGTGCTACATAAATACAAGTTGTTGTTGTCAATGTAATTTTTTTTGTGCATTAAATAATATTCCTTGAGGTAATTGAGAGCGGTAACCTGGTGCAGTTTTATTAATCCAGCTGAAAATGGATTTATCAGAAAAATAAGTATTTTTAATAAGAGTGTCGAGTCCACCACTTAAAAATGATTTTTTTAAACCACCGTTAAAGATCACGGAAACTCGATTTACACCTGCGTTTAAAATTCCACGATCTTTTGCAATGGTTTGGCCGATTTCACGTATTTTGCGCTGATAATACTAGTGGAAACTCTACCTCGTAATCAAGGCCGAGGGAGTGCTGCACTGTCGGAGGTACCGTTTTTCAGATGCGAATGTGAAACGGAGGCCCCCCTCTGCTGTCTCGGGTGGATGCAAAAGATTCCACAATACTATTTCGAAGCAGAGCAGGGGAGTTACCCTCGGTGTCCTGGCCAATATTTATCCCTCAACCAGCACCTAAATCAGATTATCTGGCCTTTATCACATTGCTGTTTGTGGGAGCTTGCAGTGCGCAAATTGGTTGCCGCATTTCCCACTTTACAACAGTGACTACACTTCAGAAGCACTTTCTAGGCTGTAAAGTGTTTTGGGATGTCCAGAGGTTGCTATATAAATGCAAGTTGTTCAGAAGTAATGAATCCTGTGAAACTTTGAGCTGTATAAATGATCGTATTACTGGCAGATCTCCGGTGGCATTGCCCATGGTGAGTTGGAGGAATGTTCGATGCATGACGGGAAGAAAGCATGCACTGCATGTAAGAATTCTAATGTATTATGTTATAATAAATATCCCAAATTGACCATCAAGAAAAGAGAAAGCGCTGTGAGTGGGATGATTTATTTTCTTTTAAAGGAGCAACTGAAGTTGAAGCAAAAGTCTGTTTGTCATTCTGTCATCTGTCATCAATCTGTCTTGTCTTAGTTGTGAGTGGAATTTGCTCATTGTGGTGTAAACTTGAGCAATTCTGCTGATATTCTGCTGATATGTAGCATGTGCTGATCTGTATCTAATAAACCTGACTTTCAGAGGCAAGTTTTTACCCCTGACATCAGCATTGAGGATCTGCTTGCAGATTAGCAAAGAATAAACGACAAGCGGACATGCACCCAGATCTGTCTCCACACTTGCATACAGAGGAGTGCAACATTGTCATTGAACGTCTCAAACAGTGCCATAGAGAAGTGAGTATGAATTAAAATGGTGCACTTACTTTCAGTTCTGATATGCTGTGTAGTATATTCTAATGAATTTCTGGGCACTGTTGCTGATCCAATTTTGGGAAGGTTAATTCCAAATTTTGTACTGTTGTCTTTTTTCCTACTGGCGCACTGAGCCTTTCTCGTGATCACACAGATGCCCTGTGCTGTTGTCGTCATCATCATCATAGGCAGTCCCTTGGAATCAAGGAAGACTTGCTTCCACTCTTAATATGAGTCCTTAGGTGGCTGAACAGTCCAATGCGGGAATTAGTCTGTCACAGGTGGGACAGACAGTCGTTGAGAGAAAGAGAGGGTGGGACTGGTTTGCCACGTGCTCTTCCCGCTGCCTGTGCTTGGTATCTGCATGCTCTCGGCGATGAGACTTGAGGTGCTCAGCGCCCTCCCGGATGCTCTTCCTCCACTTTGGCCAGTGCTGTTATATTCACAGTGTAACACTGGGATAATCTGGGGAAAGGCAACAGACATCTTTTGCTTTGCCGAATGTAGCACAGGTGACGATTCACGAAGTTGGTTCCTAGGGCAGGACTGTGTAACCGTGCGTAGAATCATTAGAATGGTTACAGCATAGTAGGAGGCCATTTGGCCGATCGAGCCCGTGCAGCTCTCTGCAAGAGCACTTCAGCTGTTTTCCCCCCCTCACCCCCCTCTGCCTCTCCCCTGGCCCTTTCCTTGTAGCCCTGCAAATGATTTTCCTTCAGGTACTTATCCAGTTCCCTTTTTGAAAGTCACGATTGAATCCGTCTCTACCACCCTTTCAGGCAGTGCATTCCAGATCCAAACATTCGCTGCGTTTATATTTAAAAAAAAAAAGTTTTTCCTCATGTCGCCTTTGGTTCTTCTGCCAATCTGTGTCCTCTGGTTCTCGACTCTTCCGCCAATGGGAGCAGTTTCTCCCTCCTCTCTCTGTGGACCCCTCACGATTTTGAACACTCTATCAAATCTCCTCTCAACCTTTTCTGCTTCAAGGAGAACAACCCCAGCTTTTCCTGTCTATCCATGTAACCGACGTGTCTCATTCCTGGAACCAATTTTGTAAATCTTTTCTGCACTCTAGGAAGGCTGTGAAGGCCTTCAGTGCGTTGGCTAGATTTGGACACAATACTCCAGTTGAGGTCGGACCAGTGTTTTATAAAGGCTAGTTGTGCCAAACCCTGGAACGGTCTGATTTTGGTTGATGTCCATATTTTCTCTCGTACTCCATTTCTAATTGTGGGTGTGACATCAACAAACTGCAGTTTATCAAGGTGAATAGAGCAATGAGGATCAGAAGCGACAATGTGACGGCAATCTGATTCTAACACACTGCTGCTAATGCAACGTCCATTAGAGCCAATACTTGGACCTTGATTGTTAAGACCGGGGATTCTTTATATTTTGAGTTTTACCCCCTTAATATTAATCATAAAATCATAGAAATTTACAGCACGGAAGGAGGCCATTTCAGCCCATCGTGTCTGTGCTGGCCGACCGACTAAGAGCTATCCAGCCTAATCCCCACTTTCCAACTCTTGATCCGTAGCCCTGTAGGTTGCGGCACTTCAAGTGCACATCCAGGTACGTTTTAAATGTGGTGAAGGTTTCTGCCTCTACCACCCTTTTCAGGCAGTGAGTTCCAGACCCCCACCACCCTGTGGGTGAAAACAACTTCCCCTCAAATCCACTCTAAACCTCGTACCAATTACTTTAAATCTATGCCCCTGGTTATTGACCCCTCTACTAAGGGAAATGAGTCCTCAATTCTATGCACCTCAATAAGATGTCTGCGCTCCTCAAATTCTGGCCTCTTGAACATCCGTCTTATAACCGCTCAACCATTGATGGCTGTACCTTTAGTTGTTTGGGCCCTAAGCTCTGGAACTCCCTCCCTAAACCTCTGCGCCTCTCTACCTCTTTCCTCCTTAAAACCTACCTCTTTAAACAAGCTTTTGGTCAGCTACCTTAATTATTTCTTTTGTGGCTCAGTGTCAAATTTATCTGCTTTGTCTTGTAACACTGTTGTGAAGTGTCTTGGGACGTTTTACTACGTTAAAGGTGCTATATAAATAAAAGTTATTATAATAAGGTCTCCCCTCAGTGACCTCTGTTCCAAAGAAAACAACCCCAGCCTATCCAATCTTTCCTCCATAGCTAAAATTCTTCAGTCCAGGCAACATCCTCTTAAATCTCCTCTGTACCCTCTCTAGTGCATCCTTCCTGTAATGTGATGACCAGAACTGCACACACTACTCTAGCTGTGCCCTAACTAGTGTTGTTTACAGTTCAAGCATAACCTCCCTGGTCTTGTATTCTATACCTTGGCTAATAAAGGCAAGTATTCCATATGCCTTCTTAACCACTTTATCTACCTGGCCTGGAGTTTCAGTCTAGATTTTTGTGCTCCAGTCTCTAGAGTGGAACTTGAACCCACAACCTTCTGACCCAGAGACGAGAATGTTGCCTCCTGAGCCACAGCTGACTGAGCATGAGTAGGCCAATCAGCCCCTTTGTTTATTTGAAATTCTCAAATGCATGAAACAAACCATATTGCTCCAGGCTGGTATGTTTTTTTTTGTTAAATTCACTCCCAGCTGACTGCCTTTGCTGCTTCTCATTATGAATTAATCTATTCTGTATCTTTCCTGAAAATGTAATGTTTAACAGCAAGGCTCTCAGTTATACAACTAAACAATGTAGGAACAAAAATAGAATAGGGTTTATACTGAAGCTTGAAATGCATGGGAACAAGAATTCAGGCCCTCGAGCCTGCTCCACTATTCTATTACATGATCTGCAGCTTGACTCCATTCACCTGCCTTGGCTCCATATCCCTCGATACCATTGGCTAACAAAAATCTATTGATCTCTGTCTTGAAAGCTCCAATTGACTTCCAGCACCCACAGCTTTTCGGAGGAGAGAGTCGCAGATTTTTCCTTGTTACGTATGTAAACATTGTAACTGTGTAAAATTTGCCACCAGAGGGTGCAACTGTTGGAGGCCCAAGAGTCACCTGCACACCTCGTGCAAGTGAGTAAAAAAGGTTGTCTGCCATGCTGTTTAGGCACTCTGGAGTTGTATTAAAGAGACTAAGGTCACATCAGTTTTAACTCACAGTATTCAGCCTTGTGGAGTTCTTCCATACTTAGCACTTCTATTCTACTATGTGTGGAAAAAGTGCTTCCTCATTTCATTCATAACTGGCCGAGCTCAAGTTTAAAAGTTATGTCCTCTTGTTCTTGATTCCCACAGCAGAGGAAATAGTTTCTCTCTATCTACCCTAGTGAATCCTTAAACACTTGGATCAGATCCCCCCCACCCCGCCTCCCCCAACATTCTGAACTTATTGGAAAATTCCCCCCCTAACCCCCAGCCCATCTTGCCAACCAACCATCTCTTGAAGTTGCCGTCCGTTCCCAGCTGATCTTTTTCTCCCTAACATCTATCCATCATAGGCAGTCTCTCGAAGTGAGGATGACTTGCTTCCACGCCAAAAAAGGATGAGTTCACAGGTGTTTCAATGAAGGACCTAATATTCCAGATCCCGAACTACATCATGAAGGGTGGAAGATGCCTGTGCGTGGATTTTTTTTAATGTGGAGTGGCCGTTGTTCACCAGCCACCACACGGGCTTGACAGAGCTAGATCTTGGTCCAGTGGCGAGGGTTAACCAAGACGACTTGGGAGCAGCGTGGAGGCCCGACCTGCGTGAGAACACCAGCGACAGGTCGGGGTCATAAAAGGAGCGGTGTGGGGGCATACTACTTCAGGGAGCAGGAGGGCGACGGCAGCGAAGAGTGATGTCATCAAGGTCCAGGTCAGTGATTGACGTGTGGGCAGATACAGCAGGAGGGGCGAAGGAGCGGCGAGAGACTGCAGCGAGGCGTGAGTTCGGGGCCAGCCCACACTGCGATATGTGTGCACACTAGGTCCGTGCAGCAGAGCAAGTCTCCTAATATCTACACTTTGAGTGATGGAATGACCTAGGAACCACCAGGAGAGCTCGGATATCCACATCTAACCTTTGACTGCTGAGCTGCTTCCTCGCGACCAAATACATATCTTCAGCCTGACACAAGGCATTAATATCTTGCACCAAGACTACCAATGTAAGCATGGCATTAAATCGGTATAATTTTTAGTACCTGGACCAGAACGTAGACACACAATATAATTGATTTAATTGCTAATCCATTCGCAACTCCTTGGATAGTGAAGCAGTCCGTGCCCGCATGCAGCAAGACCTGGACAACATTCAGGCTTGGGCTGGTAAGTGGCAAGTAACATTTGTGCCACACAAGTGGCAGGCAATGACCATCTCCAACAAGAGAGTCTAATCCCTGCTCCTTCACATTCAACTGCATTACCATCACCAAATCCCCCACCATCAGCATCCTGGGGGTCTCCGTTGACCAGAAACTTAACTGGACCAGCCAGATAAATACTGTGGCTATAAGAGCCGGTCAGAGGCTGGGTATTCTGCAGTGAGTGACTCACCTCTTGACTCTCCCAAGCCTTTCCATCATCTACAAGGCACAAGTCAAGCGTGCGAATGAATACTCTACTTGCCTGGATGAGTGCAGCTCCAACAACACTCGAGTAGTTCGACACCTTCCAGGACAAAGCAACCCGCTTGATTGGCTCCCCATCCACCACCTAAGAAAGCAAATGGCATGTTGGCCTTCATAGCGAGGGGATTTGAGTCCAGGGGCAGGGAGGTGTTGCTATAGTTGTACAGGGCCTTGGTGAGGCCACACCTGGAGTATTGTGTACAGTTTTGGTCTCCTAAGCTGAGGAAGGATATTCTTGCTATTGAGGGAGTGCAGCGAAGGTTCACCAGACTGATTCCTGGGATGGTGGGACTGACCTATCAAGAAAGACTGGATCAACTGGGCTTGTATTCACTGGAGTTCAGAAGAATGAGAGGGGACCTCATAGAAACGTTTAAAATTCTGACGGGTTTAGACAGGTTAGATGCAGGAAGAATGTTCTCAATGTTGGGGAAGTCCAGAACCAGGGGGTCATAGTCTAAGGATAAGGGGTAAGCCATTTAGGACCGAGATGAGAAGAAACTTCTTCACCCAGAGAGTGGTGAACCTGTGGAATTCTCTACCACAGAAAGTTGTTGAGGCCAATTCACTAAATATATTCAAAAAGGAGTTAGATGAGGTCCTTACTGCTAGGGGGATCAAGGGGTATGGCGAGAAAGCAGGAATGGGGTATTAAAGTTGCATGTTCAGCCATGAACTCATTGAATGGCGGTGCAGGCTAGAAGGGCCGAATGGCCTACTCCTGCACCTATTATCTATGTTTCTATGTTATTACTGCCTCCACCACCGACGCACCGTGGCTGCAGTATGTACCATCTACAAGATGCTTTGCAGCAACTTGCCAAGGCTTCTTCTACAGCACCTCTTAAACTCATGACCCTACCTTCTAGAAGGACAAGGGCAGCAGGCGCATGGGAACACCACCACCTCCATGTTCCCCTCCAAATTACACACCACCCTGACTTGGAAATATATCGCCGTTCCTTCATTGTCACTGGGTCAAAATCCTGGAACTCCCTAACAGCACTGTGGGAGTACCTTCACCACACGGACTGCAGCGGTTCAAGAAGGTGGCTCACCACCACCTTAAGGGTAATTGGGGATGGGCAATAAATACTGGTCTTGCCAGCGATGCCCACATCCAGGAACCAATTAAAAAAAAATATATATATATTTTCATTAAAAAAAGTATTTCAATGCAATGTAGGAGGACTTTAATGTGCCATGACAAGTAATACAGTCTCATCAGCTAGTTACAACAGTCTTGTCAAAGTGAGGTTACTCCCTCGTGCTAGTGCAGTGTGACCAATGTTGTAACTTACTGGGTATCTTTTCACTTCCAACAGCACAGCTTCATGAAGTTTATGGGGAAATGTAATGACTTTGACCGAGAGATGAGGCACTGTTTGAAAGCGGAGGTAAGCTGGTCTTAAAGCTGGTAAATCTTGCTGTTTGCTTGTTGTTGGTACAGTACCATTTTTTAATGTTTTTTTTCACTCTTTGTTTTTCATTGTTTACGCAAACGCAGATGTCCTCTTGTAGGCTTGTGCCCGTGAGGGTTGTTTAATCCCTGTCACTGGGCAACTTGTGCCTTGCCCCGCTGCCTGTCTGAAGATTGCCAACTCCCCTCCGTCATCTCTAAGCTGTGACCGGCAGGCCGATTATTTACAACAACAACTTGTATTTATATAGCGCCTTTGATGTAGTAAAACGTCCCAAGGCACGTCACAGGTGTGTCATAAAACAAAATTTGACGCAGAGTCACATAAGAAGGAATTAGGGCAGGTGACCAAAAAGGAGGCTGGGGCGTGTGTGTGTGTTTGTGTGTGTGTGTGTTTCCACGTTCTACCGTACGATCAGAGCAATCAATCTGTATCAATAAGTCTACAGCAAACCTAGACATGATGCACGCTAAACCCTGGTGGTGGAGAGCCTTTGGGATCTTAAACAAAATTAACCAATTAACGCAAGGGTTTCCTTTTTTAAAGATTCTATTTTTAGTATAGTTTAGATTCCCGTGCTAATTTTGCTCCCCTCCCTTCTCTGCTGCGGGAGTTGACACCTCGTTGGGGCGTGGTTTATCGGCTACCTTCGGGTAGTCGGCTCACCGGGAAAACCCAGGCAGGTGAAAATAAGTGAACGGGAATGTTGGTAGTTCACCTCGAGTGCCTGTTGTGCAACCCTGGAATGTGATGTGCACCAGGCCTTTTGGCATCACCGCCCTCGCCTGACATTTGCACATTTCCAGCAGGGGGTGGGGGGGGTCACAGGATCGGGAACCTTTGCACAATTTTTACCCCCCCCCCCCCCCCCCCACCACACTATTTGAGGTCACTCAACAAAAAAAAAAGGGGATCAAACCTAGAACCTTCCCATTCTGTACGTCTGAGCTACTCGCTGGATAAGAATGAAATCATCATCATAGACAGTCCCCTGGAATCGAGGAAGACTTGCTTCCACTCTAAAAATGAGTTCTTGGGTGGCTGAACAGTCCAATACGAGAATCACAGGTGGGACACAAGACTTGCATTTATATAGCACCTTTCACGACCACCAGACATCTCGACGTGCTTTACAGCCAATTAAGTACCTTTGGAGTGTAGTCACTGTTGTAATGTGGGAAACGCAGCAGTCAATTTGCGCACAAGCAAGCTGATGAGGACTGGTATGTATGTATGTATGTATGTATGTATGTATAATGTATGTACTGTAACACTAGACCACTGAATGTACCTTCACCCTGTGTACACCAGAGGGTGCTGCTGCTGGAGACCTAAGGGTCACCTGTACACTGTAGGTAACCCAGTATAAAAGGGAGCTCACCTCTTGGTGTCCTCACTCTAAGGTCACTACAGTTCAAGTACTATACCTTTACCTTTTTATGGAGTCGTTATTAGAGTGCTTGCATATACTACAAGGACCATTTTTCCTGCTTTCTCATCAGAGTTTGCTCTCGGAGCAGCCCCGACTCGCTCAGTAACTGTTTCTAAAGCTGCTTCTTTTCCTCCCCACCCTTCAGCGGAAAGCCAAGCGAGACAAAAGCCGAGAACACGCAGCCAAGATGCAACACCGAATTAACGAGTCGTCCGAGTAACCTTCCTTTCAGTGGCCGGGGGGCGGGGGGGCGGTGGGGAAACCATGAACTGCTCTCTCAAACCCGGGTGTGGCAGCCTGGAGCTTTACAGAACCCCACACCAGCTGTGTTAATTTTTTTTTTTGCCCTTTTCGTTTCCGTGCTGGTGAAATTATTCTAATTTTTGATATTTATACGCGACAATCGGGTTTGTCGTCCGTTAATGGATCATTACAAGACCTACGAACTACTGATCTTTTAAACTCTGCAAACTTTGCAATGAAATGTAAGATCTTGTGTTGTGTGTTTTTTTTTCACCCTTAAGCCAGAAATGAGTTCTGGTCTTCCATGGAGCAGCAGCTTGGTGGCAGAGCATTCCTACGGTGACACCTGCTGGACACTGGGTGTATTGCAGTGCAAGTGAGATGACAATTTGTTTAAAACTTTAGCAACTCTTTCGAGATGAAAACCATCAGCAGCGTATCGCTATTGTTTGAAGTTTTGACAGGTAATAAGTTTGGGGGGTTTCCGCAAAATAAAATTAACGCTTTACTGCCGCCCTTTAACCTATCTTAAATAAAAGCAAAACACTGCGGATGCTGGAAATCAGGAATAAAAACAGAAAATCCTGAAAATATTACCCAGCAACGTTTGCCAGTTTTCCCTGCCAGTCCCGCACAGCCCCGTTCCAGTTTTTCCAAGGTTAAATTTTGTGCAAATAAGGCCCTTAAAGGGGCCACGCACCCAACCAAAAAAATTAGGGGGGAAGCATTGCTCAGCGGGTCAGACAGCATCTGTGAGTAAGAAACAGAGTTAACGTTTCAGGTCTGATCTTTTGTATGAAATTTAAAAAAAATCCATTTTGCACAAGAACAACCTAAATCAGTACATGAACTGTGCCATGGAATGGAACAAGAGGAGGCTATTCAGTCCCTCGAGCCTGTTCCACCATTCAATTAGGTATTGGCTGATCTGTATCCTAACTCCATTTACGCGCCTTGGCTCTATAACCCTTGCCTCACAAAACTCTTATATCGGTTTTGAAATTTTCAATGAACCTTGGCCTCAACAGCCTTTTGGGGGGAAAGGAAGTCCCAGATATACATTACCCTTTGTATGAAGAAGTGCTTCCTAACATCACCCCTGAAGAGTGGAGCTCTAATTTTAATGATTAATTATGCCCCCTTGTTCTGGACTTTTTTTGTTTGTATTATGGGATGTGGACAGCGCTGGCCAGGCCTGCATTTGCTAGTCCACCAGAGGAAATTGTTTCTATCTACCCTATCAAATCCTTTACTCATCTTAAACACCTCCACTAGATTACCCCTTAATCTTCTACTTTCAACAACAAAAACTTGTATTTATATAGTGCCTTCAACGTAGTAAAATATCCCAAGGTGCTTCACAGGAGTATTATAAAACAAAATATTTTACACTCAGCCACACAAGGAGAAATTGGGACAGGTGACCAAAAGCTTGGTCAAAGAGGTAGGTTTTAAGGCGCGTCTTAAAAGGAGGAAAGAGAGGTAGAGAGGTTCAGGCAGGGAGTTCCAGAGCTTGGGGCCTAGGCAACAGAAGATACGGCCACCGATGGTTGAGCGATTATAATAAGGAATGTTTAAAAGGGCGGAATTAGAGGAGCACAGACATCTCGGGCGGGGGGGGGTGGTTGTGGGGCTGGAGGAGATTACAGAGATAGGGAGGGGCGAGGCGTTTGAAAATAAGGATGAGAATTTTGAAATCGAGGCGTTGCTTAACCGTAACCCAATGTAGACCAGCGAGCACAGGGGTGATGGGTGAGCGGGAGCGAGTTAGGACACGGGTAGCCGAGTTTAAGGGTGACAAGTTTCATAGGGTAGAATGTGGGAGGCCAGCCAGGAGTGCTTTGGAATAGTCAAGTCTAAAGGTAACAAAGGCATGGATGAGGGCTTCAGCAGCAGGTGAGCTGAGGCAGGGGCGGAGACAGGTGATGTTGCGGAGGTGGAAATATGCGGTCTTAATTATTCTGTGGAAATGTGATCGGTTTAGATCACATCATTCAGATCACCCGTTAACCTGCTCTCACAGAATCTACGGGTCTATTCAACCTGTCTGCATAATTTAACCCTTTTAACCCCGGCACCTAAAGTGGCAGCTTTAATTTGTGGGAAGCACTTACTGTGCAGGCTGAGTTCTTGATCACGATTGTGCCACCTGGTGGAGGATATATGTGATGAGCCTCTTAACATCGTAGTATTAGTATTAGGCAGTCCGTCGTATTGAGGATGATCCGCTTCCACACCAAAAAGGGATGAGTTCACAGGTGTTTCGATGAGGACCTGGTATTCCAGGTCCTGAACTACATGATGAAGGGTGGAAGATGCCTGTGCGTGGATTTTTTTTTAACGTGGGGTGGCCGTTGCACACCAGCCACCACACGGGCTTGACAGAGCTAGGTCTTGGTCCAGTGGCAAGGGTTAACCAGGACGACTGGAGACCAAGCTCTCCTGCACGGACCTATTGTGCACACACAATCCTACTGTCCATAGATCGCAGTGTGGGCTGGCCCGTGCTTCCCCTGGGCCCTTGCCTCTTCTGGGCCTCGGGCCCTCGCCTCTTCTGGGCCCTGATCTCTCCCCGCTCCTCCGCCACAATCATTCACCGCATCTCCGCGACAGTACAGTGACTGCATCGTACCCAGTTATAGCATGAAGGCAGACAGCACTGGGACTGGCTTTACATCGAGTCTAGTTATGTACTGTGGTAATGGTCTGAAGTGCAGCAAGCAGTGGAACAGGCTACTGTTAAAGGAGAGTAAAAGAACTTGCATTTGTATCACACCTTCACAATCATGAAGGGTTTTTTGATAGATCAAATAAGGAGAAACTGTTTCCAGAGGTTTGAGGTAATGGGCAAAAGTACCAGAGGCGACATGAGGCAAACACTTTTTATGCAGCGAGTGGCTAGGAAGGATTGGAAGTTTTACGATCTGGAGCGCACTGCCTGAAAGGGTGATGGAAGCAGATTCAATAGTAACTTTCAAAAGGAAATTCAATAAATACCTAAAGGGGGACAAAGTGCCGGGCTGTGGGGAAAGAGCGGGTGATTAGGACTAATTGGATAGCTCTTTCAAATGGGCCAAATGGCCTCCCTCTGGGCTGTACGATTCTGTGTCTGTGTCAAAGCACTTCATAGCTAACAAATGATTTGTGAAGTGTAGTCTCTGTATTTAGGAAAATGTAGCAACCAATTTGAGCGCAGCAAAGTTTCTCAAACAGCAGCGAGATAAATGACCAGTTAATCTGTGTTGATTGAGGGATGAATGGTGGTCAGGGCGCTGGGAGAACTCCTCGCTGCTGACATGGGATCTTTCACATCCACCTGAGCAGGCAGACGGGATTTTGGCTCAACATCTCATCCAGAAGGCGGCACCTCCAATGCAGTGCTCCCTCAGCACAGTACTGAAGTGACCGCATACATCCTGACCGCGCAGTCTAGGACCGCGAGGATGGGAGCAGCAAAGGAGACCGGTGAAAGTAGAATAAAATAGACCTGAAATCTCGGCACGTTCATAAATAAAGTACCAATGACATCCTTTTAAAATGCTCAACTAAATTAATTTCAATAACGACCACAATGTTTGAATTTTAAAAAACACTAAACATTGTGTGATGTATAGGATAAGGAGTCAGACTAGATACTGCAAGCACAAAGTAAATGTGACTAGTCCTTTATTACAGGTCTCAGAGTGCCTCCCCAGCCTGTGAGGCCTCCTTATGTACAGGTGCTCCCAAGGGATTGTGGGATCTCTTGGGACTCCAGGGGATAAACCCTCTGGTGGTTAGACATGGTAATTACAGGTTTACATAGCGTCGTGGGTAAGGCCAGCATCTATTGGCCCAATCCAGATTGCCCTTAACTAAGTGGCTCGCTAGGCCATTTCAGAGAGCTGTTAAGAGTCAATTACTGTGGGTCTGGAGTCACTTGTAGCCCAGATTTCCTGTGCCGAAGGACATTAGTGAACCAGATGGGTTTTTAATGACAATCTGATAGTTTCATGGTCACCATTACGGATGAAGATGTTGCGTTTTCAACAACAACTTGCATTTATATAGTGCCTTTAACATAGTAAAACATCCCAAGGCGCTTCACACGAGTGTTAGCAAACAAAATTTGACACGAATCACGTAAGGAGATATTGGGACACGTGGCCAAGAGGTTGGTCAAAGAGGTGTTAAAAAGCGTCTTGAAGGAGGAGAGCGAGGCGGAGAGCTTCGGGGAGGAAATTCCAGAGCTTGGGGCCGGGGCAGCTGAAAGCATAGTCGGCAATGGTGGAGCGATTAAAATTGAGTTGGTGCAAGAAGCTGGGCATTGGAGGAGCGCAGATATCTGGAAGGATAGTAGGTTTTGGAGGAGGTTACAGAGATAGGGAGGGGCGAGGCCAGATGTTAGTCTTTAATGCCTCCAGTTGATGTAGAAATGCAGGTGGGTTTACTCGATTACGATGACAATATTAACTTTGGGTGACGTGATTAAGGTTGCTGCTTGGTGATCAGAGTGGGACTGGCTGTTTTCCCTCCCTCACCCGGGGCCATGATGCTAATTGCAATGCCTTCACTGTTGCTCCGACTGAGACCCGATTACCTAGCAAAGACCATGAACCGGATCGAGAACCTGCTTAGTAGAGCTCAGCTATGCACTTGTGCAAATGTGAGATGTATTAATAATAATTAAACAAAATTTAAAATGGAAAAATGTCCCGACATAGAATCATAGAAATTTACAGCACGGCAGGAGATAATTTCGGCCCACTGTGTCTGCGCCGGCCGACCAAGAGCTATCCAGCCTAATCCCACTTTCTAGCTTTTGGTCCATAGCCCTGTAGTCCACGGCACTTCCAGTATTTTTTAAATGTGGTGAGGCTTTCTGCCTCTACCACCCTTTCAGGCAGTGAGTTCCAGACCCCCACCACCCTCTGGGTGAAGACATTTCCCCTCATATCTCCTCCAAACTTCCGCCCCCCCCCCCCCAATCTATGTCCCCTGGTTGTTGACCCCTCTGCCAAGGGAAACACGTCCTTCCAATCCACTGCGTCCAGGCCCCGCATAATTTTATACACTTCAATCAGGTCTCTCCTCAGCCTCCTCTGTTCAGAAGAAAACAGACCCAGCATCTCCAATCTTTTCTCTCAGCCAAAATTCTCCAGTCCAGGCAACATTCTTGTACATCTCCTCTGCACCCTTTCCAGTGCAAGTACATCTTTCCTGTAATGTGACCAGAACTGCACACAGTACTCCAGCTGCAGCCTAACCAGTGTTTTATACAATTGAAGCATAACCTCCTTGCTCTTGTATTCCATGCCTCGACGAATAAAGGCAAGTATTCCATATACCTTTGTAACCACCTAATCTACTTGGCCTGCTACCTTCAGGGATCTGTGGACTTGCACTCCAAGATCCCTTTGTTCCTTTATATTTTTCAGTGTCGTACCATTTAATGGCTTGGAGTTCAGCCTCTGAATGTGCGCAGATGCAAGCGTCGTCCACGTACTGTAGTTCGATGACAGAGGATGGGGCAACCTTAGAGGTGACGAAGGTTGAACAGATTCCCATTGGTTCATTCTATACTTTAGTTCCACTCCAGTGGGGAGCTTGTTGAGCGTGAGATGGAGCATTGCAACAAGGAAGATCAAGAAGAGTGTTGGCGCGATGATGCAGCCCTGCTTGACCCCAGTCCGCACGTGGATTGGGTCTCTGGTGGATCTGTTGGTCAGGATCAAGGCTTGCATGTCATCGTGGAGCAGGCGGAAGATGGTGAATGTTAGATATGCAGACTATAGATATACTCTCTGTGTAGTCATTGTATAGTTGCATAAGATGGAGACTTGTTTACCTGATGTACTATCAATAAGGTTTACACTGTGTATATACAGGCTGGCATGACTAGAGGGTGCAACTGGTGGAGACCGGCGTTTTCTTCCCTGGTGGCAGAGGCTGTATAAAAGGGGAGCCACCATGCGGATGTCTCACTCTGGAGTTACGAATAAAGGACCAAGGTCACTACAGCTTGACTACAACTCATTGCCTTGTGGAATCATTCATAGGTACATTACAGACATAATAACTGGCGACGCGAATATGGACTTTCACCCTATTATGGCTGCCTTTGGCACACTAAAAGACTTTGCAGAGGGTGATGATTGGGATGCTTTCATGGAAAGGCTCAAGCTATATTATGTGGCAAACAACTTGGCAGGGGAGACGGATACATTGGCGGAGAAGTGCAAGGCTATACTGCTGACCAGTTGTGGTCCCGAGGTCCACCACCTCGTCAGGGACTTGCTAGCACCCACGAAGGCCAAGGATAAGACATACAATGAGCTGACTGAACTAATTTGCGACCAACTAAAACCAAAAGAGAGCATCTTCACGGCCAGGCACAGATTCTACACTCACCGCAGACCTGAGGGCCAGGAGATTTCAAAATATGCTGCCGACCTCAGGAGACTTGTGGCACCGTGTGATTTTGGCACGCACCTCAACGAAGCATTGCGAGACATCTTTGTTATGGGAATTGGCCACGAGGGCCTCCTTCACAAGCTATTACCTGCTGACACCACAGTCAACCTGCAGAAAGCCATCAGCATCAGTCAGGCGTTCATGATCTCGACCTGCAGCACCAAGCAATTTATTTATCCTGTGGACTCAAACCCAGCAAGTACTGTACACAGAATGGTGTCTTTCTTTCACAGGCAAGACTGTAGAATGTGGCTCTGCCCAGGGCAGAGAGCAAAACCTCAGGGTTCTAGAACTCAGAGTCCGCCGAGGGGTGCTAATCAAGTAGCATCATGCTGGCGTTGTGGAGGAAACCATAGGGCTCACCTGTGTCGGTTTACTGAGTATATATGCAAAGCCTGTAACACGAAGGGCCACTTCCAGCATATGTGTAAAAAAAAATACGAATCACCATCTAGCAGAGGAACCGGTAGATGACTTTGAATCCAGCGGGGAGTATGATGATTTGGCCAGAGAAGCAGCTCAGCCCCAAGAAGAAGTGCATGGATTGTATACCTGCACCACCAATTGTCCTCTAGGGAAAATGGAAGTCGAAATAAACAGAATTCCAGTCTTCATGGAAGTGAACATGGGGGCGAGCCAGTCAGTGATGAGCCAGGATGTCTTTGAGAGGCTATGGAATGAAAAACGACCTGAGCTGGTTCCAGTACAGGAAAATTTGCGCACCTACACCAAGGAGCTGATCCCAGTCCTTGGTAGTGCGGATGTAAGTGTAATCCATAATGGCGTGGTGCACAAGTTACCTCTGTGGATTGTTGCAGGTGATGGTCCAACGCTACTCGGAAGAAGGTGGATGGGGAAGATCCACTGGAAATGGGAAGACCTCTTCACTCCAGCAATTGATCTCCCCCGTGCTCAGAGGCAGAGCAAAACCTCACCTTCGCTTGGGCTAGGCACCAGAGAACAGACCAGTGCAACACCTGAGGCACAGACCGTCCATCACGACTACGTGGCAATAATCCGACCGAAACGACCTAAAAGTACCTTCCCGGCTCCAGTGGCAGGACTCCTGGGGAGGAAGATCAAATTCACAGGCACTCTTCCAGCTTTTGTGGCAGAATCGCGGGAGAGAAGAACGAAGGCAGTCAACCTCGAGGACAGAGGCAAGGTGGCATCACTGCTGCAGCGAGGTGCAGCGTGGCTGGAAAAAAAGATGGCCGCGGCCATATCATGAGGTGCAACGCTGAGGGACCAACACGTGGTGACTAACAAAGGATTTCATTGGGGTAAAGCCAGCAGGATTCTCTTGAAGGAGACCTGCAACCAACTGAACTTAAAGAGACATTGTATGCATGGCAATCAATGTAACGAATCGATTAAGAATGTAAAGAACAAAATGTCGGGAATAGAGTGTCCCTAAAAGTAGCAAGCGAGTGAATTCGGGAGGGTACAGGCGCTGATCCTGATACCCTGCCCCAGGTCTATACCACACTGCAGGCACCCGATGGCACTATTCGCCACGGACCTGGAAATGAAACCGCCGCCAATACGCGCAGTCGGCCGCCGTTGCCCACCACTCGGTTGGAGATGGCGCAGCCCCCAGACCCAGTCCCTACCTCGGCCATGTCCAGGAGCGAAAGGTCAGAACCAACGAGTTCCCCAAACGGGACCTGGAACAGCCAGGTTCCCAGCACCGTTAGAGAGCAGGCAGAAGATTCTGCAGCCCTCAAAGGAGGACAGGGAGGCTTCACACATCTGTGGCTCTGCCCACCACTAGGCAACGGCAAAGGCCCTGAGTCCTGGCTAGGTGAGTGAACCAAGCCCACCCCACTAGCAGGGGGCTCAGCGCCGCCATCAGACGACTAGGACCCTGTCCGGTTGCTCTGGAACTAATGTCCTCGCATACCTGTACTGCTACCTCAGTACTGACCATGACTGAATCATGAATGCAGTCTACCCAATCCTGGTGCACGACCGTAAAACGTAACGAATGTAAGTCACTGAACCAAGGTGTCACTATACTAATTGTAAAAAAAAATTTTTTTTCTTCCTTTTACTTGCATTGTGTCTGATCCTGTATGTTAATGTAACAGGCCAGCTGCATGATCTCGCTGTAGGGGTTGGGGGGGAAATGGATGTATGTAGCCATGGACACACACATGGTTCACACCCAGAATTCACTGGAACCTCCACTGCATCATCGAACCATCCAAACTGTTAACCATTACCCAACGTTGTGGCAAAAGGACTTGGGGGTTAACAGGGAGAGAGCCAAGCCAAAGCACAGCCAAGGTGCAAGGGCTATTGGCATTTAAGACTGGGGAGAGCTAAGCCAGAGCACATAGTGCAAAGGTAATTGGCACAAAGGACTTGGGGAGAGTGATGATATATATGCAGATTATAGATGTACTCTTTGTGTAGTCACTGTATAGTTGCATAAGATAGAGACTTGTTTACCTGATGTACTATCAATAAGGTTTACACTGTGTAGATACATGCTGGCACCACTAGAGGGTGCAACTGATGGAGACCAAGGTTTCCTGCCCTGGTGGCAGGGGCTGTATAAAAGGGTAGCCACCATGAAGCTGCCTCACTCTGGAATGACGAATAATGGACCAAGGTCACTACAGCTTGAGTACAACACATTGCCTCATGGAGTCATTCATAGGTACATTACAGACATAATAGTGACAAACTTTTGGAGGCAGCCGAAACGGAGGACACTTCACAGTCCCTCATGCTCTACTCTGAACTCCTACATGGAGTTCTACATCACAGCAATGGGAGGTCGAGGCCCATCAAAAGGCCGCGTAGTTCGGGAGGAGCCAGCTGGTACAGGGTCAAAAAATAAAAAAAAAATCGAAATCAAAGTGTGAAGTCACAGCCAAGCAGATACGTGATTGGCTGGCAGATTGGTGAGTATTTTTCTTTTTCTTTTCTGTAGGAAACCTTTGGCATTGTTGTGAGTAGGATCTGCCAGTAAATATATGTGATCTTTATTATCTAAGGAGCGGCAGTTAATTAAATCGGCTGTTTGCTGAGTAGCGGCTGGGTGTGTTGTGCTAAGGTTTAGAGTTTAATTCTGCATGATAGTTCTGAGTGTAACTAGAGGGATGGCAGGGCAGCTCAGTCCTGTGGATTGCACATCCTGTGGCATGTGGGAAGTCCCAGTTGCTTCGCGCAGCTGGGGTGACCATGTGTGCAGGAGGTGTCTCCAGCTGCACCAACTCGAGCTCCGTGTTTTGGAGCTTGAGCTGCAGCTAGGGTCACTGCGGTGCATCCGTGAGACTGGGAGCTACGTGGATAGCACGTCTCTCGAGGTGGTCACCCCATAGCTTAAGAGTGTGCAGGCAGGTAGGGTTTGGGTGACCCCTAGACAGAAGAGGAGGACTAGGCAGGTAGCGCAGGAGTCCACTGAGCCCATCTTGCTCTACAACCGGTATTCTGTTCTGAGTACCGGTGAGGGCGATGGTGGCTCTGGGGAGTGTAGCCAGAGCCAAGTCCACGGCACCAACGGGTGGCTTAGCTGCACAGGGGTGGAGGAAAAAGAATGGAAGAGCTATAGTGGTAGGGGATTCAATAGTCAGGGGAGCAGACAGGCATTTCTGCGGCCGCAGACGTGACTCCAGGATGGTATGTTGCCTTCCTGGGCCAGGGTCAAGGATGTCACTGAGCGGCTGCAGGGCATTCTGGGGGGAGAGGTTGAACAGCCAGAGGTCGTGGTCCATATCGGTACCAACGACATAGGTAGGAAGAGGGATGAGGTCCTGCAGGCAGAGTTTAGGGAGCAAGGAGAGAGATTAAAAAGCAGGACCTCAAAGGTAGTAATCTCCGGATTACTCTCAGTGCCACGAGCTAGTGAGTACAGAAATAGGAGGATAGAGCAGATGAATACATGGCTGGAGAGATGGTGCAGGCGGGAGGGCTTTGGTATCCTGAGGCATTGGGACTGCTTCTGGGGGAGGTGGGACCTGTACAGGCCGGACGGGTTGCACCTCAACAGAGCCGGGACCAATATCCTCACGGGGGGGGGGGGGGGGGGGGGGGTGGGAGGGTGGGATTTGCTAGTGTTGTTGGGGAGGGTTTAAACTTGATTGGCAGGGGGATGGGAACCTGAAAAAAGATTCAGTAGGGAGGGGAGAAAAGTTGGAATTGGAAAGCAAAAATAAAGAAATTGAGTTTGAAGGAGAGAGGAAACAAGCAGGAAAAAAGGGTAAAAAAAAAATTAAAGGCACTTTGTCTAAATGTAGCATTTGTAACAAAATAGATGAGTTAACTGCACAAATTGAGACAAATGGGTATGATCTGATAGCCATTACATAGATGTGGTTGCAAGGTGACCAGGACTGGGAATTAAATATTCAGGGGTATTTGACAATCCGGCAGGACAGACAGAAAGGAAAATAAGGTGGGGTAGCTCTATTGATAAAGGATGGAATCACTGCAATAGTGAGAAATGATATTGGCTCAAATGATAAGGATGTTGGAACAGTTTGGGTGGAGATAAGGAATGTACAGTGCCTTGATGAGGCTACACCTGGAATATTGTGTTCAGTTTTGGTCCCCGAATCTGAGGAAGGACGTTCTTGCTATTGAGGGAGTACAGCGAAGGTTCAGCAGATTGATTCCCGGGATGGCAGGACTGACATATGAGGAGAGTTCGGATCAACTGGGCTTGTATCCACTGGAGTTTAGAAGAATGAGAGGGTATCTCATAGAAACATATAAAATTCTGATGGGATTGGACAGGTTAGAGCCAGGAAGAATGTTCCCGTTGCTGGGGAGTTCCAGAACCAGGGGTCACAGTCTAAGAATAAGGGGTAAGCCATTTAGGACCGAGATGAGGAGAAACGTCTTCACTCAGAGAGTGGTTAACCTGTGGAATTCTCTACCGCAGAAAGTTGTTGAGGCCAGTTCATTAGATATATTCAAAAGGGAGTTAGATATGGCCCTTATGGCCAAAGGATCAAAGGGTATGGAGAGAAAGCAGGAAAGGGGTACTGAGGTTGAATGATCAGCCACTTATTGAATGGTGGTGCAGGCTCGAAGGGCCGAATGGCCTGCTCCTGCACCTAATTTCTATGTTTCTATAAGGGGGAAAAGTCACTGGTGGGCGTAGTCTCCCCTAATAGTAGCAACTCTGTTGGTCGGAGCATAAACCAGGAAATAGTGGGAGCGTGTAAAAAGGGAACAGCAATAATCATGGGTGATTTTAACCTCCATATTGATTGGACAAATCAAATTGGTCAGGGTAGCCTTGAGGAGGAGTTCATAGAGTACAAAAGGGACGGGTTCCTTGAGCAGTATGTAACGGAATCAACTAGGGGGCAGGCTATCTTAGATCTGGTCCTGTGTAATGAGACAGGATTAATAAACAATCTCCTAGCAAAGGATCTCCTCGGAATAAGTGATCATAACATGATTGAGTTTCAAATTCAGATGGAGGGTGAGAAAGTTGGATTTCTAACCAGCGTACTAAGCTTAAATAAAGAGACTGTGAAGGTATGAGGGCAGAGTTGGCTAAAGTGGCCTGGGAAAATAGATTAAAGTGTAGGATGGTTGATGAACAGTGGTGTACATTTAAGGAGATATTTCACAACTCTCAAGAAAAATATATTCCAGTGAGGAGGAAAGGGTGTAAGAGAAAAGATAGCCATCCGTGGCTAACTAAAGAAATAAAGGACGATATCCAATTAAAAACAAGGGCATACAAAGTGGCCAAAACTAGTGGGAAGCCAGCAAAGAACGACTAAAAAAATGACTAAGAAAGGGAAGATAGACTATGAAAGTAAATTAGCGCAAAATATAAAAACAGATACCAAGAGTTTCTATAGGTATATAAAAAGGAAAAGGGTGGCTAAAGTAAATGTTGGTCACTTAGAGGACGAGACCGGGGAATTAGTAATGTGGAACATGGAGATGGCAGAAACTCTGAACAAGTATTTTGTATCAATCTTTACGATAGAGGACACTAACAATATTCCAACAGTGGATAGTCAAGGGGCTATAGAGGGGGAGGAACTTAACACAATTAAAATCACTAAGGAGGTGGTACTCAGTAAGATAATGGGACTAAAGGCAGATAAATCCCCTGGACCTGATGGTTTGCATCCTAAGGTCTTAAGAGAAGTAGCGGCAGGGATAGTGGATGCATTGGTTGTAATTTACCAAAATTCCCTGGATTCTGGGGAGGTCCCAGCAGATTGGAAAACTGCAAATGTGATGCCTCGATTTCAAAAAGGAGGCAGACAAAAAACAGGAAACTATCGACCAGTTAGCCTGACATCTGTGGTTGGGAAAATGTTGGAGTCCATTATTAAAGAAGCAGTAGCAGGACGTTTGGAAAAGCAAAATTCAGTCAGGCAGAGTCAGCATGGATTTATGAAGGGGAAATCATGTTTGACAAATTTGCTGGAGTTCTTTGAGGATGTAACAAACAGGGTGGATAAAGGAGAACCAGTGGATGTGGTGTATTTGGATTTCCAGAAGGCATTTGACAAGGTGCCACATAAAAGGTTACTGCACAAGATAAAAGTTCACGGGGTTGCGGGTAATATATTAGCATGGATAGAGGATTGGTTAACTAACAGAAAACAGAGAGTCGGGATAAATGGTTTATTCTCTGGTTGGCAACCAGTAACTAGTGGGGTGCCGCAGGGATCAGTGCTGGGACCCCAACTATTTACAATCTATATTAACGAATTGGAAAAGGGACTGAGTGTAACGTAGCCAAGTATGCTGATGATACAAAGCTGGGAGGAAAAGCAATGTATGAGGAGGACACAAAAAATCTGCAAAAGGACATAGACAGGCTAAGTGAGTGGGCAAAAATTTGGCAGATGGAATATAATATTGGAAAGTGCAAAGTCATGTACTTTGGCAGAAAATATCAAAGAGCAAGTTATTATATAAATGAAGAAAGATTGCCAAGTGCTGCAGTATAGCGGGACTTTGGGGTACTTGTGCATAAAACACAAAAGGATAGTATGGAAGGCTAATGGAATCCTGGCCTTTACTGCAAAGGGGATCGACTATAAAAGCAGGGAAGTCTTACTACAACTATACAGGGTATTGGTGAAGTCATACTTGGAATACTGCGTGTAGTTTTGGTTTCCATATTTACGAAAGGATATACTTGCTTTGGAGGCAGTTCAGAGAAGATTCACTGTTGATTCCGGAGATAAGGGGGTTGACTTATGAGGAAAGGTTGAGTAGGTTGGGCCTCTACTCATTGGAATTCAGAAGAATGAAAGGTGATCTTATGGAAACTTATAAGATTATGAGGGGGCTTGACAAGGTGGATGCAGAGAGGATGTTTCCACTGATGGGAGAGACTAGAACTAGAGGGCATGATCTTAGAATAAGGGGCTGCCCATTTAAAACTGAGATGAGGAGAAATTTCTTCTCTCATAGAGTTGTAAATCTGTGGAATTCGCTGCCTCAGAGAGCTGTGGAAACTGGGACATTGATTAAACTTAAGACAGAAATAGACAGTTTCTTAAATGATAAAAGGTTAAAGGGTTATGGGGAGCGGGCAGGGAAGTGGAGCTGAGTCCATGATCAGATCAGCCATGATCTTATTGAATGGCGGAGCAGGCTCGAGGGGCCGTATGGCCTACTCCTGTTCCTATTTCTTATGTTCTTATGGCAAGCAAGCCCCAGGTGGGCAGAGGAAATGTTTCAAGGACACCCTCAAAGCCTCCTTGATAAAGTGCAACATCCCCACCGGCACCTGGGAATCCCTGGCCAAAGACCGCCCTAAGCGGAGGAAGAGCATCCAGGAGGGCACTGAGCACTTCGAGGCTCATCTCCGAGAGCATACAGAAACCAAGCGCAGGCAGCGGAAGGAGTGTGCGGAAAACCAGACTCCCCACCCACCTCTTTCCTTCATACACTGTCCCACCTGTGACAGAAACTGTAATTCTCGTATTGGACTGTACAGTCACCTGAGAACTCACTTTTAGAGTGGAAGCAAGATTTCGAGGGACTGTCTATGATGATGCCTAATTAATGTGTATTCCCTTGCCTTGTTAGACCTCCCCAAATACATTATCTCACAATTATCCGAATTGAATTCCATTTGCCACCTGACCAATACATGGATATCTTCCTGCAATCCGCAGCTTTCTTCTTCATTATCAACCACACAGCCTATTTTAGTGTCATCAGCAAACTTCATACCCCCAACATTCAAGTCCAAGTCATTGATGTATACCTGGGACCCAGGGACCCAGCACTGAGCCCTGCGGAACCCCACTGATAACAGCCTTCCAGTCACAAAAACATCCATCAACCCTTTGCTTCCTGCCTCTGAGCCAATTTTGGATCCAACTTGCCACTTTGCCCTGGATCCCATGGGCTATTACTTTCATGACCCATCTGCCATGTGAGACCTTATCAAAAGCTTTGCTAAAAATCCATTTACATTACATCATTCGCACTGCCCTCATCGAACCTCCTGGTTACCTCCTCGAAAAATTCAATCAAGTTATTCAGACACAATCTTCCCTTAACAAATCCGTGCTGACTGTCATTGATTAATCCATGTCTTTCCAAATGAAGATTTATCCGGTCCCTCAGGATTTTTTCCAATAATTTTCCCACCACTGAGGTTAGGCTGACTGGCCTGTAATTACTCAGTCTATCCCTTTCTCCCATTTTAAAGGTACAACATTAGCAGTCCTCGGGCACCACACCTGTGGTTTTAAAAAGATAATAAATCTGAAAATGAAAAGTTTACATACCTTTTAAGATGGCATTTTGCAGGTTGTTTAACGCAATTTGTTGGGTTTTTTATTTGTTCATGGGATGTGGGCATCGCTGGCATTTATTGCCCATCCCTAATCGCCCTCGAGGAGGTGGTGATGAGCCGCCTTCTTGAATCGCTGCAGTCCGTGTGGTGAAGGCACTCCCACAGTGACTTTGTCGTAGTGGTTTGGTACAACTGAGTGGCTTGCTAGACCATTTCAACAGGCAGTTAAGAGTCAACTACAATACTGTGTGTCTGGAGTCACATATAGACCAGACCGGGTAAGGACGGCAGATTTCTTTCTTTAAAAAAGACATTAGTGAACCAATTGGGTATTCATGACAATCCAGTAGTTTTATGGTCACCATTACTGATACTAGCTTTTTAATTACAGAGTTATGTAATTGAATTTAAATTCCCCCCAGTAGCCATGGTGGGATTTGAACTCATCGGTTTATTAGTCCAGGCCTCTGGATTACTAGTCCAGTAGCATAACCACTATGCTACCGTACCCCTTTGGGGAGTTCGGGGGTCGCGGTTAATTTCTCTTGTGCCGCTGTAGGGAACCTGTATTTCCAGCGGCCTTTGGCGGAGGCTCGGCAGTCGGCTGCCTCTCCCGCAGCTGAAGTTGTGCGATTGTCCAGCAGGAAAAAGGCGAAAGTGAGGTGGGCGAGAAAACCTTTGATCAAAAAGCTGGAGCTCCTTCAATGGTTGATGGGTAAGGCAGGCCTGCATGGCACTCGGGCAGCGTTCCAGCGAGTCTGCCCTACGTCAGTGGATCACCCACGAGCCGGTGTTTGGGCGGGATCAGAGCTTGCCTGTGACGTCCCCACAGTTGAAGAGCCTGCTAGTGCTCGCTGTGTTAGTCGGGTGAAGCAGTTGGGTATTGCGGGGGGCGGGGGGGGTGGGGGCAAGAGAACAAATGGAAAACCCCGGCCTTGGCATCAGCGGGTGACCGTAGAGGGGCTTCATGGATAATCTGGGTGGGGTGGAGCAGTGGATTCACCTCTCCCCCTCCTCCCTCTGGAAACATCCATGAACTCTTTCTCTTCTAGGAAGGGCCTCGGCATCAATGGATCCCCAGGTAGGCTGTTGGTCTCAGCAGGCGTTCTACCTCTGCCAATCACACACCTGGTCCCTCTCATGGCCATGACAGCTGGAACTCCTGACAGGGCCCTGCCTCTCCCCCCATCCCAATGGTCTTGTTGGGATTGGCTGTCCCAGAGGCACTACCTGGGAATTAAACCTGCGGCTTTCCTTGGCTCGTGTGGCTCAGGGGGCAGCTGACTGGCCATCCCAGACAGTACAGTGCAAGACCAGGTCTCCAATAGTCCGGATCCCGGCTTAAATTGCGGCCCTCCTGGTGTGCGGATGCACACTGCCACTACAGAGGAGACAGGTGGTCATTTTCAGTGGACTTGTTTTCTCAATTGCTGAAAATTATCCAATTTTTTTTCTCAATGTTTTCAAATGCAGCCTTACGAACATAAGAATTAGGAGTAGGAATAGTCCATTCGATCCCTCGACCCTGCTCCGTCATTCAATGAGATCATGGCCAATCTTCTACCTCAACTGCATTTTCCTGCACTGTCTCCATATTCCTTGATTTCCTTAATATCAAAAAATCTATCGATCTCTGTCTTGAATATACTCAATGACTGACCCTCTGGGGTAGAGAATTTTTGTTGTTTACTTCCGAAATTTAAACAAGATTTGTATAAAATTCAAGGATTTAATTAATGGACTACCTGGTAATAAAGCATTTTAGTAACTAACTATATCTGAAAAGATTAGGCAGAGTTATGGTATTGTCCAACTTGACCTATGCAGTAATCCCACAGAAAATCCTTTGGGCTTCAGATAATAAAGATAGTTAAAAGGAAAAAGACTTGCATTTATATAGCGCCTTTCACGACCACCGGACATCTTACACCGCCTTGCAGCCAATGAAGTACTTTTGAAGTGTAGTCACTGTTGTAATGTGGGATATGCGGCAACCAATTTGCCCACAGCAAGCTCCCACAAACAGCAATGTGATAATGAGCAGATAATTTGTTTTTTTGTTATGTTGATTGCGGGATAAATATTGGCCCTAGGACACCGGGGAGAACTCCCCTGCACTTCTTCGAAATAGTGACATGGGATCTTTTACATCCACCTGAGAGCGCAGACGGGGCCTCTGTTTAATGTCTCGTCTGAAAGACGGCACCTCCGACAGTGCAGCACTCCCTTAGCACTAAACTGGAGCATCAGCCTAGATTTAGTTGGTTCAAGTCTCTGGAGTGGGACTTGAACCAACAACCTTCTGACTCAGGCGAGAGTGCCACAGCTGGCACCTTTCTGATCCTTTTTTAAATGGCTCCATTCTGTTTTCCACCAGTTTCCCAAGACTTGGCTCAGCTTCTGCATATAAAGTAGTTCAGGACAATGTCCCCATTGCTGTTGGGTCCAGATGTCCGTTAATGAACTCTACAGTGTGCTCACTGAACTTGTTTTTCTGCGGGCTAGGCGAGGATACAAAAATGTGTGTTGTCATGATCTCCAGATTCCTTTCGTATTTTGGGCAATTTTTTTTTTGCACACTCATACTTCTGGGCTTGGCTTTATTTCCTCTTGCCTTTTAACAGCAATGACAACTTGTATTTTCAACGTAATAAAATGTCGTAAGGTGCTTCACAGGAGTATTATAAAACAAAATTTGACACATGAGATATTAGGACAGGTGACCAAAAAGGTTGGTCAAAGAGGTCGATTGTAAGTCGGATCTTACAGGATGAAAGAGAGGTAGAGAGGTAGAGAGGCAGAGAGGTTTAGGCAGGGAATTCCAGAGCTTAGGGCCGAGGCAGCTGAAGGCACAGCCACCGATGGTGGAGCGATTAAAATCGGGGTTGCTCAAGAGGCCAGAATTAGAGGAGCGCAGACATCTCGAAGGGTTTGTGGGGCTGGAGGAGGTTACAGAGATAGGCAGGGTCGAGGCTGAGTTATATATTTTTTTCAGAATACCCAAGTATTTTCTTCCAGGTATTTAAAAAAATCTAATTTTCATTGCTCCGTTCCTGAGGGTGGTGACTAGGGGCTGGGGACACTTGTGTGGGTGTTGGATGGTACATCATCCGAATGGTGGTTCTTCGTGTCTGAATCATAGCAGTGAGCATTAGCAAAAAGGCACATGGTCTTTGCAATAAGAGGTCAATGGATACCAATTAGGAGCAGGAACTCTGTCTGATTTTTTTCCACTTTCCCCGCCAGCAAAGGGCATTGAATTCAGTTGTAATGCCTCCTGATTGCCACACTCTGAGATCAGCTAACTTATTACCGCTGTCAGCTGTGGCTCAGTGGGTAGCACTCTCTGCTCCGAGTCAGAAGCTTGTGGAGTCAAGTCGCACTCCAGGGACTTCAGCACAAAAATCTAGGCTGACCCTCCAGTGCAGTGCTGCGGGAGTGCTGCACTGTCGGAGGTGCCGTCTTTCGGATGAGACATTAAACTGAAGCCCCGTCTGCCCTCTCTCTCTTATCACATTGCTGTTTGTGGGAGCTTGCTGTGCGCATATTGGCTGCCGCATTCCCCACATTACAACAGTGACTACACGCCAAAAGGACTTCATGGGCTGTAAAGCACTTTGAGACATCCGGTAGTCGTGAAAGGCGCTATATAAATCCAGGTCTTTCATTCTTTCAAGAAAAATAGCATTTTATCATGTCCTTGGGATGTCCCAAAGTACTGTCTGACCGATGGATTGCTTCTGGTGCATGGTAGGTAGGCACAAACAGCAAATGAATGACCGTGAGCAAATACTCTGTTTGATGCCGAAGGCAGAATGTTGGCCAAGGGTTTGGGAGAACTCTTTGCTCTTCAAGTGGGATCTTATACACCCAACGGTAGAGGCAGATAGGGTCTCACTTTAACATCTCATCTGAAAGGCCGCAGCTCGAACAGTACAGCTGTCCTTCACTACAGAGTAGAACTGACAGAGTTATGTGAAGAACCATCAAAGACTGTATTGGGCCACTGAAGGGAGTTCAAGAACAGGTTACAAATGACTCACTGAGTATGGCGCAAATATTAAATGAGTACTTTGCATCAGTATTCACCCTTGAAGATGATGCTCAAATACTAGAATTTAATAATACTCGTTTTACTACTAGTAACATTAACATAGATAAGCATATTGTTTTAGAAAGAATTAAGAACTTAAAAATAGATAAGAGCAGCAGGGCAGATGATATCCACCTGAGGGTCCTCCGGGAGATGGGATATGTGGTGTGCAAGTCCCTGGCCTGTATTTTACTGCACTCCGGAATGGTTCCTACAGATTGGAAGGAGGCTAATGTAGGCCCCATTTTTTAAAAAGGTGCCAAGGCAGACTCTGGTAACTATAGGCCCATCAGTTTAACATCAGTAATAGGGAAGATGCTTGAAAGAATCATCAGGGATGCAATATGTGAATACTTGGATAGGGAGGGACATATTAGGAACATCCAACATGGCTTCATAAAAAATAAGTCTTGTCTCACAAATCTAATTGTATTTTTTGAAGAAATTACAAAGTTTGTGGAGGGAGGAAGCCCAGTAGACATTGTTTACTTACATTTCCAAAATGCTTTTGACAAGATACTGCACAAGAGGCTTCTCTACAAGATCGGAGCCTCTGGTATTAGTGGAAATATATTGAGTTTGATACGGAACTGGCTGGAAGGAGACAGGCAAAGAGTAGTTCTAGATGGATTTGGATCTGTTTGGAGGTCGGTCACCAGTGGTGTCCCGCAGGGATCAGTGTTGGGACAGTTGCTTTTCACTATTTTTATTAATGATCTGGATTCAGGGGTTGGCGGCACAATTTGCAAATTTGCCGATGATACCAAGATCTGTACGAGTGCTAGAACTGTATAAGAGGCTCGTCTGATTGAGGCAGGTCTTAATGTGTTGGGAGACTAGGCTCATGACTGGAAAATGATGTATAACTTAGATAAGTGCAGTGTTATGCATGTGGGCAGGGCAATTGCTCAACATTCATACACCCTCCAGGGAAAGGCATTAAAGATGATGGAGATAGAAAGAGATTTGGGCATTCTAGTGCGTACATCCTTAAAGATACACGAGCAATGCCGTGCAGCGATAGCTAGAGCAAACAGGTTGTTGGGGTGTATCCATAGAACAATTGAGTACAAGATGAGGCGTACTGTTGTGTCCTTGTACAAGACCTTAGTCAGGCCGCACTTGGAATACTGTGTCCAGTTTTGGTCTCCTCACATGTTGGGTGATATTGATGCTCTGGAAAGGGTGCAAAAGAGGGCCACTGGACTAATTCCAAGTTTAAAGCATTTTAGTTATCTAGATAGGTTAAAAGAGTTGGGACTCTTTACCTTAGAGCAGCATAGACTTAGGGGGGATATGATTGAGATTTATGATAATGAAGGGAATAAACAGTATTCCAGTTGACTGCTTATTTCAATTAAATAGGTTAGGCAGGACCAGGGACATGAATTTAAGTTGTATAAGGCTAGATCTAGGTTAGATGTCAGGAGGTGGTTCTTTTCACAGAGAATAGCGGACCTCTGGAACAAGCTGCCCTTTCATGTGCTGGTTGCAGACTCACTGAATTCCTTCAAGCAAAAGCTGGATTTGTTTCGGGCTGCGGTGGAGATTAACTCTTACAGAAGGTAGCTACTGTTATGTATGCAACCCTATGAAACCAGTATTATACTGCCACCAGCGGGTGTAACTGTTGGAATTCCAAGGGATCCCAGCATCCCTTGGGAGCATTGTATATAAGCAGGTCTCCCATGCTGTACCAGCACTCTAGAGTTAGAATAAAGGAAGTAAGGTCACACTTACGTCCACAGTATTCAGTTACATTACTTTTTTAAGAACATAACAACTGGCGACGAGATAACGAACCATCACGTGAAAATAGAGAGAACTGTTGACATCCTGGAGAAATTCTCAGAAGGGGACAATTGGGAGGGCTTCGTGGAGCGACTTGACCAATACTTCATGGCCAATGAGCTGGAAGGGGACGAGAATGCTGCCAAACGAAGGGCGATCCTTCGGTGCAACAACCTATGGCCTCATGAAGAATCTTCTTGCTCCAGTGAAACCAACAACCAAATCATATGAAGATCTGTGTACGCTGGTCCGGGAGCACCTAAATCCGAAGGAGAGTGTTCTGATGGCAAGATATCGATTTTACACGTCAATGGTCTGAAGGCCAGGAAGTGGCGAGCTACGTCGCTGAACGAAGGCACCTTGCAGGACATTGTGAATTCGATGGATTCCTGGAGCCAAGAGACTTTTTTGGACATGAGGTTATCCTTCGCAAACTATTGACTGTTGAAACACTGAATCTGAACAAAGCCCTAACGATAGCCCAGGCATTTATGTCCATCAGCGATAACACCAAACAAATTTCACAGTATAAAGAGGTTTCGACAAGTACTGTACACAAAGTAACGTCGTTTTCAGGCAGGAATGCATAGGGCAGAACGTACACGCCCGCAGCTGCACGACCTCAGATGACCCAGAGTCCGCCATCAAACGTTAATGCGAGGCAGTTAACACCTTGTTGGCGCTGCGGAGGTGATCATCGAGCCCATCAATACCACTTCAAACACTATGTGTGCAAAGGCTGTGGAACAATGGGACACCTCCAGTGAATCTGCAAACCCTGCAAACCACCACGTTGCAGAGGAGGATCGATCCATGGCGGATCAAACTGAACTAGAGACTCGAACTGAGGAGGCAGAAATTTATGGGGTACACACCTTCACCACGAAATGTTCACCGATCATGTTAACAGTTGAACTGGACGGAATTCCAGTATCCGTGGAACTGAACATGGGTGCGAGTCAGTCTATCATGAGCAAAAAGGCCTTCGGCAGGCTCTGGCGCAACAAGGCACACAGGCCCAAGTTTAGCCCCATTCATACCAAGCTGAGAACTTACACTAAAGAGCTGATTCATGTAATTGGTAGTGCAGCAGTAGAAATCTCCTATGATGGAGCAGTGCACGAACTCCCACTATGGATTGTACCAGGAGATGGCCCCACAATGTTCGGCAGAAGCTGGCTGGTGAAAATCCGCTGGAACTGGGATGACATCCGAGCGCTCCCGTCCGTCGACGACGTCTCATGTGCCCAGGTTCTGAGCAAGTTTCCGTCGTTGTTTGAGCCAGGCATCAGAGGTTTCTCGGGGGCGAAGGTGCAGATCCACTTAGTTCCTGGTACACGACCCATCACTACAAGGCACGGGCGGTGCCATATATGATGCGTGAGAAAGTGGAAATTGAGCTGGACAGGCTGCAGCGAGAAGGCATCATCGCGCCGGTGGAGTTCAACAAGTGGGCCAGTCCGATTGTTCCGGTTCTCACGGGCGATAGCATTTGTGGGGACTATAAAGTAACGATTAACCATTTTTCGCTGCAGGACCAGTACCCGCTACCCAAGGCAGACGACCTATTTGTGACGCTGGCAAGGGAGAAGACGTTCACCAAGTTAGGCCTGACCTCGGCCTACATGACGCAGGAGCTGGCGGAATCTTCGAAAGGCCTCACCTGCATTAACACGCACAAAGGTCTGTTCATCTACAATAGATGCCCCTTTGGGATTCGATTGGCCGCGGCTATTTTTCAAAGGAACATGGAGAGCCTGCTAAAGTCGGTTCCGTGCACTATGGTTTTCCAGGACGACATACTGGTCACAGGTCGGGACACATCGAACACTTGCAGAACCTGCAAGAGGTTCTAAGTCGGCTAGATCGTGTGGGACTCCGGTTGAAACGCTCGAAGTGTGTTTTCCTGGCACCAGAGGTCGAGTTCTTAGGGAGAAGAATCGCGGAAGACGGCATCAGACCCACCAACGTCAAGATGGAGGCCATCAAGAAAAGCAAGAGTGGCGAGCAGTAAAATCAAAAAGGGCCAGATTATAACATAATTCTAAAAGGACAAAGAGTGTTAAAAAAAACAAGCCTGAAGGCTCTAAGTCTCAATGTGAGGAGCATTCATAATAAGGTGGACGAATTAACTGCGCAGATAGCTGTTAACGGATATGATGTAATTGGGATTACGGAGACATGGCTCCAGGGAGACCAAGGCTGGGAACTCAACATCCAGGGGTATTCAGTATTCAGGAAGGATAGACAGGAAGGAAAAGAAGGTGGGGTAGAGTTAATGGTTAACGAGGAGCTTAACGCAATAGTAAGGAAGGACATTAGCTTGGATGATGTGGAATCTATATGGGTAGAGCTGCAAAATACCATAGGGCAGAAAACGTTAGTTGGGGTTGTGTACAGACCACCAAACAGTAGTAGGGAGGTTGGGGATGGCACCAAACAGGAAATTAGGGACGCGTGCAATAAGGGTACAGCAATTATCATGGGTGACTTTAACCTACATACTGATTGGGCTAACCACACTGGTAGCATGGGATGGTTTTCTAGACCAATACGTCGAGGAGCCAACTAGAGAGCAGGCCATCCTAGACTGGGTCTTGTGTAACGAGAGAGGATTAATTAGCAATCTGGTCATGCGTGGCCCCTTGGGGAAGAGTGACCATAATATGGTAAAATTCTTCATTAAGCTGGAGAACAACACATTCAACTCAGAGACTAGCATCCTGAACTTAAAGAAAGAAAACTTCAATGGTATGAGACGTGAATTGGCTAGGATAGACTGGTGAATGATACTTAAAGGGTTGACGGTGGATAGGCAATGGAAAACATTTAAAGATCACATGGATGAACTATTGTACATCCCTGTCTGGCGTAAAAATAAAACGGGAAAGGTGGCTCAACCGTGACTAACAAGGGAAATTAAGGATGGTGTTAAATCCAAGGAAGAGGCATATAAATTGGCCAGAAAAAGCAGCAAACCTGAGGGCTGGGAGAAATTTAGAATTCAGCAGAGGAGGACTAAGGGTCTAATTAGGAGGGGGGAAATAGAATATGAGAGTAAGCTTGCATAAAAACTGATTGCAAAAGCTTCTATAGATATGTGAAGAGAAAAAGATTAGTGAAGACAAACGTAGGTCCCTTGCAGTCAAAATCAGGTGAATTCATAATGGGAACAAAGAAATGGCAGACCAATTGAACAAATACGTTGGTTCTGTCTTCAGTAAGGAAGACACGAAAAACCTCCCAAAAATACTAGGGGACCGAGGATCTAGCGGAAAGGACGAACTGGGGGAAATCCTTATTAGTCGGGAAACTTGTCATGTATGTAACCTTCATGTAACAACACTGCAATACTGTAAATGCTTGAGAAATGCATACATTGACCACAGGGGGTGAACTTGTGGGAGACATTCCTCACCTGGTCATCCAGGTATATAAAGGGAGGTCCCACGCAGGGTCATCACTTCTTGGTCCTGTAAATAAAAATGCAGGTCACCGAGTGACCTTGTCCATAGAATGTTCCTCGTGTGGATTTGTGGTATTGTGTAAGGACTTTACAGTGGTGACGAGAAACAGGAATCAACGACCCATGAGAATGGCCACCGGTAGCACAGAGGAACGGTACTGTGTTGGTGAGGACTGGGGCGATTTCATTGAGAGGCTTCAGCAAAGCTTTGTCATGAAGGACTGCGATTCACCGGCAACTGTCAAAAGGGATTGGTGAGCATAGCCCCTGAACCCCCAGTGCTATAACTTAGTTAGTTAGGGTAATTGGGAGGGGGAGGCTGGGATAACTTGTGTAAATGTATCTGCATTCTCCTCTTTACCCCATTTAGAGTTTAAGCTGTATTCTTTTCCTCACAGGCTGTATTTTGACATTTTATTCAATGTGTTGTACCCCTCAGTGTGTATTGGTATCACTATTCTGTGTGTATTATTAAAGGTGTGCCTTTTACTTCTTTTAAACACAATAAAGCCATACCTGCTTCCTACCTTGAAACCAATTGTCTGACCAAGTCTGTCATAGTCCCTTCATAATTCCAGAGTCTAGAACCAAGGATGTGGGAGCGATTCTAAACCGCTCATATAAGGTCGGAAGGGAAAGCTGACCCCCTGAAAACCATCCCTTACAGAACAAAATGGTGTTGCAAGATGTCAGGAATAGAGTGTCCCCAAAAGTAGCAAGCGAGTGAATTCGGGAGGGTAAAGGCTCTGATCCTGATGCCCTGCCCCAGGTGACCGCACAAGTTATAGTCCAGCGACCTCAGGAGGATGAAGGCACTGATCCTGATACCCTGCCCCAGGTCTATACCATGCTGCAGGCACCCGATGGCACTATTCGCCATGGACTTGGAAACTAAAACGGCGCCAATACGCGCAGCTGGCCGCTGTTGCCCACCACCTGGGTGGAGACGGCGCAGCCCACAGACCCAGTCACTACCTCGGCCATGTCCGGGAGCGAAAGGTCAGAACTAATGAGTCCCCCAAATGGGACCTGGAACAGCCAGGTTCCCAACACCGTTAGAGAGCAGGCAGAAGATTCTGCAGCCCTCAAAGGAGGACAGGGAGGCCACACACATCTGTGGCTCTGCCCACCACTAGGCAATGGCAAAGGCCCTGAGTCTTGGCTAGGTGAGTGAACCAAGCTTACCCCGCTAGCAGGGGGCGCAGCGCCGCCTTCAGACGACTAGGACCCCGTCTGGTTGCTCTGGAACCTGCGTCCTTGCATACCTGTACTGCGACCAGTACTTACCATGAATGAACCATGAATGCAATCTACCCAATCCTGGCGCACGACCGCAAAACGTAATGAATATAAGTCACTGAACCAAGGTGTCATGATACAAAGTATAACTTCCTTTCTTTGTACTTGCACTGTGTCTGATCCTGTATGTTAATGTAACTGGCCTGCTGGATAATCTCTCTGTGGAGGGGGGTGGCGGGGAAATGGATGTATGTAGCCATGGACACACACATGGATCACACCCAGAACCCATTGGAACCCCCACTGCATCATCGAACCATCCAAACTGGTAACCACTACCCAATGTTGTGGCAAAAGGACTTGGGGGTTAACAGGGAGAGAGCCAAGCCAAAGCACAGCCAAGATGCAAGGGCTATTGGCACTTAAGTCTGGGGAGAGCTAAGCCAGAGCACATAGTGGAAAGATAATTGGCGTAAAGGACTTGGGGGAGAGTGATGTTATACTCTCTGTGTAGCCACTGTATAGTTGCATAAGATGGAGACTTTTTACCTGATGTACTATCAATAAGGTTTACACTGTGTATATATTTGCTGGCACCACTAGAGGGTGCAAGTGGTAGAGACCAGGGTTTCCTGCCCCTGTGGCAGAGGCTGTCCACCAGAGGCCACTGCGGTGGGAGACCTGAGGGTTACCTGCATAGATGTGCAGGGCCCAGTATAAAAGGCTGTCCACCATGCTTGTGCCTCCCTCCGGAGTTAGGAATAAAGGACGAAGGTCACTACAGTTTGAGTACAATATATTGCCTCATGGAGTCATTCATAAGTGCATTACAGACATAACACATGTGGTGAGTCACAGCTCTTTTACACATTCGCTGGAGATGGCCCTTTGTGCCGTAGCCTTCGCACACATAGTCTCTGAACCAACACTGATGAGCCCTGTGATTACCTCCGCAACGCCAGCATGGTGCTACTCGACTTACGTTTGCACCCCTCGGTGGACTCTGGGTTAAAGGACTCGGGTGCCTGTACGCTCTGCCCTGGGCAGATTCACGTTCAACAGTTCTGTCTGTGAAAGGCGCCATTCTATTTACAGTACTTGCCAGGTTTGAGTCCTGAGAGTGAGTCATCATCTGCTTGGAGCTGCAGTTTGAGGTCATGAACACCTGGCTGATGCCGATGGCCTTCTGCAGGGTGACAGTGGTTTCGGCAGACAGTAGCCTGTGAAGAAGGGCCTCATGACCGATGCCAATTACGAAGACGTCCCACAACGCATCGGCGAAGGATGCGCCGAATTCACACGGTGCTGCCAGCCTCCTGAGGTCGGCAGCGTACTTGATGATTTCCTGAGCCTCGGGGCGGCGGTGTGTATAAAATCGATGCTTGGCCGTGAGGATGCTCTCCTTCGATTTGAGTTGGTCCCGAATTAGCACTTTCAGCTCCTCGTATGACTTGGTCATTGTTTTCTCTGGTGCAAGCAAGTCCCTGACGAGGCCGTAGGCCGCGGGCCCACAACTAGTCAACAGGATAGCTCTGCACTTATCTGCCATCGTGGCTGGATCATCGCCTACCAGGTCGTTTGCTACGAAATATTGGTAGAGCCGCTCTGAAAAGGCTTCCCAATCTTCACCCTCTGAAAACTTTTCTAATGCACCAACATTAGTCATTCTTGTGTGAAAGTTCGTAATCTGGTCGCCAGTTGTTATGTCTTTAATACTCTTATGAATGACTCCACGAGGTCTAGTATTGTACTTGAGCTGTTGTGACCTTAATCCCATTTATTCTAACTCCAGAGTGAGGCACAAGCATGGTGGGCAGCCTTTTATACTGGGCCCTGCGCACTTTTGCAGGTGACCCTCAGGTCTCCCACCACAGTGCCCTCTGGTGACACACCTTATGTAACTATACAGTTAGTATACATGGCCGACATACCTGACATATATTAAAACCCAGAACTAGCGATCTGGCAAGAGTTCTCTTGATAGATTGTACACATTCCTGGGAAAAAGGCATCTGTGGGCGGAGAGTTGGGCTACTCTGCCCAGTGAATGCCCGTGAAATTCTTACGCCTGGTAAAAGCAGGCGTAGGGCCAGCTTTTACCAGCGTAAGAGTTTTAAAAAAGCACAAATAATTTTTTTCATTCATTTAAACATTAAAACACATACAAAATAAGGTAAGGTTATTTTTTTGGTCCTTTAAAACCTTCACATTTTTTTTTCCAAAAATTACATTTTTATTTTAAATGTTTAATTATATTGTATTTTAATAACTTTTAAATATGTAATTTAAAAAAATTTCTTATGTTAATTGTATTTTTTTTATGTGCTCGCCATTTCGAACATACAAAATCCTCATACGTATGAATTGGGATCCCCTTTCATTGGTTGGGCAGGCCCACATGATCCCAGGGCCGCTTGCGAATGGCCTGCACCCCTGGTGTAATGTGTGTATATAAGGTCTGCCCACCAACAGGGAGCACTACCGTTGGAGGTCTTGGATCACAGGTACACTCATGATGGGCCCGGTATATAACCTGAACTTCACCTTTGTATCTTCACTTCTGGAAGCCATTAAAGACTGACCAGGTTATACCTAGTCACTGGCTCACAGTACGTTGTATCATTTCATACACCTCAACTGGCGACGAGGAAAATACGAACCCATGCAAAAGTATGGCGATCACAGCACGATCGAGTACTGTTGGAATTCTCGAGAGATTCAATGAGGGAAAGGATTGGGGAGATTTCATGGATCGTCTTGACCAGTATTTTGTGGCAAACGACCTAAACAAAGACAAGGATGCAGAGGAGCGCAGGGCAGTTCTTCTCACCGTCTGTGGCCCCACGATCTATGCACTCATCAAGAATCTGCTCTCACCCACTCTTCCTACAGAAAAAGATTACAAAGAACTGTGTGCTCTAATTCGGGAACACCTTAAACCCACAGAAGGAATCCTCATATCCAGATATCGCTTTTATATGCACATTCATCCAGAAGGCCAGGACGTAGCGGTATTTGTTGCCGACCTGAGACATCTTGCAGGGCCTTGCAAATTTGGGCCTGCATTGGAAGACATCCTGCATGACTTTTTCGTGATCGGAGTCAACCATGAGGCGATCTTAAGTAAGCTGCTGGCTGCGGAGATGCTAGATCTCAGCAAGGTCATCACCATCGCCCAGGCTTGCACATCCACGCAGAAAAGCACGAAGCAGATATCGCGACAAAACAGGAACTCCATGGCAAGTACTGTGTACAAAATTGTATCGACAGCTGGCAGAGCTGCACATGGCAGGGCCTACTCGACTGCATCTGCGAGAACGGGAGCCGCTCAAAGTTCGCCATCAAGGGCCTACTCGCCTGCGTATGCGAGAACGGAAGCCGCTCAAAGCCCGCCATTGGGCGCAAATCTGAGCTCAACGTATCGGCATTACAGGGGCAATCACCGACCTCATCAGTGCCACTTCAGGCAGTATATATGTAGAGGGTGTGCGAAGACGGGGCATCTTCAGCGAACGTGTCCACAGCAGAGCAAGCGAGCTGCAACACACCACGTGGATGATGATCAATTCAGCGTGGATCTGGCGATGCAGCCCGAGGCATTTGAGAGCTCCAAGGAGGAACTGTATAACGTGCATTCCTAACAAAGAGCCAACCGATAATGATGGAGGTAAAATTAAACAGCATGCCGGTATCCATGGAATTAGACACGGATACGAGTCAATCAATAATGAGCCAGAGGACTTTCGAAAAGCTGTGGGAGACCAAGGCAGAGAGACCCAAACTGAGTCCTGTACTATGTGGGAAATCAGGGACGCTTCCAGTGTCCCTGACATAGAAACATAGAAACATAGAAAATAGGTGCAGGAGTAGGCCATTCGGCCCTTCGAGCCTGCACCACCATTCAATAAGATCATGACTGATCATTCCCTCAGCACCCCTTTCCTGCTTTCTCTCCATACCCCTTGATCCCCTTAGATGGAAGGGCCATATCTAACTCCCTCTTGAATATATCCAATGACTACATATGCGGGAAGTGTATCCGGCCGCAGCTCCTGACAGACCGCATTGTGACACTGAAGCTGAGGGTGGATTCACTCTGGAGCATCCACGATGCTGAGAATGATGTGAATAGCACATTTAGTGAGTTGGTCTTATCGCAGGTAAAGGTTACACAGCCATCTAGGGGATGGGTGACCAACAGGAAGAGCAGTGAAAGGAAGGTAGTGCAGAGGTCTCCTGCGGTCATCCCCCTGCAAAACAGATACACCGCTTTGGGTACTGTTGAGGGGGATGACTCATCAGGGGAGGGAGCAGCAGCCAAGTCCATGGCACCGTGGGTGGCATTGCTGAACAGGAGGGCTGGTAAAAGAGTGGGAGAGCGATAGTGATAGGGGATTCGATTGTAAGGGGAATAGATAGACGTTTCTGCGGCCGCAACCGAGACTCTAGGATGGTATGTTGCCTACCTGATGCAAGAGTCAAGGATGTCTTGGAGCGGGTGCAAGACATTTTGAAGGGGGAGGGTAAACAGCCAGTTGTCGTGGTGCATATAGGTACCAATGATATAGGTAAAAAACGGGATGAGGTCCTACAAGATGAATTTAGGGAGCTAGGAGCTAGATTAAAAAGTAGGACCTCAAAAGTAGTAATCTCAGGATTGCTACCAGTGCCACATGCTAGTCAAAGTAGGAATCGCAGGATAGCTCAAATGAATAAGTGGTTTGAGGAGTGGTGCAGAAGGGAGGGATTCAAATTCCTGGGGCATTGGAACCGGTTCTGGGGGAGGTGGGACCAGTACAAACCGGACGGTCTGGACCTGGGCAGGACCGGAACCAATGTCCTAGGGGGTGTGTTTGCTAGTGTTGTTGGGGAGGGGTTAAACTAATATGGCAGAGGGACGGGAACCTATGCAGGGAGACAGAGGGAAGTAGAATGGGGGCAGAAGCAAAAGATAGAAAGAAGAAAAGTAAAAGTGGAGGGCAGACAAACCCAAGGCAAAAAGAAAAAAGTGCCACATTACAGCTAAATTCTAAAGGGGCAAAGTATGTTAAAAAGACAAGCCTGAAGGCTCTGTGCCTCAATGTGAGGCGTATTTGGAATAAGGTGGATGAATTAACTGCACAGATAGCAGTTAAAGGATATAATGTAATTGGCATCACGGAAACATGGCTCCAGGGTGACCAAGGCTGGGAACTCAACATCCAGGGGTATTCAACATTTAGGAAGGATAGGCAGAAAGGGAAAGAAGGTGGGATGGTGTTGCTGGTTAAAGAGGAAATTAATGCAATAGTAAGGAAGGACATTAGCTTGGATGGCGTGGAATCTGTATGGGTGGAGCTGCGGAATACCAAAGGGTAGAAAACGCTAGTGGGAGTTGTGCACAGACCACCAAACCGTAGTAATGAGGATGGGGACAGCATCAAACAAGAAATTAGGGATGCGTGTAATAAAGGTACAGCAGTTATCATGGGCGACTTTAATCTACATATTGACTTGGCTAACCAAGCTGGCTGCAATGCAGTGGAGGAGGATTTCCTGGAGTGTATTAGGGATGGTTTTCTAGACCAATATGGCGAGGAGCCAACTAGAGGGCTGGCCATCCTAGTCTGGCTGATATGTAATGAGAAAGGACTAATTAACAATCTTGTTGTTGGGGAACAGTGACCATAATATGGTAGAATTCTTTATTGAGATGGAGTGTGACACAGTTAATTCATAGACTAGGGTCCTGAACTTGGGGAAAGGTAACTTCGATGGTTTGAGGCGTGAATTGGCTAGAATACACTGGCGAGTGATACTTAAAGGGTTGACGGTGGATAGGCAATGGCAAACATTTAAAGATCACATGGATGAACTTCAACAATTGTACATCCCTGTCTGGAGTAAAAAATAAAATGGGGAAGGTGGCTCAACCGTGACTAACAAGGGAAATTAAGGATAGTGTTAAATCCAAGGAAGAGGCATATAAATTGGGCAGAAAAAGCAGCAAAGCTGAGGACTGGGACTGGGAGAATTTTCTAATTCAGCAGAGGAGGACAAAGGGTTTAATTAGGAGGGGGAAAATAGAGTATGAGAGGAAGCTTGTTGGGAATATAAAAACTGACTGCAAAAGCTTCTATAGATATGTGAAGAGAAAAAGATTAGTGAAAACAAACGTAGGTTCCTTGCAGTCAGATTCAGGTGAATTTCTAATGGGGATCAAAGAAATGGTGGACCAGTTAAACAGATATTTTGGTTCTATTTTCACGAAGGAAGACACAAATAACCTTCTGGAAATACTAAGGGACCGAGGGTCTAGTGAGAAGGAGGAACTGAAGGATATTCTTATAAAGCGGGAAATTGTGTTCGGGAAATTGATGGGATTGAAGGCGGATAAATCCCCGGGGCTTGATAGTCTGCATCCCAGAGTACTTAAGGAAGTGGCCATAGAAATAGTGAATGTATTGGTGAGCATTTTCCAACAGTCTATCGACTCTGGATCAGTTCCTATGGACTGGAGGGTAGCAAATGTAACACCACTGTTTAAAAAAGGAAGGAGAGAGAAAACGGGTAATTATAGACCAGTTAGCCTGACATCAGTAGTGGGGAAAATGTTGGAATCAATTAGTAAAGATGAAGTAGCAGCACATTTGGAAAGCAGTGACAGGATCAGTCCAAGTCAGCATGGATTTATGAAAGGGAAATCATGCTTGACAAATTTTCTGGAATTTTTGAGGATGTAACTAATCGAGTGGACAAGGGAGAACCAGTGGATGTGGTGTATTTGGACTTTCAAAGGCTTTTGACAAGATCCCAAACAAGAGATTGGAGTACAAAATCAAAGCACATGGTATTGGGGGTAATGTACTGACGTGGATAGAGAACTAGTTGGCAGACAGGAAGCAGAGAGTCGGGATAAACGGGTCCTTTTCAGAATGGCAGTCAGTGACTAGTGGAGTGTCGCAGGGCTCAGTGCTGGGACCCCAGCTCTTTACAATATACATTAATGATTTAGATTAAGGAATTGAGTGTAATATCTCTAAGTTTGCAGATGACACTAAACTGGGTGGTGGTGTGAGCTGTGAGGAGGACGCTAAAAGACTGCGGGGTGACTTGGACAGGTTAGGTGAGTGGGCAGATGCAGTTTAATGTGGATAAATGTGAGGTTATCCACTTTGGGGGCAAAAACACGAAGGCAGAATATTATCTGAATGGTGGCAGATTAGGAAAGGGGGGAGGTGCAACGAGACCTGGGTGTCATGGTTCATCAGTCACTGAAAGTTGGCTTGCAGGTGTAGCAGGCGGTGAAGAAGGCAAATGATATGTTGGCCTTCAGAGCTAGGGGATTTGAGTATAGGAGCAGTGAGGTCTTACTGCAGTTGTACAGGGCCTTGGTGAGGCCTCACCTGGAATATTGTATTCAGTTTTGGTCTCCTAATCTGTGGAAGGATGTTCTTGCTATTGAGGGAGTGCAGCGAAGGTTCACCAGGCTGATTCCCGGGATGGCGGGACTGACATATGAGGAGAGACTGGATCAACTGGGCCTTTATACACTGGAGTTTAGAAGGATGGGAGGGGATCTCAAAGAAACATTTAAAATTCTGACGGGACTGGACAGGTTAGATGCAGGAAGAATGTTCTCGATGATGGGGAAGTCCAGAACCAGGGGACACAGTCTTAGGATAAGGGGTAGGCCATTTAGGACTGAGATGAGGAGAAACTTCTTCACTCAGAGAGTTGTTAACCAGTGGAATTCCCTACCGCAGAGAGTTGTTGATGCCAGTTCATTGGATATATTCAAGAGGGAGTTAGATATGGCCCTTACGGCTAAAGGGATCAAGGGGTATGGAGAGAAAGCAGGAAAGGGGTGCTCAGGGAATGATCAGCCATGATCTTATTGAATGGTGGTGCAGGCTCGAAGGGCCGAAAGGCCTACTCCTGCACCTATTTTCTATGTTTCTATGTTTCTTAGTAAATGCGAAGTTGAGTACACCAAAGAGCTCATACCAGTGATCGGTAGTGCAGCAGTAAGAGTGTAGTACGAGGGAGCGGTTCATGATCTACCGTTATGGATTATCCTGGGCAATGGCACATCGTTATTCGGCAGGTGTTGGCCCGAGAAAATAAAATGGAAATGGTACGATATCAAAGCTTTGTCATCAGCGGATGATGATTTGTGTGCTCAAGTGCTGAGCAAATTTCCCTCACTATTTGATCCGGGAATTGGCAGCTTCAAGGGAGCCAAGGTGCAGATTCACCTGGACTCAGACGCAAGGTCCATCCATCACAAAGCGAAGGCAGTCCTGCACATGATGAGAGAAAAGATCGAGCTCAAATTGGACAGGCTACAACGCGAGGGGGTCATCTCACCGGTCAAATTTAATGAATTGACCAGCCCCATTGTTCCGCTGTTAAAGAGCGACGACACGGTCAGGATTTGTGGAGACTACCAGGTCACGATCGACCGAGTTTCAAAACAAGATCAGTATCCGCTACCGAAAGCTGATGACCTGTTTGCAATGCTAGCCGGAGGAAAATCGTTCATCAAATTGGATCTAACATCAGCCTACATGAGACAGGAACTGGTTGAATTATCAAAGAAACTTACGTGCATCAGCACGCACAAAGGCCTGTTTATTTACAACAGGTGCCCTTTTGACATTCGTTTGGCGGCAGCCATATTTCAAAGAAAGATGGAGAGCCTATTGAAATCCATTCCCAGGACTGTGGTATTCCAAGGTGACATCCTAGTCACAGGTCGTGACACCTCTGGAAGAGGTTCTGCGTCGTCTGGACAAAGTGGTACTCAGGCTGAAACGTTCGAAGTGCGTTTTCATGGCACCAGAGGTCGAATTCCTTGGATGAAAGATTGCTGCAGAAGGAATCAGGCCCAACAGATGCGAAAACAGAGGCCACCAAAATTGCGCCCAGGCCCCCGAATGTGACGGAGCTGCATTCGTTTCTGGGTCTTCTCAACTACTTCGGTAACTTCTTACCCAAATTGAGCACAGTATTAGAGCCTTTGCACAAGCTGCTCAGGAAAGGAGATGACTGGGTGTGGGGTGAGCTTCAAGACAGAACCTTTGAGAAGGCTAGAAATCTGTTGTGTTCCCACAAGCTACTGGTACTGTATGATCCATGCAAGCATCTAGTTTTGACCTGTGATGCGTCATCCTGCGTGGTCGGCTGCGTACTTCAGCAAGCCAATGAGTCAGACAAACTACAACCAGTTGCATACGCGCCTCGAAGCCTGTCCAAGGCGGATAGAGCCTACGGCATGGTAGAGAAAGAGGCTTTAGCATGTGTTTATGGGGTAAAAAAAATGCACCAGTACTTGTTTGGGCTTCGCTTCGAGCTGGAAACCGATCACAAGCCGCTTATATCGTTGTTCTCGGAACATAAAGGTATCAATACCAACGCGTCGTCCCGCATCCAGAGTTGGGCACTGACATTATCTGCCTATGATTATGTCATTCACCATAGACCAGGCACCGACAACTGTGCTGATGCATTGAGCCGGTTACCGTTGCCCACACCAGGGATGGAAACGCCAATGCCTGCAGAGCTACTCATGGTCATGGATGCCTTTGAGAGTGAAGGGTCGCCTGTCACTGCTCAACAAGTTAAGACCTGGACCAGCCAGGATCCGACCTTATCGGTTGTAAAATGTTCTGTTCTTAACGGGGACTGGTCGACCATCCCCAAGGAAATGGGTGATGAAACCAAACCGTACAGCCGTCGCAAAGATGAGCTTTCCATCCAGTCCAACTGTTTACTGTGGGGTAATCGTGTTGTAATGCCCAAGAAAGGCAGTGTGAGATTTGTACGGGAGTTACATAGTACGTATCCCGGTAAGGTCATGATGAAGGCCATCGCCAGGTCCCATGTTTGGTGGCCTGGCATTGATTCGGACTTAGCGTCATGCGTGCATCAGTGCAGCACTTGCATGCAGTTAAGCAATGCCCCAAAGGAAGCTCCGCTCAGTCTGTGGTCATAGCCATCCAAACCGTGGTCTAGAATCCACATTGTCTTTACGGGCCCTTTCGTCGATAAAATATTTTTTGTGGTGCTGGATGCATACTCCAAATGGATAGAATGTGTGATCATATCATCCAGCACTTTCACTGCCACCATTGAGAACCTGAGAGCTATGTTTGCCACACATGGTCTGCCAAACATCGTTGTCAATGACAACGGACCGTGTTTCACAAGCGTGGAGTTTCAAGAGTTCATGAAATGCAACGGCATAAAACACATGAGGTCAGCCCCGTTCGAACCTGTGTCCAGTGGTCTAGCGGAGCAGGCAGTTCAAGCCATCAAGTAGAGCCTGAAACGCATAACTCACGGTTCCTTGAAGACACGCCTGTCACACATACTGCTCAGTTACAGGACAAGGCCACACATGCTCACCAGGGTCACGCCTGAGGAACTATTGATGAATAGAGGCTTCAAAACCAGGCTCTCTCTAGTCCATCCTGACTTAACGATCATGTCGAAACCCGACGTCAATGCCAGCAGTGGTATCAGGACCGCGCCGCAGTGTCATATCTGTAAATGACCCAGTGTATGTACTTAACCATGGTCAAGGGCTCAAGTGGCTCCCGGGCAATGTGAGTACAGGGGCAGGGTACCGGGGATTTGAGTACAGGAGCAGAGAGGTGTTGCTACAGTTGTCCAGGGTCTTGGTGAGGCCACACCTGGAGTATTGTGTATAGTTTTGGTCTCCTAACTTGAGGAAGGTCATTCTTGCTATTGAGGGAGTGCAGCGAATGTTCAACAGACTGATTCCCGGGATGGCGGGACTGACATATCAAGAAAGACTGGATCAACTGGGCTTGTATTCACTGGAGTTCAGAAGAATGAGAGGGGACCTCATAGAAACGTTTAAAATTCTGACAGGTTTAGACAGGTTAGATACAGGAAGAATGTTCCCAATGTTGGGGAAGTTCAGAACCAGGGGTCACAGTTTAAGGATAAGGGGTAAGCCATTTAGGACCGAGATGAGGAGAAACTTCTTCACCCAGAGAGTGGTGAACCTGTGGAATTCTCTACCACAGAAAGTTGTTGAGGCCAATTCACTAAATATATTCAAAAAGGAGTTAGATGTAGTCCTTACTACTAGGGGATCAAGGGGTATGGCGAGAAAGCAGGAATGGGTTACTGAAGTTGCATGTTCAGCCATGAACTCATTGAATGGCGGTGCAGGCTAGAAGGGCCGAATGGCCTACTCCTGCACCTATTTTCTATGTTTCTATGTTTCTATGTTTCTACGGATAAGGAGGGTAGCCGGGTGTATATGCTTAAGCTCAAGAATGGGCAGATGTGCAGGAAACACATTGATCTAAGACACACTGACGAACCGGAACGGTTGGAAGAAGACACCGCGAGTGTCATGTATTTAACTGTCATTGTAACCCATGTATAAACTGACCTAAGTTGTACACCGTGAGAACACTGACCACTAGGCGGTGAACTTGTGGAGACAGTCCTAATCTGGACTTTCAGGTATAAAAGGGGAAGCTCCACCCACCTTCTGCACTTCAGTGCTGGCTAATAAAGGTTACTGGTCACAGAGTGACCTTCTCTCAAGTATGGGCCTCGTGTGCATTTGTACTGTATAGTAAGGACATAGCAGCGAGCTTAGACGACCAACGAACTCATGTCCAGCCATCAGAAGAACACACTGTGGTTATCGCCCATCCCTAAGTCGTGAGAGACTCGGAAAGCACTGGGATTGTACTGAGACGGCCAACCAGGGAGCGAAGGGCTCCGGACCATCTAAACTTGTAATATAGACTTGTGCCAAGAACTGGGGGGGTGGGGGGAATGATGTAATGTATCATAGGGGGCACTACCGTCGGAGGTCCTCGGGTCATAGGTACACTCGTGCTCGGCCCGGTATATAACCTGAACTTCACCTTTGTATCTTCATTTCTGGAAGCCATTAAAGACTGACCAGGTTACACCTAGTCACTGGCTCACAGTACGGAGTTCATTGTATCATTTCATACACACCTGGGATACATGGGCCTATATGCAAGCATACGCAGAGACGTCCAGGAGCGTGACTCTCCGTGGATCCCGAGGCAGAAGGTAAGTTCGTAGATTTTATGCTGGTCGGAGGCATCCGCCCGCGGGATTCAGACCTGTTGAATTGCAGGGAAAACTGAAGGAGTCCTTGATGAAAAAGGAACTCAAATCAACAAAATGTTCAGATTCTAGTATTGTTCTTTAAACTCTCAGTGCTGTTGATGGCACTAAAGTCCCATATCTCAGTTTCATAGAAGCATAGAAATTTACAGCACGGAAGGAGGCCATTTCGGACCACTGTGTCTGCGCCGGCCGAAAAAGAGCTATCCAGCCTCACCCCACTTTCCAGCTCTTGGTCCATAGCCCTGTAGGTTATGGCACTTCAACTGCATAGCCAAGTAATTTTAAATGTGTTGCGGGTTTCTTGCCTCCACTACCCTTTCACGCAGTGAGTTCCAGACCCCACCACCCTCTAATCCTTCTACCGATTACTTTGTTCCAAAGCGCCTCCCAGCCAATGAAATGTTTTTGGTGTAGTCACTGCTGTGATGTAGGGAAACCAGACAGCAATTTGTGCACAGCAAGCTCTCATAAACAGCAATGTGATAATGACCAGATAAACCATTTTAGCGATGTTAGTTAACGGATACATTTTGGTTCGAACATCGGAGAGAACTCCCTGGATCTTCTTCGCAAGGGACCTTTTACCAGAGAGAGCAAACAGGACCTCGGTTTCTGCCCCTACCACTCTTTCAGGCAGTGAGTTCCGGACCCCCATCACGTTCTAATCTTTCTACCGATTACTATGGCCCCCTGTGTATTCCTGTGAAATATGTCACTTTGATATCTTGTTCCATAGAACTATAGAAGCAAACTGTGCAGAAGGAGACCATTTGGCCCATCATGTCTGTGCCATCTCTTTGCTGGAACTACTTGGCTTGTTTTATGGGCTTCGTTTGCTTTGGTTATTGAAACTGCACGTGCACCACATGACCTCATCCCTGTGATGAGGTGCAACTTAACTTGCAGTGGCTTTGAAAAAAGTGGTCTTTCAAAAAACGTTTCCGTAATTAAACAGCCTGATTTTACTTTGATGACTCCTGGTTCTGTGTTTGGTCTCGCATAATTGTAAAAAACAGGTGCTTGGGATGGCAGGGTGTATATTCAAAGCTGAGATCGATAGACCTTTGGACTCTCGGGGAACTGAGGTGATATGGGGATCGGTCGGGAAAGTAGAGTTGAGGTCGATGATCAGCCATGATCTTATTGAATGGCGGAGCAGGCTCGAGGGGCCGTAGAGCCTACTCCTGCTCCTAATTCTTAAGTTCTTACTAAACATTGTGGAGATGTCAACAGTTTAAAGGCTAAAATAATTTATATTTTACCTCATTCAGCACGTACAGATATCACACGAAAGCAAAATACTGCGGATACTGGAAATCTGAAATGGTGGAAATACCCTGCAGGTCAGTCAGCATCCATGGGGAGAGAAACAGAGTTAATGTTTTCGGTCAATGGCCTTTCGTCAGAACTGGAAAAGGTTAGAGATTCTAAGCAAGTGTAGGGGCAGGGAAAGGGGGAGGGAAGTGTAATGTAGGCACCTGTGAGTACAGGTTTGTTGAGTTGGGATTGTCTTATCCAGTCACGTGATGTTCACAAGACTCAATAAAACCCCAGCCAGTTGGATTCGGGGGATCCACGATGAGGCAGATGGTTGTGAGCCTGGTGGATGAACTGGTATTGTGTAGTGCGATTGTTAAACCTTTTGCTAATAAACTAACTAGTTCTTAATAGCAATGGGGATCGGTCAGGAAAGTAGAGTTACGGATGCATGTGTTGCTATGAATTCTTAAGCAAAAAACACAAGAAGCAAATAATATACAGGAAGCAAAGAACACAAGGGAAGGTCTGTGATAGGGTGGAAGCTAGGAGTGATTCAATTACAAAAGGGATGATGGAGCAAAGCAAAAGAGGGCGGCAATAAGACAAGTTAAAGGATGGGCCTAGAAGAGCTGTAAATGGCAACAGCAGAACCATTACCAGTATCTGCTGTCTGAAAAACAGGAGCAGTGGTTATGATCTGAAGTTATTGAAATCAACAAAATCAATATTGAAGTCAGCTGTGGCTCAGTGGGTAGCACTCTCACCTCTGAGTCAGAAGGTCGTGGGTTCAAAGTCCCGCTCCAGGGACTTGAGCACAAAAATTTGGGCTGACGCTTCAGTGCAGTGCTGAGGGAATGTTGCACTGTCAGAGGTGCCATCTTTCAGATGAGACGATAAACCGAGGCCCAATCTGCTCTCTCAAGTGGATGTAAAAGATCCCCGTGGCACTATTTCCAGGAAGAGCAAAGGAGTTGTTCCAAGTGTCCTGGCCAATATTTATCCCTCAATCAACATAACAAAAACAGATTATCTGGTCATTAACACATTGCTGTTTGTGGGAGTTTGCTGCCGCGTTTCCCACAATACAACCGTGACTACACTTCAAAAGCACTTCATTAGCTGTAAAACGCTTTGAGATGACCGGTGGTCATGAAAGACGCTATATAAATGCAAGTCTTTCTTTGTAAAGTGTACAGATATCAAACACGTGATGTAAGCAAACCTGATCTGAATTCCAATGTTGTTTGGTGCAGTACATTATAACATATTTGGTGATATGTCCTTGCTATACAGTATAAATGCACAGGAGGCCCATACTTGAAAGAAGGTCACTCTGTGACCAGTTACCTTTATTACCAAGATGCCAAGTGATGAAGGTGGGTGGAGCTTCCCCTTTTATACCTGAAAGTCCAGGTTAGGAGTGTCTCCCACAAGTTCACCCCCTTGTGGTCAATGTTCTCAAGGTGTACAACTTGGGTCACAATGATAGTTGAATACATGACATCTGGAATGATTATTGTCCTCGGGTTTGCATTTCATAAAAGTAAATAGAATTCAAAGTCCAGCCCAAACCATTTTGGAAATTATGCTCTTCAGATGAAAAGCAATAAATCTACATTCATATACTCACATAATTGTACATCACAGCCACAGGAGTAACCCCTTCCGACCTCTAACTCTTTGTTGTCTTGGTGAAGGAGGGTGACTCAGCCCAATTTAGAGAATGACGAGTGAGTGGAATCTGCCAGCACTGGGTGGCTAACATGTGATGGGCAAAACACAATCGGTGGGATTGCAGAGTGGATGGAATCCTTGTCCCAGATGCTTCACAGGCCTGAATCACAAAAGGTCAGGGGTCGGTTAGCTGTAGAGCCATTTGAAACAAACAAAAGCAACTGGACTCCAAAGGTTAAATTACGAGGAGAGATTACACAGACCAGGGTTGTATTCCCTGGAATTTAGAAGCTTAAGGGGTGAGTTGCTGCAAGTTTTCAAGATATTAAGTGAAACTGATACAGGATAGATGGAGAGAAACTAGTTCCGCTGGTTGGGGATTCCAGGACTTCGGGGGCACAGTCTAAAAATTAGAGCCAGGCCTTTCAGGAGTGAAATTAGGAAACACTTCTACACACAGAAGGTGGTAGAAGTTTGGAACTCTCTTCCACAAACCGCAATTGATGCTGGATTGATTGTTAATTTTAAATCAGACATTGCTAGATTTTTGTTAACCAAAGGTGTTAAGGGATATGGCCAAAGGCGGGTATATAAAACAACGTTTCCGCTCAGCCTTGTGGCCGCAAGGCTCTCTGCCAGTACCGCTCAGCCCGGATTGGCCTGTCCAATGTTAAGTTTCGCTCTTGTGCAAAACTGTGAACGGACCGTGCTACCACTTAAAGGGGCCGCGCACCCTCCCAAAAAATTAGGGGGAACATTGATTATGGAGTTGGCTCACAGATCAGCCATGATCTCATTGAATGGCAGTACAGGCGGTATGGGGAGCGGGCAGGGAAGTGGAGTTGAGGCCAAGATCGGATCAGCCATGATTTTATTGAATGGTGGAGCAGGCTCAAGGGGCCAAATGGCCTACTCTTATTTCTTATGTTCTTATGTACAGGCTTGGGGGTCGAGGCCTGTTCCTATGTTTGCTAAACCAGCCACAACAGTTAGGAGTTCTCCCATCAACTTGCACATACTAAGACCTTCCAGGTCACACAAAAGATAGGAGAGCCCCAAAGACTCGCTTTCCATTTCCTGTGTTTTCTGGCACATTTTGTATCTGACATAAAATAAAACCATAAGCTGCTCATGGGATCCGCGAAGAATGCTTTATGGGCATCAAGTGCTGATGACCATGTGGCTTGGCTGAAGTGACACACCAGCTGCATGTACGCAATGTACACCTCGATGAAGATGGCTTGGAGTTTGGCCTCTGAATGTGCGCAGACGCCAGCGTCGTCCGCGTACTGTAGTTCGATGACAGAGGATGGGATAACCTTAGACCTAGCCTGCAGGCGACGTAGGTTGAACAGGTTCCCATTGGTTCTATAGTTTAGTTCCACTCCAGCGGGGAGCTTGTTGAGCGTGAGATGGACCATTGCAGCGAGGAAGATCGAGAAGAGCATTGGCACGATGACGCAGCCCTGCTTGACCCCAGTCTGGACGTGGATTGGGTCTGTGGTGGATCACGGCCTGCATGTCGTCATTGAGCAAGCGGAGGATGGTGACAAACTATTGGGGGTAACTGAAACGGAGGAGGACACTTCTTAGTCCCTCGTGGTTGACAGTATCAAAGGCCTTTGTGAGATCAAAGAAGGCCATGTACAAGGGTTTTCCAAGCCATCGTCAACATCTTCACTGAGGCATACGAAAGCATGGGCCTTACACTAAACATCCGTAAAACAAAGGTCCTCCACCAACCTGACCTCGCCACACAGCACTGCCCCCCGGTCATCAAAATCCACGGCGCGGCCTTGGACAATGCGGACTATTTTCCATATCTCGGGAGCCTACTATCAGCAAAGGCAGACATTGACGACGAGGTCCAACACCGCCTCCAGTGTGCCAGCGCAGCCTTTGGTTGCCTGAGGAAGAGAGTGTTTGAAGACCAGGACCTTAAATCTGGCACCAAGCTTATGGTCTACAGGGGAGTAGTGATTCCCGCCCTCCTATATGGCTCAGAGATGTGGACTTTGTACAGAAGACACCTCAAAGCACTGGAGAAGTACCACCAGCGCTGCCTCCGCAAGATCCCTCAAATCCATTGGGAGGATAGACGCACCAACGTCAGTGTTTTTGCTCAGTCCAACATCCCCAGCATCGAAGCACTGACCACACGCGACCAGCTCTGTTGGGAGGGCCACATTGTCCGCATGCCCGACATGAGACACCCTAAGCAAGTGCTCTACTTGGAACACCTACACGGCAAGCGAGGCCCAGGTGGGCAGAGGAAACGTTTCAAGGACACCCTCAAAGTCTCCTTAATAAAGTCCAACATCCCCACTGGCACCTGGTAATCCCTGGCCCAAGACCACCCGAAGTGGAGGAAGAGCATCCGGGAAGGCGTTGGGCACCTCAAGTTTCGTCGCCAAGAGCATGCAGAAACTAAGCGCAGACAGTGGAAGGAGCATGCGGTAAACCAAACTCCCCACCCACCCTTTCCTTCAACGACTGTATGTCTCACCTGTGACAGAGACTGTAATTCCTGTATTGGACTGTACAGTCACCTGAGAACTCACTTTTAGAGTGGAAACAAGTCTTCCTCGATTTTGAGGGACTGCCTATGATGATGATGTACGCAATGTAATATATTCTTACGACATCACTAACAAACACACTATACAAGATGGCTCTTAAAACAGAAACTGTCATCATGTGACATTGCCACATGACCCTTTTATTATTTACATTAGTAGTTGCATTATATCGGCAGTCCACTAGGTGGAGCTCTCTATTACACGCAGCCCAACACAATGGTTTTGCACCACCGCAGTTTATTATGGAGCCTGGGACAACTCTAGTGCCACCTGCCATGGAGCCCCCATGCTTCTCCTATTGGATGCTCGGATAGCTACCGCAGAGGCCAGAGGCTGCCTTTTCTGTCTTAGACAGGATTGGGGATTGGTTAGTGAGAACCATCGGCATGGGCTGCTTTCAAATTCCCTCCATGGCCTCACCCCTGCCTACCTCTGCAACCTCCTCCAACCCCACAACCCTCCGGGTTCTCAGCACTTCTCCAATTCTGCCCCCTTGCACATCCCTGATTTTCCTTTCTCCACCATTGATGGCCATGCCTGCAGCTGCCTAGACAATAAGCTCTGGAATTCCCTCTCTACTGCTCTTTTTTCCTCTAAGATGCTCCTTAAAATCTACCTCATTGATCTGTCCGAATATCTCCTCGTGTGGCTCAGTGTAAAATCTTGTTTGATAATCGCTCCTGTGACGCGCCTTTGTAAGTTTTGCTAAGTTAAAGGCGCTATAGAAATGCAAGTTGTTATTGATGTTCCAGTAGCACTGGTGTCAACAGTGGCTCCATTGGTGGCACTCTCGCCTCTAAGTCGGAAGGTTGTGGGTTCTGTTGTGTTCCTAACACAGATGAGACTGCACACAGGGAGGTTAAAGTCACAGTGACCTCAGTCTTTATTAAGACACTCCAGAGTGAGGAACAGGCCTCAGGAGCCGGCTTATATACAGTGCTCCCAAGGGATGCTGGGATCCCTTGGGACTTCAGGGGATCCCTGGTGGCGGAACATGGGAGTGCATGCTTTACAGATACACAACATCACTCCCCCTCAAAGTCAAAATGAAAACTATTTACAAGGTGAGGCGGTCAGGAGCCTTTAGTTCCCTGGTGGACCGCCTCGGTACAAATGTCTGTTCTGGTTAGTTGGCTGTGCTCTCACTGGGCTGGCGTGTTGTTGGCCCTGCAGGGCTGCTGGGAGAGCCTGGCCTTGCTGGGCTGTTGGGCATGATGGGTTCGATTTCCTGGACCGGGGTGGTGTCGTTGATCCTTTGGGTGTGTGTTGTGGGTTCGAAAAAGGTGGTGTCTGCTGTGGGTTGTTCAGGGCAGTCTGTGAACTGCAGCCTCGTTTGGTCCAGGTGCTTTCTACAAATTTGTCCATTGTCTAGTTTGACTAAAAACACCCTACTCCCTTCTTTAGCTATCACCGTGCCCGCGATCCACTTGGGACCATGTCCATAGTTTAGCACATACACAGGGTTATTCAGATCAATTTCCCGTGACACAGTGGCGCGACTATTGTTTACAGTTTGTTGCTGCCACCTGCTCTCTGCCTGGTCATGCAGGTTGGGGTGAACCAGCGAGAGTCTGGTTTTAAGTGTCCTTTTCATGAGTAGCTCAGCCGGAGGCACCCCTGTGAGTGAGGGGATCATGCGGTAGCTGAGCAGTACTCGGGACAGGCGGGTTTGGAGTGAGCCTTCTGTGACTCGTTTAAGGCTCTGTTTGATTGTTTGTGATATGTCCTTACTATAGAGTATAGATGCACACGAGGTCCATACTTGAGAGAAGGTCACTCTGTGCACAGTTACCTTTATCATCAAGACCTCAAGTGATGAAGGTGGGTGGAGCTTCCCCTTTTATACCTGAAAGTCCAGGTTAGGAGTGTCTCCCACAAGTTCACCCCCTTGTGGTCAATGTTCTCAAAGTTTACAACTTAGGTCAGCTTACACATGGGTTACAATGATAGTTGAATACATGACATCACTTCCCCACCGAAGTCTTATTGTGATCACAGATTAAGTCTCTCTTGTGGTTTACGCTCCCTTGTAGAGCGCCTGAGTTGGGGTTCCGGTTGTTGGGCGCTGGCCTGAGTGTCTGCTGTTTGTGGTGCCTCAGGCCTGTCTGGACTGCCCACAGTGACTGGGCTCTCCTTCACTTGGTTCCGGTGTTTGGTCACCTGTGGTGGAGTAAACTCTACGTCGTATTCTTCCTCTGCTTCTTCTATGGGATTGCTGAACCTCCTTTTAGTTTGATCCACGTGTTTGCGGCAGATTTGTCCATTGTTAAGTTCACCAACCAAAACCCTGTTCCCCTCTTTGGCAATCACAGTGCCTGCAAGCCATTTGGGCCCTGCAGCATAATTAAGGACAAAAACAGGGTCATTGACATCACTACATCGCGCCCTCGCATTCCTGTCATGGTAGTCACATTGTGACTGTCGCCTGCTCTCAACAATTTCTTTCATAGTGGGGTGTATAAGAGATAACCTGGTTTTGAGTGTCCTTTTCATTAGCAGCTCTGCGAGTGGAACCCCTGTGAGCGAGTGTGGTCGGGATCTATTGGCCAACAGGAGGCGTGATAAGCGGCTTTGTAGGGAACCCCTTTGGATTCTGAGCATGCCCTGTTTGATTATCTGCACTGCTCGTTCCGCCTGGCCGTTTGAGGCCGGCTTGAACGGTGCCTTTCTGACATGGTTGATTCCATTGCCTGCCATGAAGTCCTGGAATTCAGTGCTTGTGAAGCAGGGGCCATTGTTGCTGACCAAGACATCCGGTAGACCATGGGCGGCGAACATTGCCCGTAGACTTTCTACCATGTCAGAAGATGTGCTTGAATTTAAAATGGCACACTGAATGCATTTGGAGTAGGCGTCTACTACAACTAAAAACATTTTTCCCATGAAAGGACCTGCGTAGTTCACATGGATGCGTGACCATGGCTTGGAAAGCCAGTACCAGGGGCTAAGGGGGGCTTCCCTGGGTGCGTTGCCCAGCTGAACACACGTGTTGCACCTGCGAACACAAAGTTCCAGATCTGCATCTATCCCTGGCCACCAAACGTGTGACCTGGCAATTGTCTTCATCATGACAATGCCCGGGTGCTCATTGTGAAGTTCTCTGATAAACACCTCTCTGCCCATCTGGGGCATGACTACTTGGCTTCCCCACAGTAGGCAATCAGCCTGAATCGAGAGTTCATCCTTGCGCCTATGAAACGGTTTAAATTCCTCAGGGCATGCCCCGTACGTGGCTGCCCAGTCCCCATTCAGGACACATTTCTTAACTAAAGACAGTAGCGGGTCTTTATTTGTCCAAACTTTAATCTGACGGGCTGTCACAGGTGAGCCTTCGCTTTCGAAAGCTTCAATAACCATGCCCATCTCAGCATTATGCTCAGTTGCCCCCTCAGTGGTGGCTTGTGGGAGCCTGCTGAGAGCATCGGCGCAGTTTTCAGTGCCCGGTCTGTGCCGAATTGTGTAGTCATAGGCGGCTAACGTGTGCGGGCCGATGCATTCGCATTTATGGCCTTGTTGTCGGCCAAAAGGGATGTTAGGGGTTTGTGATCTGTCTCCAGCTCAAATTTCCTGCCAAACAGGTACTGGTGCATTTTTTTTTACTGCATATACACATGCTAGCACTTCCTTTTCTACCATCCTGTAGCTCCTTTCTGCCTGGGACAGACTTCTGTAGGCATAAGTTGCCGGCTGTAACTGACCATTGGCATTCACATGCTGCAACACACACCCGACCCCATAGGACGACGCATCGCACGTTAAAACAAGTTTCTTACACGGGTCATATAACGTTAACAATTTGTTGGAGCATAACAAATTGCGTGCTCTATCAAAAACCCTTTCCTGTCTGTCCCCCCAGACCCAATCGCGACCTTTGCGTAGGAGCATGTGTAGTGGCTCTAGCAGCGCGCTCAATTTGGGAAGAAAGTTACCAAAATAGTTCAGGAGCCCCAGGAACGAACGCAGCTCCGTCATGTTACGGGGTCTGGGAGCTCTCTGGATCGCTTCCGTTTTGGATGCAGTAGGTCTGATCCCGTCTGCTGCCACCCTCATCCCCAGGAATTCTACCTCCTGGAGCTAAGAAGACGCACTTCACCTTTTTCAGTCACAGCCCTACCCAGTCCAGTCTGCGTAGCACCTCCTCCAGGTTGTGGAGGTGTTCTTCAGTATCGCGACCCGTAATGAGGATGTCGTCTTGAAAAACGACCGTCCTTGGAATCGACTTGAGGAGGCTTTCCATATTTCGCTGAAAGATCGCGGCGGCCGAGCGAATCCCGAACGGACATCTGTTATACTCAAACAACCCCTTGTGTGTCGTGATGGTGGTCAGCTTCTTCGACTCACTCGCCAGCTCCTGGGACGTGTAAGCTGAGGTCAGGTCCAATTTTGAAAAAAGTTTGCCACCGAATAGCGTCGCATAGAGGTCCTCCGCTCTCGGTAGCGGGTACTGGTCTTGGAGTGACACCCGATTGATGGTGGCCTTGTAATCGCCACATTTCCTGACCGACCCATCCGCCTTGAGCACCGGCACGATCGGGCTCGCCCAGTCACTGAATTCGACTGGCGAGATGATGCCTTCCCTCAGCAGGAGGTCCAATTCGCATTCTATCTTTTCCTGCATCACGTACGGCACCGCTCTGGCCTTGTGGTGTACTGGCCTGGTGTCCGGGTTTATGTGAATCACTACCTTGGCCCCCATGAAAGTGCCGGTGCCGGGTTGAAATAATGAGTCAAATTTGTCCAGAACCTGTGAGCATGATAATCACTCCACAGAAGAAATTGCATTGACATTGGCCCATTTCCAGTTCATGACAGCAAGCCAACTCCTCCCCAGTAGTGCGGGACCGTCCCACGGGACAATCCAGAGCGGCAACCTGTTCTCCAAATCTTTGTGGGTCACGACTACCGTGGCGCTGTCTAGCACCGGAATGATCTCCTTTGTATATGTTCGTAGCTGTGCGTCAATCGGCAATAATTTTGGCCTCTTGGCCTTGGACACCCACAACCTTTCGAACTGTTTGATACTCATCAGGGACTGGCTGGCCCCCATGTCTAGCTCCGTTAATACCGGGATGCCATTGAGGAGCACTTCCATCATTATCAGTGGCGTCCTGGTGTATGAACTGTATATGTGCTCCACATGAACTCGCTGAACTTCAGCTTCCAGCGATTTCCCCCAGTATTCATTTGGCCTCGTAGGGCTTACATTGGGCCCGTCCTCCTCATACATCAACCTGGCTACAGGCTTCCTGCACATACGCGCCAAGTGACCGCTGACGTTGCAGTTTCTGCAGGTATATTGCTGATACCTGTAAGCTCTGGCTGGGTGTTTGCATGCACACCTCCAGCATGAGCTGCAGGCCCCGTTATTGGAAACAAAAGGTCCATTACCAGTCGATCGTCTCTGACTGTCTCTGTAACTGTCCTTAAGCGCACCATTGACAGGTGTTGATGGCACCATTACTGGCCGCATTGTCCACTGCGATGGCATGCATCGCCGTTCAGCTAGCCATTGTATCTGTTGAAGTCCCCCTTTGGGTTCGACTACATGCTGGGGCATGTCCGATTGCCCTTGTCTGCCTAGAGAACTATGTGCCACATCAACAATGTTGACTCCCTGGTCGTTTGCCGCATTTGAGCCAAGATTTTTGTCATACATCATTCTGGTCTCTTCCTCCCCTGAGATAAATGTCTGGGCTATCAGAGCCGCCGCTTCCAAGGTCAAGTCTTCGGTCTCAATCAGTTTCCTGAAAACCCCAGCGTGCCCGATGCCCTCAATAAAAAAGTCTCGCAGCATCTCTGCTCTGCATGCATCTGGGAACTTACATCGGCTCGCCAGTCGCCGGAGATCTGCCACGAAGTCTGGAACGCTTTACCCTTCTCGCCATCGGTGCGTGTAAAACCGGTGTCTCACCATGTGCATGCTGCTCGCCGGTTTAAAGTGTTCCCCAATCAACTTACTGAGCTCTTCGAATGTCTTGTCCGCCGGCTTCTCTGGCGCTAGAAGTTCCTTCATCAGGGAGCACGTTCTGGATCCACAAACCGTCAGGAGTTGAGCCCTGCGTTTGTTGGCCGAATCTTGTCCCAACCATTCCTTAGTGACAAAACTTTGCTGTAGTCTCTCAATAAAGTCGTCCCAATCATCAACAACACAGTACCTCTCTTCTGTGCTGCTAGTTGCCATGCTCGCATGGTTTAAATCCCAGTTTCTCGTCGCCAATGATATGTCCTTACTGTACAGTATAGATGCACACGAGGCCCATACTTGAGAGAAGGTCACTCTGTGCACAGTTACCTTTATTACCAAGACCTCAAGTGATAAAGGTGGGTAGAGCTTCCCCTTTTAAACCTGAAAGTCCAGGTTAGCAGTGTCTCCCACAAGTTCACCCCCTTGTGGTCAATATTCTCAAGGTGTACAACTTAGGTCAGCTGATACATTGGTTACAATAATAGTTGAATACATGACAGTTTGTACTGCCCGCTCTGCCTGCCCATTGGAGGCTGGTTTAAACGGGGCTGAGGTGACATATTTGATCCCATTGCGGGTCATGAATTCTTTAAATTCGGCACTGGTGAAACATGGCCCGTTGTCACTGACCAGTATGTCAGCCAGGCCGTGGGTGGCAAACATGGCCCTCAGGCTTTCAATGGTGGCGGTGGCGGTGCTTCCCGACATTATTTCACATTCAATGCATTTTAAAAAGCATCCACCAGGAACATTTTACCGAGAAACGAGCCCGCATAGTCGACATGGATCCTCGACCATGGTCTGGAGGGCCAGGACCACAAACTTAGTGGTGCCTCTCTGGGCGCGTTGCTCAACTGAGCACACACGCTGCATTGCCATACACAGGATTCTAAGTCAGAGTCGATACCGGGCCACCACACGTGGGATCTGGCTATCGCTTTCATCATTATTATACCCGGGTGTGTGCTGTGGAGATCTGAGATGAATGTCTCCCTGCCCTTTTTGGGTAGCACTACGCAGTTACCCCACAACAGGCAGCCTGCCTGAATGGACAGCTCATCCTTTCGCCGCTGGAATGGCTTGATTAGCTCTTGCATTTCAACGGGGATGCTGGCCCAGCTCCCATGCAGTACACAGTTTTTTACGAGGGACAGCAGAAGATCTTGGCTGGTCCAAGTCCTAATCTGGCAGGCCGTGACAGGTGATTTATCATTTTCAAACGCTTCCATGACCATCAACTAGTCTGCGGGCTGCGCCACCATCAACAAGTCTGCAGGCTGTGCCATTTTCAACCCGTGGTGGCAATGGTAGCCGACTGAGAGCATCCGCACAGTTCTCGGTGCCTGACCTGTGGTGGATGGTATAATTACACACTGATAGCGCGAGTGAACACCTTTGTATGTGGGCTGAGGCATTAGTATTTAACCCCTTGTTTTCAGCGAACAATGGATATGAGCGGCTTGTGATCGGTTTTCACCTCAAATTTGAGGCCAAACAGGTACTAATGCATTTTCTTTACCCCGAAAACACAAGCTAATGCCTCTTTCTCAATCAGGCTGCAGGTCCTCTCGGCCTTAGACAAACTCCTGGAGGCATCGGCGACAGGTTGCAACTTCCCCGCAATGTTAGCTTGTTTTAATACACACCCGACTCCGTACGACGACGCATCACATGCTAGCACAAGTCTTTTACACGGGTTATACAATACAAGCAGCTTGTTGGAGCATAAGATGTTTCTGGCTTTCTCAAAAGCAATTACTTGTTTTTTTCCCCATACCCAGTTCTCACCTTTACGCAATTACACATGTAGGGGTTCTAAGAGGGTGCTTAACCCCGGTAGGACGTTACCAAAATAGTTGAGGAGTCCCAGGAACGACTGCAGCTCCGTGACGTTCTGTGGCCTGGGCGCGTTCCTGATAGACTCTGTCTTGGCGTCTGTGGGCCGGATGCCGTCCGCCGCGATCTTTCTCCCCAAAAACTCCACTTCTGTTGCCGTGAAGACACATTTCGGCCACTTCAGCCGCAGCCCTACGTGATCCAGTCGCTGGAGGACCTCCTCCAGGTTTTGTAGGTGCTCGATGGCATCCCGACCCGTGACCAATATGTCGTCCTGAAAAACCATCGTGCGTGGTACCGACTTGAATAGGCTCTCCATGTTTCACTGGAAGATCGCTGCAGCCGACCGAATTCCAAATGGGCATCTGTTGTAGATGAACAGTCCCTTGTGCATGTTGATGCAGGTAAGGCCCTTCGAAGACTCCTCCAGCTCCTGCGTCATGTAGGCCGAAGTCAGGTCGAGCTTGGTGAACGTCTTGCCTCCTGCCAGCGTCGCAAATAGGTCGTCTGCCTTAGGTAGTGGGTATTGGTCCTGTAGCGAGAAACGATTAATAATTACTTTATAATCGCCCTAAATCCTGACTGTGCCATCACGGAACAATCGGGCTGGCCCACTTGCTGAATTCCACTGTGGAGATGATGCCCTCGCATTGTAGCCTGTCCAGCTCAATTTCCACTCTCTCCCTCATCATGTGAGGTACCGCTCGCGCCGTGGTGAATAGGTCGTGCCTCTGGGACCAAGTGGATCCGCACCTTCGCCCCGGAAAAGTTTCCAATGCCTGGCTCAAAAAGGGAAGGAAATTTGTTGAGAACCTGGGTACATGAGGCCCCATCGACATGTGATTGCACTTGGATGTCATTCCAGTTCCAGTGGATTTTGCCCAGCCAGCTCCTTCCAAGCAGTGTGGGGCCATCGCCCGGGACAATCCAGAGTGGCAGTTCGTGCACCGTGCCCTCGTAGCTGACCTTGACCATGGCGCTGCCCAAGACAGTGATAAGCTCTTTGGTGTAAGTTCTCAGTTTCGTGTAGATGGGGCTCAGGGCTGGTCTGAGTGCCTTGTTGCACCACAGTCTCTCAAACATCTTTTTACTCATGATGGATTGGCTAGTGCCAGTGTCCAGTTCCATGGCATTCAATTTTACATTTAGCATTATAGGTGGACATTTTGTCAAAAATGTCTGCACCCCATGTACTTCAGCATCTGCCTCCTCTCTCTGAGGCTCAAAATTGCTTTGATCCACCATGGACCGAACTTCCTCTGCCACGTGGTGGTTAGCAGGTTTTGCAGAGCTTGCAGCTCATCTGCAAGCTCGTTGGAGGTGCCCCATTGTTCCACAGCTCTTGCAAACATACCCTTTGAAGCGGCATGAATAGGCTGAATGGAAGCGTGCACAACACCAAAAGGTGTGAATTGCATTGCATTCATCCTTTGTTGTGGACTCTGAGTCATCTGGGTCACCTGAGGCCTGCTGGCAGTTGCAGACTCGTGGTTTCTGCCCTGTACATTTCTGCTCGCAAACACAGTTCCAGTTAATTCATGAACATTGCTAGCACTTGTGTGCTGAGAGATTTGTTTGGTGTTGTCACTGGTGGACAAAAACGTCTGTGCTATCGCAATAACTTTACTGATGGTCGGTGTCTCTACAGTCAAATGTTTTCGTAGGATGGTCTCTTGGCCAATGCCCAGTACAAAATAGTCTCTGAGCATCTGCTCCAGGTAGCCATCAAACTCACTTTGTCCTGCATGTCGCCTTAGCTCGGCGACGTAGCTCGCCACTTCCTGACCTTCAGATCGCTGGCACGTGTACAACCGATACCTTGCCATCAGCACGCTCTCCCTTGGGTTAAGATGCTCCCAAACCAGTGCACACAGCTCCTCATACGACTTATCTGTGGGTTTCAACGGAGCCAGAAGATTCTTCATGAAGCTGTAGGTCGGTGCCCCGCAGACCGTGAGGAGGACCGCCCTCCTTTTTGCAGCGCTTCCTTCTCCGTTCAGCTCGTTGGCTACAAAGTACTGGTCTAGCCATTCGACATAGGCTTCCCAGTCCTCACCCTTCGAGAACTTCTCCAGGATGCCCACAGTTTGCTGCATCTTTGCGTTGGATTCGTATACTCATCGCCAGTTGTTGTGTTTCTAACACAGATGAGACTGCACACAGGGAGGTTAAAGTAACAGTGACCTCAGTCTTTATTAAGACACTCCAGAGTGAGGAACAGGCCTTAGGGGCCGGCTTATATCGAGTGCTCCCAAGGGATGCTGGGATCCTTTGGGACTTCAGGGGATGTGCTCCCTGGTGGCGGAACATGGGAGTGCATGCCTTACAGATACACAACAGATTCAAGTCCCGCTCCAGAGACTTTAGCACATAATCTGGCCTGACACTCCAGTGCAGTGCTGAGGGAGTGCTGCACTGTCGTCAGTGCCGTCTTTCGGATGGGATGATAAACCCAGGCCCTGTCTGCCCTCTCAGGTGAACATAAAAGATCCTGTGGCATTAGTTCAAAAAAGAGCAGGGAAGTTATCGCCAGTGTCCTGGCCAATATTTATCCCTCAATCAACATAACAAAAAACGAGATTATCTGGTCGTTATCACATTGATGTTTGTGGGAGTTTGTGAGTTTCCTACGTTACAACTTCAACAGCTGTACTTCATGTCCTGAGGTTGTGAAAGGTGCTATAGAAATGCAAGTCTTTCTCTCTTGGTATCGCACTGTTCAGTAACCAATGGCCTGATGGAGCACAGCAGCAGGGGCATCGTTGGAATGAGACAGATGGTCCCTACTCTCATCATCATAGGCAGTCCCTCGAAATGAGGATGACTTGCTTCCACGCCAAGAAAGGATGAGTTCACAGGTGTTTCAATGAAGGACCTAATATTCCAGGTCCCGAACTACACCCTGAAGGGTGGAAGATGTCTCTGCATGGATTTTTTTAATGTGTGGTGGCCGTTGCACACCAGCCACCACACGGCCTTGACAGAGCTAGGTCTTGGTCCAGTGACAAGGGTTAACCAGGACGACTGGAGACCTGCTCTGCTGCACAGACCTAGCGTGCACACATATCGCAGTGTGGGCTAGCCCGTGCTGCCCCTGAGCCCCTGGCCCCGAACTCACGTCTCTCCTGGGCCCTATCACATCCCTCCACAGTCTCTCGCCGCTCCTGCTGTACCTGTCCACGCTCCAATCACCGACCTGGACCTAGATGATGTCACTCTTCACTGCCGTCGCCCTCCTGCAGCAGCTCGCCCTGCTCCCTGAAGTAGTACGCCTCCACACTGCTCCCGGACCACCGCACCTCCGCTCCTTTTATGGCCCCGACTTGCCGCTGGTGTTCTCATATAGGTCGGGGCCTCCTAGTACCTTTGATACCTGTGCACGTAAGAGAAAATGCCGACAGCAAGGCTGCCTCCACAGTAATGAAAGTGGTGCACGTTGCAGCAGTTCAATTTCAGGAATTAGCTGCTGGGAGGTGAGGCCCACCCTCACACCCAAGAGACTCGTATCTTCAAACAGCAGCCAAGTATCGCCCTCATACATCTGGGTCAGTGCCAAGAAGAAGCTCAAGGTTGAAGAGCTTATTCATCATGTCCAGTTACTAAGGCGAAGCACCGTGGCAACAAACACAACGGAGTCTCATATGTACAGATTGATTTCACATTGAAGCTGTGTGTAGAGAACGTTCTTGCAAAGGTGTAGGTGTAAATTTTATAGATGGCAGTAAGATTGCTCATTCGGGAGCACTCTCGCCTCTGAGTCAGAAGGTTGTGGGTTCAAGTCCCACTCCAGGAACTTGAGCACGTAATCTAAACTGACACTGCAGTGCAGTCCTGAGAGAGTGCTGCACTGTCGGAGGTGCCGTCTTTCCGATGAGACGTTAAACCGAGGTCCCATCTGCCATCTCAGCTGGACGTAAAAGATCCCATGGCACTATTTTGAAGAAGAGCAGGGGAGTTATCCCTGGTGTCCTGGACAATATTTATCCCTCAATCAACATCACTAAAAAAAACAGATTATCTGGTCATTATCACATTGCTGTTTGTGGGAGCTTGCTGTGCGTAAATTGGCTGCCGCGTTTCCTACATTGCAACAGTGACTAGACTTCAAAAAGCGCTTCATTGAATATAAAGTGCTTGGAGACCACCTGATGGCATGAAAGGCATTATATAAATGCAAATTCTTTCTTCTTTCTTCTCACAACCCAGGTGACCTGATATAGTAGGAAAGTAGGCCGAGAATGCTTTGATCACAGGCACTAGACGTAGATGAGAAACATCCAAAATAATTAAAATGGTGTGGAGACCAAGTAATTGAATTAAATGAGTGGGTTTTAGCTCCTTGTTGATATTGTTGGTTGAAGGGTGTTACCAACTGTCATGTATTTCACCATCTTGCAATGACTATAAGTATGTAACTGTAACTCATGCATACTGTACCTGTACCCTTGTAATGCACACCCTGACCACAGGGAGTGAGCTCCTCACCTGGGCTTCCAGGTATATAAGGGAAGGTCCCACCCAGGATCAGCACTCTTCAGTCCTGGAAATAAAGTGAAGGTCACAGAGTGACCGTGGCTGGTATATCCATGCCTCGTGTGAGTTTGTAACAAGGTGCAGAGACACTACATCTGGCGACGAGAATCGGGAATCACTGAACCACGAGGATGGCCACCGGTGGCACAGAGGAACGCTACTGTGTGGGTGAGGACTGGGACGACTTTGTGGAAATACTCCAGCAGAGCTTCGTCACAAAGGACTAGCTGGAAGAGGCAGCGGCTGACAAGCGGAGGGCTCATCTACTGACCAGCTGTGGTCCACAGACATATGCGTTGATGAAAGACCTCGCACCCCAAAAGCCAGCGGACAAGTCCTTCGAAGAGCTCAGCCAGCTGATCAATGAGCATGTCAAGCTGGCAAGTAGCGTACACATGGCCTGGCACCGGTTCTACTCTCACCGGCGTCGGGAGGGTCAAAAGATCTCGGACTTTGTGGCGGAACTGCGGCGTTTGGCCAGTCTCTCTAAGTTCTCCGATGCCTGCAGGGGGGAGATGTTAAGGGACTTTTTCATTGAGGGCATTAATAATGCCAGCATTTTCGGGAAGCTCATAAAGACTAAGGATTTGACTTTAGAAGGGGCAGCGTTGATAGCTCAGACCTTTATGGCAGGGGAAGAGGAGACCAAGCTAATTTACGCACACAGCCCTGGTTTCAATGTTGCGATGAACCAGGGAGTTAATGTTGTAAAAAGGACACAGAACCCCACAGGCAGGCAAGGGCAATTCGACACCTTCCAGGCAGGCAGGCAAGGGCAATTCGACACCGTCCAGGCAGCAACTAGCTCCAGGGTGGGCCTGCAACAGGGACAATGGAAAGAGGATCGGCAATTCACGCCATCACAAGGAACAATGCATCCTGTGATGGGACAATTAACACCCTCCATCAGAGTGCTTAGAAACAGCCAAATGGGCCATCAGAGAGGAATGCCTAGGAATAGCCCTTTTGTTAACAGCAATCTCAGCTCATGTTGGAGGTGTGGGGGCAGACACACTGCCAAAAGCTGCAGGTTCCAACTTTACACCTGTAGGATTTGTAATGTCAAGTGACACCTGGCCAGGATGTGCAAAAAGGCAGTAGCGAGGCTAGTCTGCGAGACAGACGAACCAGACGAGGAGTCTGCAATGCAGGATGAGGCCTGGGGAACAACCATGGATGCTGAAGTTCAGAGAGTTCATGTGACTGACGTCCACAGCTCATACACTAAAACGCCACCCATGATGATGAAAGTCTTACTGAATGGCATCCCGGTGCACATGGAGCTGGATACCGGAGCTAGCCAGTCTCTCATGAGCGCCCAACAACTTGAGAGACTATGGCCACACAGAGCTAGCAGGCCCGCATTGAGACGCAGCTACGTACGTACACCAAAGAGATCATTCCAGTGCTGGGCAGTGCAAACTTGGTGGTAACGCATAATGGATTACAGAACCGGCTGCCACTCTGGATTGTTCCAGAAAATGGCTCCGCGCTTTTGGGAAGGAGTTGGCTAGCTGAGATGAATTGGAAATGGGGGGATGTGCACCCATTTCATCCGTGGAGCGAAGTTCATGCGCACAGGTATTGCAAAAATTCGAGTCACTCTTTCAATCCGGTGTCGGAACGTTTCAGGGCACCAAAGTAGTGATACACATCACTCCAGACGCCAGACCAGTGCACCACAAAGCCAGAGCGGTGCCGTATGTGATGCGTGAAAATATTGAAAGTGAACTGGACAGGCTGCTCAGAGAGGGCATAATTTTGCCCGTTGAATTCAGCGACTGGGCAAGTCCCATTGTTCCCATCCTCAAAGCAGATGGCTCGGTTAGGATTTGTGGCGACTACAAAGCCATCATCAACCGAGTGTCGCTGCAAGACCAATATCCGCTCCCGAATGCGGAGGACCTTTTTGCCACGCTGGCAGGTGGTAAGCTGTTCACGAAACTGGACCTCACTTCGGCTTACATGACTCAGGAACTGGCTGAAGAATCCAAGTTTCTGACCACCATCACGACACACAAAGGATTATTTGTTTACAATAGGTGCCCATTTGGCATTCGTTCGGCAGCGGCTATCTTTCAACAAAACATGGAGAGCTTGCTCAAGTCCATCCCTGGAATGATCGTGTTCCAAGACGACTTCCTTATAACGGGTCGAGACACTGAGGAACACCTCCTCAACCTGGAGGAGGTGCTACGCCGATTGGATTGTGTAGGCCTGCGGCTGAAAAAGGCCAAGTGCGTGCTTTTGGCCCCAGAGGTCGAGTTCCTGGGCAGGAGGGTTGCCGCAGATGGGATCTGGCCCACTGAATCAAAAACTGAGGCGATTCGCCGGGCACCCAGGCCCGGCAACACGTTGGAGTTGCGATCAATCCTGGGACTCTTGAACTATTTTGTGAACTTCCTGCCGAACTTAAGCACATTGTTGGAGCCATTACACATGCTCCTCCGTAAAGGTTGTGAATAGTCTTGGGGGGATTGTCAAGAACGGGCTTTCAATAAGGCGAGGAACCTGCTGTGTTCCAACAAACTGTTGACTTTGTATGACCCCTGTAAAAAACTGGTTTTAACATGCGATGCATCATCCTACGGGGTTGGGTGTGTGTTGCAGCAGGGTAACGATGACGGCCGGCTCCAACCGGTGGCTTACGCCTCCAGGTCGCTCTCCCAGGCAGAGCGTGGACACGGCATGGCCGAGAAGGAGGCACTCGCTTGTGTGTACGGTGTGAAAAAGATGCACCAGTACCTTTTCGGTAGACGGTTTGAGCTAGAGACGGACCACAAGCCGTTAACATCCCTGTTGTCCGACAGCAAGGCTGTTAACGCTAATGCGTCAGCTCACATACAGTGATGGGCCCTCACGCTGGCTGCGTATGACTACGCCATACGGCACCGGCCAGGCACCGAAATTTGGGCTGATGCGCTCAGCAGGCTCCCACTGGCCACCACCGAGGGGGCGTCAGAGCAGAGCGCTGAGATGGTCATGGCCATTGAGGCTTTTGACACTGCGGGCTCCCCCATCACAGCCCGCCAGATCAAACTCTGGACCAACAGGGACCCCCTCCTATCCATGATAAAGAAATGTGATCTGACTGGGGACTGGGCGCCCGCACACAGGGCGTGCCAAGAGGAAGTCAGGCCGTTTCAGAGACAGATGGATGAACTCTCCGATAGCCAGGTAGTCATGCCCCAGAAAGGAAGGGAAGCATTCATCAGTGAACTCCACAGCGAGCACCCTGGCATCGCATTAATGAAGGCCATTGCCTGGTCACACGTGTGGTGTCCGGGGATTGACTCAAACCTGGAACACTGGGTTCACAGGTGCACGACGTGTGTCTAGCTGGGCAATGTCCCCAGGGAGGCCCCACTCAGCCCGTGGCCCTGGCCCACCAGGCCATGGTCACATATTCACGTGGACTATGCGGGCCCGTTCATGGGAAAAATGTTCCTGATCGTTGTCAATGCATACTTGAAATGGATCGAGTGTATCATATTGAACTTGTGCACGACATCCATCACTGTGGAGAGTCTGCGTACGGTTTTCGCGACCCACGGCATGCCAGATATTCTGATCAGCGATAATGGCCCGTGTTTTATCAGCCATGAATTCCAGGAGTTTATGTCGGGCAATGGGATCAAGCACGTCCGGACACCGCCGTTCTGCCTCCTGCCTCCAATGGCTTGGCGGAACGGGCGGTCCAAGTCATAAAGCAGGGCATGATATGCCCTCCCTTCAGTACCGCCTATCGCGCCTCCTGCTGGCCTACAGGTCCCGGCCGCACTCGCTCACGGGAGTCCCGCCAATGGAACTCTTCATGAAACGCACGCTCAAGACGCGGCTGTCCCTCATTCACTCAGCCCTGGCAGACATTGTTGAGGGCAAGCGCCAGTCCCAAACCGAGCTCCATGATCGAGGCTCAAGGGGACCTGTATAGAAATAGATGACCCGGTATTTTAACCATGCTTTGGGACCCAAATGGCTTGAGGGCACCGTAATTGGCAAAGAAGGAAACAGGGTCATGATGGTCAGACTAAACAATGGGCAGATATGCCGCAAACACTTGGACCAAGTAAAGACACGGAGGAACCGGAAGAAGAGCATGATGAGATAGCACCCACACCACTGCCAGCGTACGAGCAACAAAGACAGCCCTCAGCATGCACAGTCCCTGCGGCCAGCCCGGACAGGCCGGAATCACCTCAAGTGACAGAGACGCGTGCTGAGGCTCAGCCACCAGAGCCACAACGAGAGAGCGCCGATCACCCGATAGACTTAACCTCTGAAACTAAAAGACCTAAGGGGGAAGGTGATGTCATGTATTTCACCATCTTGCAATGAATATAAGTATGTAAATGTAACTCATGCATACTGTACCTGTACCCTTGCAATGCACACCCTGACCACAGGGAGCAAGCTCCTCACCTGGGCTTCCAGGTATAAAAGGGGAGGTCCCACCCAGGATCAGCACTCTTCAGTCCTGGAAATAAAGTGAAGGTCACAGAGTGACCGTGTCTGATATATCCATGCCTCGTGTGAGTTTGTAACAAGGTGCAGAGACATACACCAACCATCTCCTTAAATCCCGCTCCCCTGCTCCCTCCACCATTGAACAAATGCGAGGAGCTCATGGACTTCTTTGTCACTAAGATTGAGACTAGCTGTTCAGTTGCCTCTGCCACATCCATCCCTTCCCTTTGCCCATCATGCAAAGTTTCCGCATTGCCCCCCCTCCCTCACCCCACCTCTGCCCTAGCCCTGAACTCACATCTTTCTCTACTTTCTCTCCTCATGCCCTTTGCAAGCACAATTTGTTCTTAGAATCATAGAAACATAGAAAATAGGTGCAGGAGTAGGCCATTCGGCCCTTCGAGCCTGCACCACCATTCAATTTGATCATGGCTGATCATTCACCTCAGTACCCCTTTCCTGCTTTCTCTCCATACCCCTTGATCCCTTTAGCCGTAAGGGCCATATCTAACTCCCTCTTGAATATATCCAATGAACTGGGATCAACAACTCTCTGCGGTAGGGAATTCCACCGGTTAACAACTCTCTAAATGAAGAAATTTCTCCCCATCTCAGGCCTAAATGGCCTGCCCCTTATCCTTAGATTGTGTCCCCTGGTTCTGGACTTCCCCAACATCGGGAACATTCTTCCAGCATCTAACCTGTCCAGTCCCGTCAGAATTTTATATGTTTCTATGAGATCCCCTCTCATCCTTCTAAACTCCAGTGAATACAGGCCCAGTTGATCCAGCCTCTCCTCATATGTCAGTCCTGCCATCCCGGGAATCAGTCTGGTGAACCTTTGCTGCACTCCCTCAATAGCAAGAACATCCTTCCTCAGATTAGGAGACCAAAACTGCACACAATATTCCAGGTGAGGCCTCACCAAGGCCCTATACAACTGCAGTAAGACCTCCCTGCTCCTATACTCAAATCCCCTAGCTATGAAGGCCAACATACCATTTGCCTTCTTCACCGCTTGCTGTACCTGCATGCCCACTTTCAGTGGCTGATGAACCATGACACCCAGGTCTCATTGCATCTCCCCTTTTCCTAATCTGCCACCATCCAGATAATATTCTGCCTTCGTGTTTTTGCCCCCAAAATGGATAATCTCACATTTATCCACATTATACTGCATCTGCCATGCATTTGTCCACTCACCTAACCTGTCCAAGTTACCCTGCAGCCTCTTAGCGTCCTCCTCACAGCTCATACCGCCACCCAGCTTGGTGTCATCCGCAAACTTGGAGATATTACACTCAATTCCTTCATCTAAATCATTAATGTATATTGTAAAGAGCTGGGGTCCCAGCACTGAGCCCTGCGGCACCCCACTAGTCACTGCCTGCCATTCTGAAAAGGACCCGTTTCTCCCGACTCTCTGCTTCCTGTCTGCCAACCAGTTCTCTATCCACGTCAGTCCATTACCCCCAATACCATGTGCTTTGATTTTGCACACCAATCTCTTGTTCGGGACCTTGTCAAAAGCCTTTTGAAAGTCCAAATACACCACATCCACTGGTGCTCCCTTGTCCACACTGCTAGTTACATCCTCAAAAAATTCCAGAAGATTCGTCAAGCATGATTTCCCTTTCATAAATTCATGCTGACTTGGACCGATCCTGTCACTGCTTTCCAAATACGCTGCTATTTCATTTTTAATAATTGATTCCAACATTTTCGCCACTACTAATGTCAGGCTAACCGATCTATAATTACCCATTTTCTCTCTCCCTCCTTTTTTAAAAAGTGGGGTTACATTAGCCACCCTCCAGTCCATAGGAACTGATCCAGAGTTGATAGACTGTTGTAAAATGATCACCAATGCATCCACTATTTCTAGGGCCTCTTCCTTAAGTACTCTGGGATGCAGACTATCAAGCCCCAGGGATTTATCGGCCTTCAATTCCATCAATTTCTCTAACACAATTTCCTGACGAATAAGGATTTCCTTCAGTTCCTCCTTCTCACTAGACCCTCAGTCCCCTAGTATTTCCGGAAGGTTATTTGTTTCTTCCTTCATGAAGACAGAACCAAAGTATTTGTTCAACTGGTCTGTCATTTCTTTGTTCCCCATTATAAATTCACCTGAATCTGACTGTAATGGACCTACGAATCTTTTTCTCTTCACATATTTATAGAAGCTTTTGCAGTCAGTTTTTATGTTCCCAGCAAGCTTCCTCTCATACTCTATTTCCCCCCTCCTAATTAAACCCTTTGTCCTCCTCTGCTAAATTCTAAATTTCTCCTAGTCCTCAGGTTTGCTGCTTTTTCTGGCCAACTTATATGCCTCTTCCTTGGGTCTAACACTATCTTTAATTTCCCTCGTTAGCCACGTTTGAGCCACCTTCCCCGTTTTATTTTTACTCCAGACAGGGATATACAATTGTTGAAGTTCATCCGTGATCGTTAAATGTTTGCCATTGCCTATCCGCCGTCAACCCTTTAAGTATCATTTGGCAGTCTATTCTAGGCACTTCACATCTCATACCATTGAAGTTACCTTTCCTTAAGTTCAGGACCCTAGTCTCTGAATTAACTGTGTCACTCTCCATCTTAATAAAGAATTCTACCATATTACGTTCACTCTTCCCCAAGGGGCCTCGCTCAACAAGATTGCTAATTAGACCTTTCTCATTACACATCAGCCAGTCTAGGATGGCCAGCCTTCTAGTTGGTTACTCGACATATTGGTCTAGAAAACCATCCCTAATACACTCCAGGAAATCCTCCTCCACTGTATTGCTACCAGTTTGGTTAGCCCAATCTATATGTAGATTAAAGTCGCCCATGACAACTGCTGTACCTTTATTGCACGCATCCCTAATTTCTTGTTTGATGCTGTCCCCAACCTCACTACTACTGTTTGGTGGTCTGTACACAACTCCCACTCGCGTTTTCTGCCCTTTGGTATTCCACAGCTCCACCCATACAGATTCCACATCATCCAAGCTAATGTCCTTCCTTACTATTGCGTTAATTTCCTTTTTAACCAGCAACGCGACCCCACCTCCTTTTCCTTTCTGTCTATCCTTCCTGAATGTTGAATACCCCTGGATGTTGAGTTCCCAGCCTTGGTCACCCTGGAGCCATGTCTCCGTGATGCCAATTATATCATGATCATTAATTGCTGTCTGTGCAGTTAATTCATCCACCTTATTATGAGTACTCCTCGCATTGAGGCACAGAGCCTTCAGGCTTGTCTTTTTAACCCACTTTGCCCCTTTAGAATTTGGCTGTAATGTGGCACTTTTGATTTTTGCCTTGGGTTTCTCTGCCCTCCATTTTTACTTTTCTTTTTTCTATCTTTTGTTTCTACCCCCATTCTACTTCTCTCTGTCTCCCTGCATTGGTTCCCATCCCCCTGCAATATTAGTTTAACCCCTTCCTAACAGCACTAGCAAACACTCCCCCTAGGACATTGGTTCCGGTCCTGCCCAGGTGCAGACCATCCGGTTTGTACTGGTCCCACCTCCCCCAGAACCGGTTCCAATGTCCCAGGAATTTGAATCCCTCCCTTCTGCAACACTGAGTCCTCACCTCCCACCCGTTAGAAAGCCCCCCCTTGACGCCTCTGTCCTTGCAAACTACCACCTTATCTCCAATCCCCTTTTTAATTGTAAAATCCTTGAACTTGTATTGTCCCCCAAATCCATGTGCATCTTTCTGACAACTCCATATTTGAATCTCTTAGGTTTTTACCCCTGCCACAGCACTGAAATGGCTCTAATCACAAATGACATCCTATGTGACTGTGACCATGGTGTGCTATCTTTCCTCACCCTTTTCAACCTCTCTGCGGCCTGTGACGAGACCATCCTCCTCCAACACCTTTCCTCTGTTGTCTAGCTGAGTGGGACTGCCCTCATCTTTTTCCATTCCTATCTATCCTGTTGTATCCAGAGAATCTCCTGCAATGGCTTATCTTCCCGCCCCCACGTTGTTACCTCTGGAAACCCTTGAAGATTTAACCTTGGCCCCTCCCATTTCTCATCTCCCTCGGCAACATCATCCGAAGACATGACGTCAGGCTCTACATGTACGCTGATGACACCCAGCTCTACCTCACCACCAACTCTCTTTGACCTTTCTACTGCCTCTGTGCATGTCCGACATCCAGTCCGGATGAGCTGCAATTTCCTTCAATTAAACACGGGGAAAACCGAAGGCAGTGTCTTCAGCCCCCACCACAAATTCTGTTCATTCGCCATTGGCTCAGTCTGACCCAGATGGCACAAAACCTTGGCGTCTAATTTGACCCTGAACTGAGATTCTGACCCCGTAACCTCTCCATCACAAAGACTGCCAATTCTGCCTCTTCAATCATCATAATCAACATCATAGGCGGTCCCTCGAACGAGGATGACTTGCTTCCACAAGAGTTCACAGATGTTTCAATGAAGGACCCGATGTTCCAGTCCTGAACTCCAATTGAGGGGGTGGAAGATGCCTGTACGTGGATTTTTTTAACGCGTGGTGACCGTTGGACATCAGCCACCACACCGGTTCGACAGAGCTAGACCTTTATCCAGTGGCAAGGGTTAACCAGGACGACTGGAGACTTGCTCTGCTGCACGGAGCTAGTGCGCACATATCGCAGTGTGGGCTGGCACATGTTGCCCCTGAGCTCTCGGATCGTCTGGGCCCTGTACCCTCATTCGCCGCACCTTCGGCCACAATGTTCCAGGGCCCAACGCTCCAGCTCTATTTATAGCCCAACCTGCAGTGGTGTTCTCACAGGTTGGGCGATGATTACGCTGCAGTGGAGCGCCTTGGAATATTTTCCTTCATTAAAGTCGCTCTATAAATGTGAGTTGTTGTTGCTATCGGAGGGATTTAAATAAAAGGTTTTTTGGCTTTAAAAATGCATGTGTTAATTATTTAAATACCATAATAACTATTATTTATAAATGTTGTACTATCATAATAAGCGTTAAAAATTCAAGTTTAAAATTCTAGCAATCCAAGCACATTCGCAATAAAAGTAGGGATTAAATAAAGTGGTTGAATTGTTAACTAGAATGCACAGGAATATCTCACTTCAGTTTATATTATGGCAGGATCTTTGACTCGAGAAACAGTCAGCCAAACGTGAATTCTCCCATCCTTCAATAGTGTTTCCGCTGAATTTGGAGCAAGGCTGACAATCTAAAAGAAAGACTTGCATTTATATAGTGCCTTTTATGGCCACCGGCTGCTTCAAAACATTTTACAGCCAATGAAGTACTTTTTTGAAGTGTAGTCACTGTTGTAATGTGGGAAACGCAGCAGCCAATTTGCACACAGCAAGCTCCCACAAACAGCAATGTGATAATGACCAGATAATCTGTTTTTGTGATGGGAGTAACTATTTGTACTGCATTTTTTCTGCACATGTGTCTGTCAAGCTCCGCCCCCCCCCCCCCCGATGCCTCCCGCCCGAACTGGAAGTGCGGGACCGGAAGTGCAGCCCCGCTCGCATTCCACGCGGCCGAGAGTGGTGGCGGGGGGCCAAGAGGGGGGCGGAACATAGAGTGAGAGAGACTGTGGGAGGGAGAGAGTGAGAGAGACAGCGGGAGGGAGAGAGAGAGAGAGAGAGACTCGGGAAAGGAGAGAGGGAGAGAGACAGGGGGAGGGAGAGAGTGAGAGAGACAGGGGGAGGGAGAGAGTGAGAGAGACAGGGGGAGGGAGAGAGAGAGAGAGAGAGACTCGGGAAAGGAGAGAGGGAGAGAGACAGGGGGAGGGAGAGAGAGAGAGAGAGAGACTGGGGAAAGGAGAGAGGGAGAAAGATTGTGGGAGGGAGAGAGTGAGAGAGACAGGTGGAGGGAGAGAGAGAGAGAGAGAGAGAGAGAGAGAGACTGGGGAAAGGAGAGAGGGAGAGAGACAGGTGGAGGGGGGAAGAGAGAGAGGCTTGGGGAGTGAGAGAGAGAGTCGTGGGGGAGGGGGGAGAGAGAGACTGGCGGAGGGAGAGAGACAGTCTCGGGGTGGGGAGAGAGAGACTGGGGGGAGAGAGAGAGAGTTTGGGGGTGGGAGAGAGAGAGGGTGGGGGAGGGAGAGAGAGAGGGGGTGGGGGAGGGAGAGAGAGAGGCTGGGGGTGGGAGAGAGACAGTCTGGTGGGGGGGAGAGAGAGAGAGAGAGAGGCTGGGGGAGGGAGAGAGACTGGGTGGAGGGAGAGAAAGAGAGAGAGAGGCTGGGGGAGGGAGAGGGAGAGAGAGACTGGGGAAAGGAGAGAGGGAGAGAGACGGGCGGGGGGGAGAGCGACTGGGTGGGGGGGTGGGAGGAAGAGAGAGAGAGAGAGGCTGGGGGAGGGAGTGAGCGAGGCTGGAGGAGAGAGCGCGCGCGAGAGAGAGAGAGAGAGAGACTGGGCTGGGTGGGGAGAGAGAGAGAGAGAGAGGCTGGGGGACAGACAGAGAGAGAGAGAGGCTTGTAGAGAGAGAGAAAGAGAGATACTGGGGGGGGAGGATCGGAGGGGAGAGAGGGAACTCAGGGAAGACGGATCACGTTCTTCCATTCCCCATCGTTGGAGTGGATGATATCCAGAAGTCACGACATTGTCACTATTCACTTCATAGCCAATAAACCTGTTAACAATCCGTACACAATGCCCCATCTATTGTGGGGTGGGAGGGTGGGGGGGTAAGGTCATGCACTTGTGCTGGTCTAAGGAGAGACTTTGGCTGGGGGAGGGATGCATTTGCGCTGGGTAAGGCACTTCATAAGAACATAAGAAATAGGAGCAGGAGTAGGCTATACGACCCCTCGAGCCTGCTCCGCCATTTAATATAATCATGGCTGATCTGATCATGGACTCAGGTCCACTTCCCTGCCCGCTCCCCATAACCCCTTCTTCCCTTATCGGTTAAGAAACTGCCTATCTCTGTCTTAAATTTATTTAATGTCCCAGCTTCCACAGCTCTCTGAGGCAGCAAATTCCACAAATTTAGAACCCTCCGAGAGAAGAAATTTCTCCTCATCTCAGTATTAAATGGGTAGCCCCTTATTCTAAGATTATGCCCTCTAGTTCTAGTCTCCCCCATCAGTGGAAACATCCTCTCTGCATCCACCTTGTCAAGCCCTCTCATAATCTTAAATATTTCGATAAGATCACCTCTCATTCTTCTGAATTCACTTGAGTAGAGGACCAACCTACTCAACCTTTCCTCATAAGTCAACCCCCTCATCTCCGGAATCAACCTAATGAACCTTCTCTGAACTGCCTCCAAAGCAAATATATCCTTTTGTAAATATGGAAACCAAAACTGCACGCAGTATTCCAGGTGTGGCCTCACTAACACCCTATATAACTGTAGCAAGACTTCCCTGCTTTTATACTCCATCCCCTTTGCAATAAAGACCAAGATTCCATTGGCCTTTCTGATCACTTGCTGCACCTGCATTCTATCCTTTTGTGTTTCATGCACAAGTACCCCCAGGTCCCGCTGTACTGCAGCACTTTGCAACTTTTCTCTATTTAAATAATAACTTGCTCTTTGATTTTTTTTCTGCCAAAGTGCATGACCTCACACTTTCCAACATTATACTCCATCTGCCAAATCGTTGCCCACTCATTTAGCTTGTCTATGTCCTTTTGCAGATTCTTTGTGTCCTCCTCACGCATTGCTTTCCCTCCCATCTTTGTATCATCAGCAAACTTGGCTACATTACACTCAGTCCCTTCTTCCAAGTCGTTAATATAGATTGTAAATAGTTGGGGTCCCAGCACTGATCCCTGTGGTATCCCACTAGTTACTGATTGCCAAACAGAGAATGAACCATTTATCCCTTCTCTCTGTTTTCTGTTAGTTAGCCAATCCTCTATCCATGCTAATATATTCCTCCCAACCCTGTGAACTTTTATCTTGTGCAGTAACCTTTTATGTTGCACCTTCTGGAAGTCTAAATACATCAAATCCACTGGTTCCCCTTTATCCACCCTGTTCGTTACATCCTCAGCAAACTTTGGCTGGGGGAGGAATACACTTGCGCTGGGGTAAGGCACTTTGCGCTGGCCCTTGATGCCTTCTGGGGAGCTCTGTCCTCTGTCGCTTCAGGAAGTAAAAGTGGATCGAGTTACAATTTGCAAAGTTAGTGAGACCTTGGGATGGGCAGTTCCAGTTACACATTCCAGTGAAAATGCAGGGAGTGGCTTATCCTCCAAGGGGACCAATCATAGACAAAGAGTGGAGCATGACGGCCATTTTGGCAGTACAAATAAGTATGTCCTTTTTTTAATGTTGATTGAGGGATAAATATTGGCCAGGACACTGGTGATAATTCCACTGCTCTTATTCGAAATAGAGCCAAGGGATCTTTTACGTCCACCTGAGAGGGAAGACGGGACCTTGGTTTAACGTCTCATCTGAAAGACGGCACCTCCGACAATCCAGCACTCCCACAACACTGCGCTGGAGTGTCAGCCTAGATTTATGCATCCAAGTTCCTGGAGTGGGACTCGAACCCACAGCCTTCTGACTCAGAGGCGAATGTGCTACCCACTGAGCCACAGCTGACACTTATCATTGAATGCTTCTTGGAACTGCCGACGATATTATTGGATAAGAATAAGAAGGCTGTTGTGGAATAAAGGGAGAAAAATGGCAGTTCAGTAAATAAGCAAGTCGATATGATTGGTAGCACTGCAAATAACCTATTGCTGTCTGCTCCGTTTCAAGGTTAATTCAAACCAAGGTTAATTCTGCTGGGTGCTATGTACTCACACCATCTGTTTGTTAATGGTTGTAATATGTCTCATTGAACAATAATAGCAAGTGACTGCTGAATGTCGGTTCTGAGTTATGCGTATTGTGTTATAGTCTTAGTCTTTTGCCTTCAACTTGTATTTACATTGTGTCTTATCAAATAGAACCCTTCGCTTTCACTCAGAAATCTTAACCACTTTGTGTTATCTTTTTTCTTTCCTCTTTTATTGGGAAAGGCTCCTTTTTGTTGCTTGGTTTGTTACTGTCACCGGGAGGTCGATTTAACAACAAGTTCGGTGTCCTGTGAGACGATATTAGTTGTGATCTACAACAACAACAACTTGTATTTATATAGCACCTTTAACATAGTAAAATGTCCCAAGGCGCTTCACAGGAGTATTATGAGACAAAAAAATTGACACCAAGCCATATAAGGAGAAATTAGGACATGTGACCAAAAGCTTGGTCAAAGAGGTAGGTTTTAAGAAACGTCTTAAAGGAGGAAAGAGAGGTAGAGAGCCAGAGACGTTTAGGCAGGGAGTTCCAGAGCTTAGGGCCCAGGCAGCTGAAGGCATGGCCACCAATGATTGAGTGATTATAATCAGGGATGCTCAGGAGGGCAGAATTAGAGGAGGGCAGACACCTTGGGAGGTTGTGGGGCTGGAGGAGATTACAGAAATAGGGAGGGGCGAGGCCATGGAGAGATTTGAAAACAAGGATGAGAATTTTGAAATCGAGGCGTTGCTTAACCCGGAGCCAAGATCTAAGATCAATAACAGGAAGGGCCGCGAGAAGGCCACCACCTCCTTTCTCTTAAACACTGTTCTCTAAAGTTTTATTTTTCAGAGTGGAAGCTTATTCAAAGTAGTACTTGGTTATAACATTGAACTTTCAGAAAGATAAACACATTCCTTTTAGGGCCAAACAAATATTTTAAATGCCGACATGTATATTTTCCCCCCATTCATTAATTTTAGCAGAAGCATAGAGGCGAGTTTAAAATAGTGTCTCATGCATTATTTCACATTTCCTTTTCCACAAAAATGAGGGCACGGAAGATAGTCATCCCCAAAATATGATAGGTTAACTGGCCAGTTACTTCATTCGCTTTTCTTGCTTTATGCAAATTGTCTGCCGTGTTTGTCTACTTAATAAGTGACTCCGGGGAATGGGTAGTGTCATGTATCCAGACAAGTTTACTGCTTGTACTATTACATATGATGTGCCACCAGAGGGCACTACTATGGGAAACTTGTACACCAGTTGTATGGTAACTAAGGTGTGCCACCAGAGGGCACTGGGGTGGGAGACTTGTAGGTTACCTGTACAGGTGTGCCAGGCCTAGTATAAAAGGCAGGCCACCATGTGTGATCCTCACTCTGGAGTTATATTAAATGGACTAAGGTCACTACAGTTCAAGTGCAATACTTTGCCTCGTGGAGTCATTATCAGAACATCTAAAGACATAACAATTGGCGACGAGATTACGGACTTTCATGCGAAAATGGCTAACTTTGGTACATTGCAGCAGTTCGCCGATGGGGATGATTGTGACGCCTTTGTGAAGAGGCTCGACCATTTCTTCACAGCAAACGACCTGGCAGGCGATGTTCCGGCCACACTGGCTGATAAGCGCTCAGCTATCCTGCTCACCAGTTGTGGGCCCACCGTCTATGGCCTCGTCAGGGACTTGCTGGCACCAGCGAAGACAACGACCAAGACGTACAAGGAGCTTGTAATGCTAATCCAAGAACAACTCAAGCCCAAAGAGAGCATCCTCACAGCCAGACACCGGTTTTACACCCACTGACGGCCTGAAGGCCAGGAAATCGCGAAATATGCTGCAGACCTCAGGCGGTATCATGTGATTTCGGCGAACACTTCACTGAAGTGCTGCGGGATATCTTTGTCATCGGAATCGGCCATGCGGGCCTTCTTCACAGGCTACTATCTGCGGATACCGCAGTCACACTGCAGAAGGCCATCACTATGAGCCAGGCATTCATGACCTCGACCTGCAGCTCTAGGCGGATGACTCATCCTCAGGACTCAAACCTGGCAAGTACTGTACACAGACTGGCGCCATTTAGAGGCTGGACTGTAGAACGTGAATCTCCTCAGGGGAGAGAGGACAGGCCCCCGAGTCCCTTAACTCAGAGTCCGCCGAGGGGGGCTAATCGAGTAGCACCATGCTGGCGTTGCGGAGGGAATCACAGGGCTCACCAGTGCCGTTTTAAGGACTATGTGTGTAAAGGCTGCAGCACAAAGGGCCACCTCCAGTGAATGTATAAAAGAAATAGGACTCACTGTGTTGATGAAGAGTCTACAAAGGGCCATGAATCCAGCGCGGATTATGAAGAGATAGTCAGAGAGGCAGCTCAGCCCCACGATGAGGTGTATGGTATGTTTTCCTGCACCACGGAATGTTCCCCGTTGAGGATGGAAATCGAGATAAACGGTGTTCCAATCTTCATGGAAGTGGACACGGGGACGAGCCAGTCAGTAATGAATCAAGAAGCCTTTGAGAGGCTATGGGACAATCAAGCTGAACGACCCAAGTTGGTCCCGGTTCAGGCAAAGCTGCGCACCTACACCGATGAACTTATCCTGGTCGTTGGTAGTGCAGATGTAAAGGTACTTCATGATGGCGCGGTGCACAAGTTACCACTGTGGATTGTTGCAGGTGATGGACCAATGCTACTCAGAAGAAGGTGGATGGAGAAAATCCATTGGAGCTGGGAAGATTTCATCCCTCCAGGGATCGACGTCCCCCATGCTCAGAGGCAAAGCAAGCCCCCACCTGAGGTTGTATCCGGCTCCAGAGAGCAGACCAGCACAGCAGCTGAGGCACAGACCGCTCAGCACGACTGCGCGGAGACGATCCAGCAGACGACCCGAACGCACCTTCCAGGCTCCAGTGGCAGGACCCAGGAGGAAGAAAATCGGATCCAAAGGCGACTTCCCAGCTTCGGTGGCAGAACCCGGGGAGAAGAGGATCACAGTAGTCGACATCGTGGATAGAAGAAAGATGGCGCCCAAACCACGAGGTGAAGCGCTGAAGGAAAAGCTGGTGGTGGCCAGATCACGAGGTGCAGCGCTGATGGAGCCACACATGGTACCAAACGGAGAAGATGGTTGGGGTAAAGATAGCAAGGCTCTCTTAAAGGAGGCCAGCAACCCACCACACTTAGAGAGACAGTTCCACATTCTCAATCAATGTAACAGCAACTGTGAGCTAAATATAAAGCTTGTAATTGAGGATCAGAGTTTTATACATGTAATAAGCAAAGAAAAGTCGTGCGATTGCGATTGGAGCTACAGTTTATCTACAACGAGTAATGAAACGTTATGCGATGTAGGATTTCAACTGTATTCAGATGATGTAGCGGGCAAACAACCATCAGAAGCACACAGGTCCAGGGGGCTACCCAATGCTGTAGCCTGCACCCCTGGGACCAGAGTGATGCACCACGGAGTGTGGCCACAAACAGCTAATATAGACAAGTGGCAGAGCAAGCGATCTCAGGAGGGCAATGGCACTGGTATTGATACCCTGCCCCTGATCGGCTCCACCTCTCAGGCACCCGATGGCACCAACCACCACGAGCTTGAAAGAGCAAACTGCGCTAAGGCGCAGCCCCCAGACCCTATCGCCACCAAGGTTACAGCCGGGAACGAAGGGTCACCCGCAACGGTTCTCCCAAATGGGACCGGGACCAGCCAGGATCCCAAACCAAATAACGCCCAGGCAAGCGAGTCAGCAGTTTCCTGCACACTGCCAGACGACTGCTCCTCAGGAAGCAGCAGTGACCCGGGGCGCAAGGAAAGGACAGAGAGGTCACAGGCATCTGTGAACCTGCCCAACGCTAGGAGCAACGGCAAAGGCCCAGAGAGCAGCCAACTTGAGCCAACCGGCTTCCCACTGCCAGCACTGGGCACCGCCCTGCCACCAGACTACCGGGACACCATCCGGCAGTTCTGGTACTAGTTTGTCCTCACGCACCGGTGCTGACACCAGTACTGATTCCAAGTATGTACCTCACCAGTCAAATGTATTGCCTCACAACTGTACCACAAATGTAATGATGTAAATGCAAATTTTTTTTTCTGGACTTGAATATATATATGAATGTAATGAACCACCGGCATAATCTTTATGTGGGGGGGGGGAGAGAATGGAGTGGTCATGGACTCACAAACAGAAACCACCAGCACCTCTACTGCCAACGAAACACCACCTACTCACCCAAGCTGGAAACGACCCTCCAAGGGTCAACCAGATAGAGCTAAGCCCAGAGCATAGTCAATGCATGAGGGCTATTTGCACTAAAGACTTGGGGGACAGTGATGTCATGTATCCAGACATGTTTACTGCTTGTACTATTACATATGATGTGCCACCAGAGGGCACTACTATGAGAAACTTGTACACCAACTGTACGGTCACTAAGGTGTGCCACCAGAGGGCACCGCAGTGGGAGACTTGTAGGTTACCTGTACAGGTGTGCCAGGCCTAGTGTAAAAGGCAGGCCACCATGTGTGATCCTCACTCTGGAGTTATATTAAATGGACTAAGGTCACTACAGTTCAAGTGCAATACTTACCATTATCAGAGCATCTAAAGACATAACAGGTAGCATAGTGGTTATGTTACTGGGCTTATAATTCAAAAACGTGGACGAATGATCCAGAGGTATGATTTCAAATCCCACCATGGCAGCTGGGAAATTTAAATTCAATGAATTAAATAAATCTTGGATTAAAAATCTAGTATCAGTAATGGTGACCATGAAATTATCGGATTGTCGCAATGTGATCTGGTTCACTAATTTCCTTCAGGGAAGGAATACCTGCTGCCCTTACTTTATATGTGACTCCAGGTTAAGAGGTTGATTCTTAACTGCCGTCTGGAATGGCCGAGCAAGCCACTCAATGTTTCAAGAAGGGGCTCAGACAACCTTCTCGAGGGCAGTTAGGGCTGGGCAATAAATCCTTGCCAGCATCCCGTGGCTGAATAAAAAGAAACATCAAAAAGTAATTGAACTGGATGCGAAGCACTTTGGGATGTCCTGAGGACATGCAATATAAATGCAAGCTCCTTCTTCCTCTGTATTGTAGGGTGATTATTATCGAAGTGTGTTTGGCATTTAAAGGCGACATGACTTTGACTTTGTCCTCTGGCTCCCTTGAAAAAAAGACACTCACACCTGTACAGTCGTGTCACTCAATTCCCACACAATTTGTATCCATTCAAAGTCTGGTCATTCAACTCATCAAGCCTACTCCTTCCAAAGACCCTGTACAAGTCTAACCTATTGTGGACTCTACCTCACTTACTTACTTTCCTGAAGGAAAAGTCTGCAGCATTTTTTCCTGACCCCCCCAAAGATAGCCAAGCAAAATCACACCTCCATTATTGAAGTCTGGTCAGAAGCTTTCCACAGGTGAATAAGTTGAAGTCGGTGAAGAGTGGAAACAGTGAGGAGAAATTAAATTTCAAGATGATGAAGGAATGGATTGACATATTAGCAGCTGTGGAGAGTGCTCTATAAGTGGAAAAGCATGGACTTGGCAGTGGACCAAATGTAGGGTTGAAAGTTCACCTCAATAGGATGCCAAGGTTGGGCACCATGTAGACTGAGAGGGCAATTGAGGAATCATAGAAATTTACATAGACCTTTGTCCCCATGAAATGTAAATTTACATTCGGCCCATCGTGTTTGTGCCGGCCGACAAAGAGCTATCCAACCTAATCCCATTTTCCAGCTCTTGGTCCGTAGCCTTGTAGATTACGGCACTTCAAGTGCATATCCAAGCACTTTTTAAATGTGATGAGAGTTTCTGCCTCTACCGCCCTTTCCAATAATGAGTCCAGACTCCCACCACCCTCTGGGTGAAATAAATGATCCTCAAATCCCCTCTAAACCTCCTACCAATTACTTTAACTATGCCCCCTGGTTATTGACCTCTCTGCTAAGGGAAATAGGTCCTTCCTATCTACTCTATCTAGGTCCCTCATAATTTTATACACCTCAATAAGGTCTCCCCTCAGCCTCCTCTGCTCCAAAGAAAACAACCTCAGCCTATCCAATCTTTCCTCATAGCTAAAATTCTTCAGTCCAGGCAACATCCTCGTAAATCTCCTCTGTACCCTCTCTAGTGCAATCACATCTTTCCTGCCATATGGTGACCAGAACTGCACGCAGTACTCCAGCTGTGACTTAACTAGTGTTTTATACAGTTCAATCATAACCTCCCTGCTCTTATATTCTATGCCTCGGCTAATAAAGGCAAGTATTCTGTATGCCTTCTTAACCACCTTATCTACCTGGCCTACTACCTTCAGGGATCAGTGGACATGCACTCCAAGGTCCCTCTGTTCCTCTACACTTCTCAGTGTCCTACCATTTATTGTGTATTCCTTTGCCTTGGTAGCCCTCTCCAAATGCATTACCTCACACTTCTCCGAATTGAATTCCGGTTGATGGAGGCAAGGCCTTCCCACTGTACAGACCCCCAAATTTTTTGGTCTAGATTTTCCACTTGGCCATTATGCCAGCAAGAGTACAATGGGGGCAGGCAAGTTCCTCCTGCTGCAAGGACGCCCATGATGTTGCCAACTTTCCATTTGGTATAATTTTGACAGGCTCAGTCTGGTTTGGGGCGGAGCGGAGAATGGCTGTTTCAGGCTTTGGAAGAATGCAGCAGCATTGCATGGTTGGTCTGTAAAAGTCGATAAAAAAGATGTAAACATTCAAAAAAGCCACCTTTGTCCCCATGAAATGTAAACATCCTCCTGGCGCCAGGCACAGCAACATAGGACGCCACGGACAAATGGCATCCCTTGTCCCCAGCGCTTTTAGGATGCAAATGACTCATTAATGTCTTTGCATACCATGGACAGGTACATTGCATGATGCCCATCACTTTGTGTGGAAAATTGCACTGATGAAAGAAATGGGTGAGTGCCTAATGAAATGAATTTCCTACCCGTCAAGCTAATTTAGTGATGTAAATATAACTGAAAATCTAAGCTAAAATTTACAACAGAATTAGCATGTGCAATAATTGACAAAAAGAAAATCGCAAACTTCTCCATCCCAGCTTCCAAATCTTAAATTACTACACTTCAGGAAAGTACTTCATTGATTCTAAAATGCTTTCGGGCGTCTTGAAGTCATGAAAGGCACTGTAGAAATGAAAGATCTTTCTTTTTGCTTTCTTTTCGATTACTCACACTTATCCTTCTTCAAAAATTCAACGGTCTCAACTCCCAGTACACCTTCCACAGCTACCACACAGCACCATATTTGCTCACGTCCCTGTAACAAAGTGCACAGCCCAATTTGATGTCAAAGGCCCGATATGAAGACCTCATGCGCAGCTGCGCAAAACCATTCACACGCATAGGACTCCATCGCTCCCTGCGTTCTAATGTCAGATACGGCCACTCCACATTTTTTCTGCTTTCTCCATTGCTATGTATCAATGCTTGGGGGTCACCGGACACCAGAGGTCGGAGGTCATCGGGCTGTACGCATGTGGCATGTGTGCTTGGTGCCCTGTATATAAGCTGGGTGTCTTTGTCAAGCTGGCTCTCTTGGGCTGGAATAAAGATGGATAAGGGGTTGCACCTGAGTGAGTTTACAGTAACCAGTCATTACATCCATACTCCACTTGCTCCTTTCCATGGCTTCCCGCTTGGTGCCCAGTCCCTGGTACCCTTGCAGCCTTATCAATTGATCCAACTAGCTGTCTATTGTCCCTCCTCCATTTCACACTGCTAGTACCATCCTGGTTCCAATGCTGGAGTTCAAGGCAAGCCTGTCACCTCCTCATTCATTAAAATGCACAACACTCATTGAAACATATAACATTCTTGGAGGACTTGACAGGGTAGATTCTGAGGTTGTTTCCCCTGGCTGCAGAGTCTAGAACCAAGGATCACAGTCTCAGGATAAGGGGTCAGCCATTTGGGACTGAGAGGAGGAGGAATTTCTTTACTCAGAGGGTTGTGAATCTTGGAATTCTCTACCCCAGAGGGCTTTGGATGCTCAGTCAATGAGTTTATTCAAGACTGAGATCGATGGATTTTTGGGCAGTAAGGGAATCAAGGGATATGGGGACAGGGCAGGAAAGTGGAGTTGATGTAAAAGTTCAGCCACGATCTTATTAAATATCGGAGCAGGCTCGAGGGGCTGTATGGCCTACTCCTGCTCCTATTTCTTATGTCCTCACATTTTTTTATGCAAAGTGAGTAGTGACACCACTGTATCAGCCAATGGGGCAGGACTAAGGCAGAACTCACAGATGTGTTTACACATCAAATAAAGTCTATTTACTCATCAAACAGTCTACAGTGTCGATTTAAAAAGTCTCAATGAACTACGGCAAACAGAGCTCATGACCAAAACTACAGCAAAGTCCCCCGATAAAAGCAGCATTATTTCTTCAGCAAAATGCAGTGAGTGGAGGAGAATTACAAAATACAAATTATGTGCGCAAACTCAATCGCAGCCACTTACACCAGTGTGGTCTCCAGGTGTGATTGACAGGGGAATTACCCAATCATCTCCATTCTGGCTGGGACTTGTGCTGTCACTATCTGCTGCCTTTTTTATGCACAGTGGCCACTGAGCTCAGCCCAACAGACCCTTGCACCCGGTCTTAGACACAAGTCAGCCCCGTACAGCACTGACTCTGCACTGCTAAAGGACATCACTCAATGTTGCAACAACTCTCAAAAGACTAACATTAAATGTTGACCCAATTTTCTCTAATTGGAAAATGTGCCGCTGAAATAAATGTCTTAAAGACTATTTGACTAAAATAAGTCACTTGCTGGGAACACTTATGACTAAGATAAACGAGGACATTACAACAAGGGAGCATTGGCTAAAACTAGTGAACAGCACCAAAGATCAACTAATATTTTATAACAGTCAGTAGGATAGTACAGTCATCATAGGCAGTCCCTTGAAACGAGGATGACTTGCTTCCACGCCAAAAAAGGATAGTACAGTATATAATAGCAGTCAGTATATCATTGTATTATACAATAACACAGCAGACAAGCAAAAGTCAAAGCAAAAACTCGACTCAGCTCAACCACTAAAGAGGATGGTTGGTCAAACTTCTGTCATGTGTTGCAGTGTGAGTCTATCCTCAGTTGAATTTTACCATACAGTGTTCGTCAGTCACAGTGCTGCATTTTCTGTCAACCAATTGCACTGAACCTCGAGTCCGATTTCATCACGTCTTTATACTCCTCGATCTGCTCTCCCCTTCCCTACTTGTCAGCCATGGCTCCGTGGGTAGCACACTTGCCTCTGAGTCAGAAGGTTGTGGGTTCAAGTCCTGCTCCAGGAACTTGAGCACATAAATCTAGGCTGACCCCCCCCAGTGCAGTACTGAGGATGTGCTGCACTGTCGGAGGTGCCCTCATTCGGATGAGATGTTAAACTGAGGTTCTGTCTGCTCGCTCAGGTGGACGTAAAAGATCCCATGGCACTATTTAGAAGAAGAGCAAGGGAGTTATCCCTGGTGTCCTGGCTGATATTTATCCGTCAATCAACATCACTAAAACAGACTATCTGGTCATTATCACAATGCTGTTTGTGGGAGCTTGCTGTATGCAAATTATCTGCCGTGTTTCCCACATTACAACAGTGACTACAGTTCAAAAAGTACTTCATTGGCGGTAAAGCACTTTGAGATGTCCGGTAATCGTGAAAGGCGCTATATAAATGTGAGTCTTTTCTTTCTTTTACACGTATGCACCAATTCAGAGATTGTTAGCTTCATCAAACTGTACAAGCTAAAAACAAATCGATGTAACTATTTGTACTGCACATTTTTTGACAGACAGACGTCTAGAGGCTGGAGCAAATCACTCAGGTAGGTAAACTGAGGCCATAGAGGAATTTGAAAACAAAGACGAGAGCCTTGAAGTCAACTCTCTGGGGCATGGGAAGCCAGTGAAGCTAGGAGATGGGAGTGCTAGTGAGGATGCAGGCTGTGACATTTTGAATGAGTTATAATTTACTGTGATCAGCTGGGAGCGGATTTGCGACGTTGAAGTGATAAAGGCATGGGTAAAGATGTTGGCAGTGATGGGAAAGAGCTTGGGAATAAGCAGCTTTGGTCACAGAACAGATGTCGCGGAAGAAGCTCAGCGTGAGGTTAAGTAGTAATGCAATTGTCTGCACCTCCTTACATAACCCTGAGGTGACAGCTGGGGAGGTTGATGCAGTAACCACATAACTTCCGATGGGAGTTAAAGAGGATGGCTTTGATTTTGCTAACATTACGGTGGTGGCTATCTTACCGCATGGCAAGTCAAGTAAGCCCAAGTCACACACCATCTGGACTTGCAAATATATTGACCATTTCTTCATCGTCGCTGGGTCAGAATCTTGGAACTCCCTCCCTAACAGCACTGTGGGAGTGCCTTCACCACATGGACTGCAGCGGTTCAAGAAGGCAGCTCACCACCACCTTCACAAGAGCAGTTAGGGATGGGCAATAAATGCTGGCCTTGCCAGTGACGCCCACGATTAAAAATAAAAGCTGTTGGATATTATGGCAATGGCCTTTGAAACAATGGAGGAGGCACGAGAGACATGGCTGTGTTTTGTCAACATACAGGTGCAATATGACTCCATGCTTCCAGGTGACGTCGTCACGGGGTAGCATTGAAAATGCGAAGAGAAGACCGAGGATGGGGCCCTGGGGTTCACCGAAGAGGCCCAAATCGGTGGAGGTGAAAAAGCTGTTGGAGACAACACAATGTCTGTGACATGGCAGATATGAGCGGAGCCAGGAGCAGCCAGTGGCAAGAAAGTTTTTCTGTATCAGGGAAAGAATTTGGGTGGAAATTGTGATTTTGATGTCATGATCAGGGCCACTGATTTGTTGTTGCTCAGAAAGTGACATCTTCACTGCCTCAAGGACTTTCATTGTGGTAAGGAGGCAGCCAATCAGCTACATGCAGTAAGTGTTAAAATTAGTGGGATGGCATGCGACATGAAATCACTTGTCCTCGTCATGTTGCAATATTTGCATGATGCAAATGAGGTCTTTTAAGATTCCCAGGCATCATTGCATGAAATGTTTGTAAACAAAAGAAATAGATTTTATGTAAAGATTGACACGCTTCAATAAAAATCCCAATTTTTTCGCACTACTTTGCCAGTGAGCCTGTTTTTAATAGCAATGTGTATATTTCAGTAAGTAACTCAGCTGTGTGACGTTTCCAGGTTTGATCCCTGGGCTGTACTGAGTTTATTGGTCTCGACCAGGACCATGGTACAGATGGGAAGGGGAAAAAAATGATCAAGGGTGTCCCCTTCTTATAGAGTTTGGAAAATGTTAATCAAGAAGGCGGCTCACCACCACCTTCTCAAGGGTAACTAGAGATAAGCAATAAATGCCAGCCTTGCCAGTGACTCCCACATCCTGAAAATGAATTAAAAAAAAATATATATCTTGTCAATATTAATTCCCTTTACGGAAGGAAATCTGCCGTCCTTACCTGGTCTGACCTATATGTGACTCCAGACGTGCTGAGGGACGCACTGAAAATTGGTGCAGTCGCCGCAAAGGCACGGTAGGGTAGGGCCACAGTCTAAAACCCTTCCGCCACGGAAAACCCGGGGGCAGAAATCAGCAGCAAACTCCCTCGGGCTGCATTTGTATTGGAAATTTACACTTTGTGTACATAGAGCACCAAACCTGTAAACATCAATGTAGTGCCATGTACAATGTAAGGTGTGTTATGAAATGCAAGTTTGAAAAGAAAAAATGTAAATGTACCATCACCCATTCAGGGCTCTGTAATGTAACACATGAAATGTAATTTGTGTAAATGTACCACAATGTACCCTGTTTATTGTACTGAATCGCAGTTGAACAGAAAAACGAGAAATGTAACGAACGAAACTGCCGTCGGCACCCAGATGTATTGTATGGGATTGCTGACCGCAGCGAAATGTAATGAAATGCCATCGAATGTACTGTACAGATTCTTTTTATGAATAAAGTATATTTTGAAATAAAAAAAAAAAAAATGATCAAGGGTGTCCCCTTCTTATAGAGTTTGGAAAATGTTAATCAAGAAGGCGGCTCACCACCACCTTCTCAAGGGTAACTAGAGATAAGCAATAAATGCCAGCCTTGCCAGTGACTCCCACATCCTGAAAATGAATTAAAAAAAAATATATATCTTGTCAATATTAATTCCCTTTACGGAAGGAAATCTGCCGTCCTTACCTGGTCTGACCTATATGTGACTCCAGACCCACATCAATGTGGTTGACTCTTAACTGCCCTCTGAAATGGCTTAGCAAGCCACTCAAGGGCAATTAGGGATAGGGAATAAATCCTGGCCTTGCCTGCGACATCCACATCCTATGAACAAATTAAAAAAACAGCCCCTGCCAGTTCTATTCTCCCTGGCATCTCAAAGTCAGTTCCTGTGACAATTCTGTCCTTCCTGGCACCATTGAGACATAAAACATTTTATGGTGTATAGATTTAGAAAATAAATCCTTCTTTTGTGCAAATAATTGTAAACCCTTTAAGGAATAGGTGATATGTTGGGTCACGCAGCACAGTTCAATCATAATTGTCACAGAACACCGAGGACTCTTCTAAAACTCTCTCATTACACTATAATTTGGCTTACTTCCAAAATGTGTTAAAGAAAGATTTAGTTTAAAAAAAAGTTAAATCCATCTTGGAAGTGTTCTGTGCTGAAAAAAAGTTGTCTCATTGCCAAAGTTTGAAATGTGAATCCTATTTGAGAATTCAGTTAAAATAAAAGACGGGGGTGGGGCGGATGGGAATGTTGGGTAATTGCACTGACCAGCTAGGTTACTACTTCAGTGCTCTGGTTAGGCATCAGCTGGAGTATTGTGGTTAATTCTGGGCACCAGACTTTATGGAGGATGTCAAGGCCTTGGAGAGGGTGCAGAAGAGGTTTACTACAATGGGCCCAGAGATGAGGGATGTCAGTGATGTGGAGAGACTTACAGGGTTGGAAAATTCATGGGAAAATCCCCCCCCCCCCCCCCCCAGTGTTTGGACTCATTGGAAAGGAAATTTAATTTGGAACTATCTACCAGAAAGTTTGAGATCTTAAAGTGCACATGGAAGAAACTACGAGTTTTAATCAAATTTGGGATTTTACAAGGCAGATTGGGTCCGTGTGGGAAGGGCTAAGAACTAAAGGATACCTATCCCTCAAGGAAACCAGTTTTGAGTATTGAAACTGTCTAGGTATTGAAGCTAAAACAAATTGTCTGGGGAATTGTGTAAACTCGAAAACCCTTCTCCCCGGGAGACATTAACATAGCAACAATCTACCCAGAGATAGCCAGCCATCACCCTGAGCAAGAAACCAATCCAGCGTATACATAATGACAATGGCACATCCAGCCCGCATGGAAAACCCAGGCCTAGGCAGACATTGCAAATACCAAAGCTAATTTTTCCCCATCAAGAAACAAATTTAGAAGATCGACACATCCGAGGCAGGTTAACAATAATGGGCCCGCCAAAATATGACAAAGAGATATCAAGCCCGCCAAAAATTAAACAAAGGAGCAGGGCTGATTTGGCGCGAAGATTAGAACACCTCCAAAAGTATAACTAGGGTCCTGTTTTAACAAAGGTGGTGTTATACTGGGCAATTGCTTCAGAAGACTGCGAAGTAGCATCGTGTAGCATCATGAGCATCAAGAAGGGAGAAGGGAGAGAGACCACCACAGCAGTTTAACAAGCCTCTCTAGCCTCAACGACACTCCCGGGGCCACATTGCCCTGCGATTGAAAAGGAAGGAAGGACGTCGCCATCACGGCAGCAACCGACCACAGCCAACGTGGTACCACTGAAAACATCGCAATCGACCAACTTCAAAACAAAACTCCACAAAGAAGAAACCGAAGACTCGAAATCTAGTCCTGACTTCAACAGGTGAAAACATTACCTAAAGAGACTTAAAACCTATTTCTAACGAAAGAAAGTTGGTACTTACCCTATAAGTTCAATACGCGCCCAACCGCATCAGCGGACACCACCCAACTGAAGATTGGGCAGTAAGAAGTCTTCTACGACGTTCAGGGTACGGCACGCAGAACCTACAGAGTCCAGCGAACCCCGAAATCGCGAACCACTGCTAACTGACCATAAAGGATTGGTGAGCATAGTCCCTGTTTGCCCTGGAGTTTAACCTAGTCAGAGTTAGGCATTGGGAGGTGGGAGGTGTATTATTCTCTGTAACCCCTTTGAATGTGTGATATAGTGTTCTTTTTTGAAATGATCATAAGTTTGACATTGTATTTTCTTGTCCTTAATAAAATTGAAGTTCTTTGCACCAAACCAGTTGTCTCTTGCATTTTATCACATCCCCCAAATAAATCCAGAGTCTAGAACCCAGGGAGTGGGAGCGATTCGAGCTGCTCAGAAGGTCAGAGGTGAACCTGACCCCACACACCACCCCCTACAGACTGGAGAAGCTGGGACTGTTCTTCTTTGAGCAGAGAAGATTTGATAGAGATGTTCAAAATCATGAAGGGTTTTGATAGAATAAATAAGGAGGAACTATTTCCAGTGGCAGAAGGGTCGGTAACCAGAGGACACGGATTTAAGGTGACACATTGCTATTAAGAACTAGTTGGTTTATTAACAAAGGTTTAACAATCACACCACACATTGCCAGTTCATCCACTAGGCTCACAACTGTATACCTCATCGTGGATGACCGAGACCCAACTGACTGGGGTTTTATTGAGTCTTGTAAACATTATGTTACTGACTAGGCCACTCACAATACAACAGCTCTACAACTATTTTTGGTAGAACATTTAAGTGCCCCCTTTTGGCAAGGGCACTAGAACTCACAAATTTCCAAATAAAACTTTAACTGAACCTTAAATCAAATTAAAATTTGGTTGCCGGGGATGATGACGTACTCCAGTCCCTCCAGTGCCCACCTCTAGCAGAAGGTCGCGAGTGTACCAGAGGACACCGCGTGTTCCATCTCCAGGGACACCCTGGCTCGGATGTAGCCGCGGAAGAGAGGCAGGCAGTCGTGCTGAACGACCCCCTCGATCCCCTTCTGCTTGGACTTGTTAATGGCCACCTTGGCCATGCCCAGGAGCAGCCCTATGAGGAGGCCCGCCGACCTGCCCACTGCAACAGCTCTACAACTATACACTGCAGGTAACCCGGTATAAAAGGGAGCTCACCTCTTGGTGTCCTCACTCTAGGAGCTGCAATAAAGGACTACAGTCTTAACAGTTTAAGTACCATACCCCTGCCTCGTGGAGTCATTAACAAGGTGCCTACATATATAACAACTGGTGACGAGGTCACAAACCACATGCACAACATGTTGAATCTCAGCAACTTTCAACAATTCACTGATGGGGAAGATTGGGACGCTTTTGTGGAAAGATTGGAACATTTCTTCATAGCCAACAACCTGGATGAGGACACACCGGCTACACTACTGAACAAGCGCAGGGCCATCCTGCTTAGTAGTTGTGGGCCCACTATCCATTGCCTCGTCAGGGACTTGCTAGCCCCAGCGAATACAACAACCAAGAGCTATGGGGAACTTGTAACCTTAATACAAGAGCAACTGAAACCCAAAGAAAGCATCCTCACAGCCAGGCACCGGTTCTACACTCACTGGTGACCCGAAGTCCAAGAAATTGCTTAGTATGTTGCAGATTTAAGAAGATTGGCTGCACCGTTTGATTTTAGCGACCACCTTAACGAAGCACTAAGGGACATATTTGTTGTCGGAATCGGCCACGGGGGCCTCCTCCACAAATTGCACTCTGCGGACGTCACAGTCACCCTGCAGAAGGCAATTAAAGTGAGCCAGGACTACATGATTTCGATCGGCGACTCCAGGCGAATATTGACCCACACCCAGGATTCTAAACCGACGAACGCAGTGCACCGTATGGCTACTTCTAAAGGCAGAAATGCTGCCCCTAGTCACGCAAACCTGAGTCCACCACATGGGGCAAACCAGCTGGCCCCATGCTGGCGCTGTGGAGGAAACCACAGGGCCCATCAGTGCCGCTACAAAGACTATACCTGCAAAGGCTGCAAAGAGAAAGAGCACCTTCAGAGAATGTGCAGAAAATGCTTTACTCACCGCGTCGCTGAAGAGTTGGCTGATCACCGGGGCTCCGACACAGATGAGGGCGAAGCTGCTCAACCCCTGGAAGAAGAGTATGGAATTTATCGCTGCGCCACTGAAAGCTCCCCGTGGAAGATGGAAGTAGACATCGACGGAGTTCCAGTTTCGATGGAGATCGACACAGGGGCGAGCCAGTCTTTGATGTGCCAGACGACCTTTGAAAAACTTTGGATCAATCCCGCCAAACGACCAAAACTGTCTCCTGTCCAAGCGAAGCTGCTCACCTACACCAAAGGTAAAATCCAAGTCGTTGGCAGTGTGGACGTCCAGGTCTCCCAGGGCGGCGTGATGAACAAACTCCCCCTGTGGATCGTTGCCAGTGATGGTCCAACGCTGCTGGGAAGAAGTTGGATGAAGCAGGTGCAAGTCGGTCGAAGTGACGACGGTCTCCGGGCTCCAACAATCGACATCCCACGCAGCCCCGAACATGGATCCATCGCTTCATCTAGAGATCCCACCGTCCAGCTCGACTGCACGACGACGACTTCACAAGACAGTGACGAGATCTCCAGAGGCCGTGGCAGGACTCCAAGAGAAGAATATCGTCGAGAAAAGTGGATTCCCGATGTCCATGGCTGAACCTGAGGAGGAAAAGATCACCACAGCCTACCTGGAGGAGAGCGAGAAGATGGCGGCCACACCATGAGGCGAAGAACCTAAATTCGAAATGGCCGCGACCAGACCACGAGGGGCAGCGTTGGAGGAGCGACATGTGACACCGAGCGGCAAACCGGATTGAAAGGCCCCCTTAAAGGAGACCGGTAACCCAAAGAATTTAAAGGGACAGTTTCAATCTAAAGATGACAAGGACTTTAAAGTTAAAAATGCAGTTAGCGAATACAGGTATGATAATGTAACGAGGAATTGTGATGCCGGAGTAACTGATGAGAAAAATGAAATGAATGCTTGTGTAAGTAAAGTTAAGAATAAGTTTGTAATTCCTAATGATTATAATAGGAAGTTTAAAATGACAAATGTAACCATGTACAGAGAGACCGTGATACAAGTGATATAAATGCTGTAATTAACAATGTAAAGGTAGTTAATAATGTAGACTCGACTATGTATGATCGGAGCCAATGTGTCATATATACAGGTAGTAGACTGTTAAAGGACACTGGGTTCTACAGGGACAATGTAAATGCCAGAGGAATCCCCCCATGGGAGAACCCCAGGTCCAGCGGGCTACCTGACCATGTAGCCTGGACTTTTGGGACAAATGTGATGCCCCAGGAAGGTCAATGGGCAGCACAGCCGCCACCACTAGCAACCTGCCCCAGACTGGCCTTACACCCTCTGGCCACCAGGACCAACACCAGGAGCGAGAGACCAGAACCCTCCAGCTTTCCTGCCGAACCCTGGGATGACCAGACTCTTATCCCAAATGGAGGACAAAGAGCCCACACAGTCCTGTGGCCTTGTCTACCACCACACACTTACCCACACTACAGAGTATGTACCCTACCCACTGCTGCACTGGCTACCCCACTGAGGGATCCCACAACAGTGATACCCACATGGTCTGTGTGTGAGGGGGGGGAATGTATGAGGCCAGCCTCATGTACAGGGATCACACCTGGCACCCACACAACCCTCACCACAACCTCCCACAGCCCACTACTGATCACCCCCTCCCCCCCGCCCCCCCAGGTCATGGCAATAAGGACTTGAAAAATGCTTAGGGGGGGAGTGTTGTTATGTATGCATGCTTGTATTGTTATGATGTTATGCAACACTGAATGTACCTTCACCCTGTACGCACCTTACCTGTACACCAGAGGGTGCTGCTGCTGGAGACCTAAGGGTTACCTGCACACTGCAGGTAACCCAGTATAAAAGGGAGCTCACCTCTTGGTGTCCTCACTCTAGGATCTGCAATAAAGGACTACAGTCTGTACAGTTCCATACCCCTGCCTCGTGGAGTCATTAACAAGGTGCCAACATATATAACAGTTTTGCTGTACCATAGCCTAATCTCAGCTATACCATCAGGGAAGGCGAGCAAGTGAGGGTGGGAGCTTTCCACCTTGTTCTGATGGCAGACTGCTGTCGGAATCAAGGAGCTGGATGAGCTTACACTATGGAGTGAATTGTTCCTCCATTAGCTGCACCTGTATAGTGTAAAAGCATCTGGCCTCCTTCATGACTTAACCGGTGGGTATTGTAACATAGTGGTCATGTTATGGGACAAAGCTGGGAATTGAAATTCAGTTAATTAAAAAATCTGGAGTAAAAAGCCAGTACCAGCAACGGTGACCATGAAAATACCAGATTGTTGTAAAAATTCCATCTGGTTTACTAATGTCCTTTAGGAAATCTGCCGATCTGGCCCTCTGAAATG